>NC_045442.1:111280351-111585688 GCF_002776525.5 Piliocolobus tephrosceles | reverse complement strand
GGGTAATAGTAGATATTGAGGGCCATAAAGGTTCTTTGGTGAAAAGTTTTATTGCGTCAATGAATGGTTGAAGCAGCCCATAGGGACCTACAATGTTGGGTCCTTTGTGTAGTTGTATATAGACTAAGATTTTTCGTTTGATGAGTGTAAGGAACGCTATAACAATAAGAGTGGGGATAAGGAGAAGATAATTATAGGCATATTGTTAAGAAGAGGAGTTGAACTTCTGATTATTAAGTTTTAGGTTTTATGCAATTGCTGGGCTCTGCCGTCTTAAGGAACCTACCACTTACACTAGCATTTTTGCATATTATATATCTCAGTGCCTATCTTCGTTTCCAGCATCCCAGCCCAAACATAGGAAATATGTCTGACAAAGAATTACTTTGATATAGTAAACCATAGAGATTAAAATCCTCTTATTCTAGGATTTGAAATACTTTGAAATAATTCCTACATTCTATAGGAATTGAACCTACCCCTGAGAATCCAAAATTCTCCATGCTAGCTATTACACCACGTCCTAGAGCAAGGTCAGCTAAATAAGCTATGGGGCCCATACCCTGCAAATGTTGGTTACACCCTTCCCACACTAATTAATCCCTTAGCTCAACTTAGTATTTCCCTTACTATTTTCACAGGAACTCTTATCACAATGCTAGGCTCACACTGATTTCTCACCTGAACAGGCCTAGAAATAAACAACCTAGCCTTACTCCAATCTTAATTAAAAAAATAAATCCCTGCTCTACAGAGGCAGCCACTAAATATTTCCTTACACAAGCAAGCACATCTATAATTCTCATGATAGGCATCCCTCCCAATAACCTGGCTTCCAAACAATGAACAATTCTAAACACTATCACTCAATTCTCATCCTTAATAATAGTGGCCCTAGTAAGAAAACTAGGAATAGCCCCTTTTCACTCCTGAGTCCCAGAGGTAACCCAAGGAATCTCTCTAATGTTTGGTATACTTCTCCTGACATGACAAAAACTAGCCCCGATCTCGATTATGTTTCAAATTTTCCCATCAACAAACATGAACATTCTTCTATCTATCAGAATCCTATTATAGTGGGCAGTTGAGCAGGACTTAACGAAACACAACTGTATAAAATCCTGGCCTACTCCTCAATCACTCGCATAGGTTGAAAAATAGCAGTACTAATTTATAACACAAATATTACCACCCTAAACCTGATTATTTACTTTAACAACAACCACATTTCTAGCGCTCAACCTGAGTATAAGCACCACAACCCTGTCACTATCTCATGCCTGAAACAAATTAGCATGGTTGACACCTATAATTCCACTAACTCTACTATCCCTAGGAGGTTTACCCCCATTAACAGGGTTCTGCCTAAATGAATCATCATCCAAGAACCTACAAAAAACAGTAGCCTTATTGCCCCTATATAAATTATAAAATTCAGTGATTTTTATAGATATTCTCATCTCGTGCATCTATTAGCACAGTCTAATACCAGAAACTGTTTCTATTACCTCAGAAACAAATCCCTATCTGTGAGCCCTTATTCCCAATTCTCCCTTTCCCACATTACCTGACAATCGCTAATCCACTTTCTGTCTTTGTAGATTTCTCTATTCTAGATACTTAATATAGATGAAATTATCTACCTCTCTGCAGAATTCATTGAAAAAAAGGGTATTTATGTGGAACTTTTTATGTCTGGCTTCTTTCACTTGGCTAATGTTTTCAAGATTATCAATGTTGTAGGATGTTCTAGCACTTTAATGCTAGTTATTATTGAATAATGTATAGATATATGTGTATATATGGTATAGATATGTCACATTTTATTTCTACATTCATCAGTTTTTGATAAACTGGATTATTTCCACTTTTCAGCTATTATGAATAGATCTGCTATGTGCATTCATGTATAAGTTTTTGTGTGAGCAAATAGTTTCAGTTTCAATTATCTTGTATATATATCAAGGAGTAAAATTACTGGGTTATATTTTTTAACTTCTTCAGATATCACCATACTATTTTCCACACTGATTGCATCATTTATGTTCTTACCAGCAATGCATGAGGGTTCCAGTTTCTCCATATTCTCACAAAGATTTGTTAATATCTGTATTTTTTTTATTATAGCCACCCTAGTGGTGATAAAGTTGTATTTTGTGGTTTTAAGTTGGATTTCTCTAAATGATTAATAATGTTGAGAATCTCTTCATATGCTTGTTAGCCATTTGTATATCTTCTTTGGAGAACTATGTAATGAATTCTTAAATTTTTATGTTGCACCTGTATCCATTTTCAATACAAATTTAACTTTCTCACACCAGAAGCAGCACTCATTTACCTTGACACAGTGTCCAGTCTAGACCACACCCAAATTACTCAAGCTGGTGGCCAGAGATGAGAACTTAGGGAAGCCTTTTCTGTCTAGGAGACTGGGATTCCCTGCCACTTCCTTTGAATGCACCATTCAAGCATTTGTCCACAAACTTAAAATGATCCACACCCTATTTCCTTATATATACTCTCATGAGCTCACTCTCTCTCTCTGCCTGAGTCTTCATTCCTGCCTACATGATACAGGGATTAAGGACCACCCTTCTGACTCACTGTGCCCTCCTTGACCAGGATCTGTAAGTAAAAACCTTTGAACTTGTTCCCTGTTGTGGTGGTGTATTAAATTTGTGCCTTCCACCTAAAGGACCAAGCGTTGCTCCCGGTTGAGCTTTCCCTGGGACCAGAAGAGAACACAAGGTCAGGTTCCTAGCACCAGAGCCTTCATCAGAGAAGCATAAACTGTACACATTGCAGAAGAGCCACAAGGGCATCTGCCAGTATAAACAGGTTTCCCATGTGTGAGACAACCCCCTAGTTACAGGTTGGACAACAAGGCTTCAGGTCACCTGCCAGGTAAAAGAAGTATCCTGTGAATAGCACAAAGTAAACACCCACATCTAGCTTCTTCGTATTCTGTTAGGGGACAGTTGCTAGCTTCTCTAGTACTAGAACCTCAGTTTGGCTGGGAGCTCCAAAAACAAACTGTCTACTCAAATACGTTGGCCATTTTTCATGGATTTACTTTTTAAATGGTTGAGTTAAAAATGTTCTTTATATATTGTGGATACTAGACCCTTGTCAGATAGATGATTTGCAAACACTTTCTACCATTCTGTGGGTTGTCTTTTCACTTCCTTAATCATGTCCTTTGATGTACAATTTGTTTTTATTTTTATGATGTATGATTTCTTTATGTTTTGCCCTTGGTTGTGTGTTAGATGTTATACCTAAGAAACTCTTGCCAATTGCAAGGTCAAGAAGATTATACTGTTTTCTTTTAAGAGTTTTTCTTGAGATTCTTGGATGTGTATATTTTTTTGAAATCAAATTTGAGAAATTTTGGCCTTTTTACTTTCTGGCCTTTTTACTTTTCCTCTTTCTTCTGGGCCTCACATAAGTGGTTGTTGGTGTACTTCATAGTTCCCACAGATCTCTGAAGTCTGTTCATTTTCCTTCATTTATTTCTCTTTCTGTTTCTCATACTAGACAATTGTATGATCTTTAAATATACTGCTTCTTTCTTCTGCATGCTGGAATCTGATTTTGCGACCCTCTAGTAATATTTTTAAAATTTCAGTTACTGTATTTTTCATCTGCATAATTACAGTTTAGTTCTTTTTTATAATTTCAATATCTTCCTTGATATTCTATATTTGGTGAGACCTAATTTTTATACTTTCATTTAGATCTTTATACATGATTTATTTCAACTCTTAAAAATGACAGTAAAGAAAATAATAAAATTTATAAATACCATAGATATTTTAGTAAAAGCAAAAATAATATTTATTGGTTAAAAACATAAAAAACACTTACTGTATACAAAACATACACCTAATGTAAAGTGAAGTTGAAAGTAGAACGGTGAACTAAGTCATATTTTTTTTAATGTCAGCAAAATCAAATTCTGATTAGGAAAATTAATATTTGAAAAAACTGAAGCCAAGGAAATATTAAGTGTTACTGTGAGCTTTTATTATGCTTATAAAGAATGTGATCAGTAATGATAGCATAACTACCATGAACCTTCTTTACCAAATCACATAATATTTAAATATATAAAGAAAAAAATCCTCTGAGTAGAAAACAATACTAGGGAGAAGTTTAAACATAATTATCCCTGTCATTAGCAAATCAAATACATCATAAACTTAAGTGTATAAGGTATAAATAATAAGGGTAGTCTAGAAATACCTGAAAATCTACACCCTATCAAAAACATATCTTTCCAAGCTCCATGAAATATTTATAAAAATTGATCATTAAAAGAACTTTTAAAAAATCAATAAATTAACATAGCCTGAATTAATTATGTTCTCTTTTCAAAAAGCAATGGAAATCATTATGGCCTAAGTAGAAACCAAACCGAAACTTAATTTACCTGACGGAAAATTAAAATACGTCTCAGAGACAACTGTTAATAAGAAGAGATAAAATAACGGTTTGATTGTGTAATATATTTGGGGATTGGTGACAAAGAGTTATCTTTTTATGAGATGTCACCAAAGATGCATGCACATGAAGATTTGTCACTTTACTTATTTTGCCAGTAAATATAAGGATAATTTAATTATTTATTTAATTCAATTAAAAATGGCAAAAGAAAAAACCTATGGACTACATTAAAAACTGACTAAAAAAGATCAAATGGGAAATTTGACAAATTATAACACACAGGCATATATTAAAACTGATTATGAGACCCATGCACTTCAACAGTAATAAAAGAGATAAGCTATCAACAAGTCCAATAAAATAAAGAAAATATGAAAATCAAGAAGAGGAGTGAGATAAGGAAAAGCTTTACAAATACTGGCCAGATTTTGAAACTATAAAAAGTACTTTGTACAAATGAAGGCTAATCAATTTGAAAACCTAGATAAAATTAATGATTTTCTAGGGAAATGTCAATAAAAAATTCAGGCAACAGATAACAGAAAACATGGAGTAATAACTATAGCAGACATTCAGAAATCACAAAGCAAAGATGATTTCAAAGGAAATTATTTCAGATTTTCTAGAAAAATATGTACATGTGATTTGGCCAGGCATGGTGGCTCATGCCTATTATCCCAGCACTTTGGGAGGCCGAGGTGGGTGGATCACTTGAGGCCAGTAGTTCAAGACCAGCCTGGCCAACATGTTGAAACCCAGTCTCTACTAAAAATACAAAAATTAGCTGGGCATGTTGGTACTCACCTGTAGTCCCAGCTATTTGGGAGGCTGAGGCATGAGAATCACTTGAACCCAGGAGGTGGAGGTTGCAGTGAACCCAGATTGTGCCGTTGCACTCCAGCCTGGGGAACAGGGTGAGACTCTGTCTCAAAAAAAAAAAAAAAAAAAAAAAAAAAGAAGAAGAAGGATATTTACACGCGATTTAAACAATTCTGTACCATTGTTCTCCTTTTTCAATTGTGATACCTGCATTATTATGTCAAAAAACTGGAATACAGCAAAGAAAATATAATTTTGACAGATGTTACTTATAGAAATTGATATAAAAATTATGAAATAAATGTTACCAATGCCAAGTAGGTCAATGAAGTTCTCTTTAATGGGAATTTGCATCTTAAGCAAAGACATAAAATGGAAAGTGGTTATGAAGTGAACAAGGCTGAAGCACCTGAGAGAAATGCCTGGAAACATAATGACCTTACTCCTGATATGGCGATATGCAAAGCAAACCTACATCATATTCTTCACGGATTCTGGTTGTTTTACTTTTTCTTTAATTCTGAGAGCTCCCTGGTATCCTTTCAGTGTGTCTTTTTTGCTTGCTTAAGATACTAAGGTTAGTTTCTGTTGCTAAACAACCAAAGAATACCAACTTAAGCAACATAAGTTGGTGCTTTTCTTAGTTCTGCCTGCTATAACAATGTATCCTCAACTGGGTTGCTTAAAAAGTAAACATGTATTTCTCAAACTTCTGAAGGCTGGGAAGTCCAAAATCGAGGGGCCAACAAGGCAAGTTTCTTTCTGAGGACTCCTGTCTTGGAGGTGGCTGCAATCTCCATTTGTCCTTATATGACCTCTTTTTTTGTGTACACTCAAGCAACCTCACTGATGTCTCTTCTGTATGTATGTATGTATGTATGTATGTATTTATTTATTTGTTTATTTATTTTTGAGATGAAGTCTTGCTCTGTTGCCCAGGCTGGAGTGCAGTGGCACAATCTCAGCTCACTGCAACCTCTGTCCCCCAGGTTCAAGAGGTGCTCCTACCCCAGCCTCCCAAGTAGCTAGGATCACAGGCATGCACTACCACACCCAGCTAATTTTTGTATTTTTAATAGAGAGAGAGTTTCATCATATTGACAAGTCTGGTCTCAAACTCCTGACTTCAGATGATCCACCCACCTTGGCCTCCCAAAGTGCTGGGATTACAGATGAGCCACTGTGCCCGGCCTGGTTTCTCTTCTTATAAGTGCACTAATCCCATCATGAGGGTTCGACCTTTGTGACCTCATTTAATCTTAATTAATCTCTGAAAGGCCTCATATCAAATAACATCACATTGAGGTTAGGGTCTCAACGTTTGAATTTTGTGTGTACACAAACATTCAGTTCATAATAGTACTATTATAAGATAAGAACCTGCTGTTTTTGCCATTATTAGTGCATAGATAATATGTGTGGGAAATATATTATGAATTGGCTGAGAATATAACAGGGTAAGAATGCAGACAAGGAATGCGTTAGGAAATGTATCCCTTCAGGTTTCCAATAATTCTTCCATGTCTTCTTTACAGATACTTCTGCATATTGCCTGTTATTCAGGATTAATCATAATCATTCAAAAGATAAGTTTTTCAGAAAAAAATTATTAAAGTAACAAAAAAACATATTTTGATTTTTTTTTTCTTTTTTTTTTTGAGATGATCTCACTCTTTCACCCAGGCTGAACTGCAGTGGCATGATCACTCCTAGTGCAACCTTAACCTCCTAGGCTCAAGTGATCCTCCCATCTCAGTTTCCCAAGAATCTGGGACTTCAGGCATATGCCACCACACCCAGCTATTTTTAAAATTGTTTTGTAGAGACAACATCTCACTACATTGTCCAGACTGGTCTCAAACTCCTGAGCTCAAGTGATTCTCCAGCCTCAGCTTCCCAAAGTGCTGGGATTATAGGCATGAGCTACCATGCCCAGCCAAAAATATTATATTGATAGATTTTCAGAAGGCGTGATGGTTAATATTGAGTGTCAACTTGATTAGATTGAAGGATGCAAGGTATTGTTCCTGGATATGTCTGTGAGTGTGTTGCCAAAGGAGATTATCATTTGAGTCGTTGGACTGGGAGAGGCAGAGCCACCCTCAATCTGGGTGGGCACCATCTTATCAGCTATCAGCATGGCTAGAATAAAGCAGGCAGAGGAAAGTGGAATGAGGGAGACTTGTTGAGTCTTCATCTTTCTCCTGTGCTGCGTACTTCCTGCCCTCGAACATTAGACCTAAGTTCTTCAGCTTTTGGACTCTTGAACCAGTGGTTTGCCAGGGGCTCTCAGGCCTTTGGCCACAGACTGAAGCCTGCACTGTTGGCTTTCCTACTTTTGAAGTTTTGGAACTTGTACTGACCCACAACTTCCCTGCTCAACTTGCAGACGGCCTATTGTGAGACTTTACCTTGTGATCGTGTGAGCTAATTCTCCTTAATAAATGCCCTTTCATATATACATATATACTACTAGTTCTGTCCCTCTAGAAAACCCCTGACTAACACAGAAGGCATTACATGCTTTGAGAACAGACTGTAAGAGCAGAATGATAAAAATACCTTAAAAATAAAACTCATGAAAGGTTATCACTGAATTAGCAAAGTTATTAAAATTGCTTTTAAAATAAATCATGAAGGATCACAATAAATATTTACTTGGTAAATTTTGCATTCATTTGGTCTGGTAGACTCCAATAAGCACAATTCCACTTTACTTTGACTTTCCTTATAAACATTCTATGATGAGACATTCTGAGGAGGTGATATGTTCTTCCTCACAAATCAATTTATAGGACCTTTTGCTGCCGATGCAAATGGGTAAAGTACTGAACTGTACAAATCTTGAAACACATTAAAATACATGTCACAATACTATTCATTATTAACCTGCTCATGGAAACAAATTTCAAGAAGTAGAGGGTATTTAATGTCAAATTAAAGCAGGCTTGTGATAGAACTCGACACTATAATCACATTAATATCAAAAATGATAATAATTTATGTCAGTGTGCCTGAAAATTAGTAATGATTTCTCAGCTAAAGAAAGAAGGAAATGTATTCATTTAAATGACATTAATTCTGTCCAGGTATATAAGTAACACATTCAAACCCGTATATAATTCTATCCCATGTCTGTACACATTACAGGCTGCAAAAGGAAAACTCCTTTAGTCCAGAAAATGTGCAGTTTAACAGAGAACTTTGTAGTGATGGTAGAACAAAGTGCTGATAAAAGTGTAGCCTTTTCAAGGACAATATAGAGAGATAGAAATAGAGATAGAGATATATGTCTATGTGTGTATATATATATGTGTGTAGCGCGTGCGTGTGCGCGCGCGCGCGAGAGAGAGATTGGTTCTGGTCTGTGTCAAATCATGAAATTGAGGCTTAAGTCCTTTCTTTTGCTACCCTCTTTAGTCTACTCCAGTCTAATTGTGGCCATAATGGAAAGACATCACCTCTCCGCACCTGCCCAGACAAGCCAAGTGTCTCAGCGTCCCTGGTAGGAAATTCTTAGGTCGCCCTCTCTGTGCCTGCACAGTTCTTGGGTCCTGGGAGCTCTGTTTCTTGGGAAGAATCCCATGTGAGAGTATGGGGGCAGATCTTACCCTTACATGTAAAAAATAGTAAGGAACTTATAGATTCCTTAATCTGTAAGTTAAGATCAACTTCTCGTATGAGACTTTTTTTTTTCTCTTTAGTCACCTTTCAAGTCGCTAAAATCGGTCAGTTTTCATTCTGATAATGTGCCTATTAGAAAAAGTATTCTTTGGTAGCTTCAGAAAACTACAAAAATCCACCAGTTTTTCTTAAATTTGTACATTTTTCTACAAAATAAATTCCTCTAGAAAATTTTGATTAGAAAAGGACCTTGGAATTTCACTTCTTGAAGAACATTTGATGGAGTATATCAGATTCAGAGATATTGTATCATATAATTAAATGGAATAAAGTAGGGAACACTTTTATTTAAAATTGTAAATGGTAACAGAGGAAAACAATGCAGAGTCGCCTGTGCCCTACATATAAGAGACAAGACAAATTTTGTGTGTACCAAACAGGATTTCTGTGATCTAGAAATTTCTGAAAGCAAATTTTAAAATTTTTGAGAGCACTAGAAATTTTTATCCTGATACCTATTTGGCAGATGCCCATTTGTAGTGTGCCGAAACATTTGCATTTTTCCACACTTAAGATGCTTGCAAGACACAAATATGAAAATAGACTATTTCTGATTCAAAAGACTGCCAACCAGTGCCTGGTATTATACATTTCAATGCTTGGTCATTTAGTGTTGCCAAAGTAATTAAAACCAATTCTTTGAAATTGAATTGTTCATTTGATGTGTCTTACATTAATTGCAGAATCACCTACCACACTGAAAATGCTCGTCCAACAGAGGCTGTCTTCTCCCCAAAAATCCTAGTTCCAAATGATTTTTTCTTTCTGACGTTACAGAAAAAGCTTCTACAATAGGCACATATCAATTCTGCACAGTTCAGCTCGTCCTTCTATGATTGATGCATAATAGATACTATTGTAGCTGTTCCAAATACTCTTGTTCTTCTTCCTCACTCTCTATCATACCATGACTCAAAAGACAATGAGCACACTGCTGTTTTTGAGATGCTTTGATCTACTGCAGCATCTGGAGGCAGAACTGAAAAGAAAGGAATAATGATGGAAAAAGATCTCTGAAAACCAGTCTGGCCAGTGTTTATTTCCTTGCAGAGCATAAAACCACTACCAAGCCAAAGATCAGAATGAATGTAGATCAATTAGTGCAAGAAAGGAGCCAGTGTTTGATGGGTGTCTATGAATCATATCACAGCAATAACTGTAATTTGGAAGCTGAAAAATTATCAAAGCTGATATTACAATTAAAAGCTCAACTTTTATGTTTTATTGGAACTAAACATGTTTGATGGGAACTAAAAGGATAAATATTATATTATTTTGATGTCTTTTGGATCTAAAATATCAATATGAATTAAAGTGGAGTAAAAACGCATTAGGACCAAATAAACAATGTCCTTTCTTCCCATTAAAAGCTCCACAAATAAAATTCCTCTTTTTGCTGAAGGTTTTTACACTGTCTATATATTTGCAGTGGCATATTTAGAAATATAATGCCTTGGAAAGTGATTTTATAATGCCAGTTCATTATTTTTTCTACCATGATAAGGAGAGGAAAGGAGAAGAATTCATCTTACTACTTGCTAACAAAATATTGTTTACTTGTTCCACAAGATCCTTTACTATATAAATCCTAGAAGATTTTTATTCGTGTTTGTTTGTTTGTTTGTTTGTTTTGAGACAGCCTCTTGCTATGTTTCCCAGGCTAGACTTACTCCTGGACTGGGCTCCAGTGATCCCCCTGCATCAGTCTACTAAGTAGCTGGGACTACAGGCATGACCACCACGCCCAGCTAATCTTAGTTATTTTATGTTTGAATTTGCAGAAAGACTACAGCATGTAAAAAGATTTTAGAATTAAAGACTTACATTGAAACATATTTACATTTTCAACTGATAGCAAAGGTTTTATGAGAGCAGCAGATCACTCATTATTATCAAGATTGATTTAAACAACTGTTATACTTTTATTTTAAGGATTTCTTATACTCCACTATGGGTAAAATGTTACATTATTTTTAAATGATTGATGTAGATGTTTATGCTATACATCAGTAACTTATCACAGTAAACTTTCAAATGTCATTTTATGTATAGCATAAGGGCCTTACAACAGTATTTTTCTATCTTCTCCCTCTTTTCTTATGTGCTGTTTTTTGTATACTTTTGCATCTGTACATGTCCAAACTCCACAATGCATTGTTACTATTTCTACATTATTATCTTTTAAAGCAATGCAAAACATGGAAAAACATCTTTTATATTTTACCATTATTTTTACCCTTCCAGGCACACTATTTCTTTGAATAGTTTCTAATTTTCAATCTGATGTCATATTCCTCTGTCTAAAGAATAAAGAACTTCCTTAATAAGCAAAAGGCTAATGCCAACAAATCCTCTACACCTTTATTTGCTAATCAACTTTTAATTTCATATTAACTTTTTAAAGATTTTTTTGCTTAGTGTAAAAGTCATGCTGAAAGATTTCTTGCATTACTTTAAAGATATCACTAATTTTTGGAGGAGTTATAGAGTTTCTAAGAAGTCTAATGAAATTATTATCTTTGTTTCTCTCTTTGTAATATTTATATTTTTTTCTGGTTGCTTTCTATATTGGTCTGTTTATCATTCGTTTTTAGCTGATTGATCACGATGTTTATAGGTGTGTTTTCAGAAATTTAGCCTGCTTAGGGCTCTTTTGAGCTTCATAGATCTGTGGCTTATACTTTTTCCATTAATTTTGAAAAATTTCAAAAAACAATTCTTGCCTTTTCTAGTGTCTAGAAAAAAAAAGAAAAGAAAAAATGTCTGGCTGTTTTCTCTGCATATGTTTATTCTGTTCCATTCTCTGTCCATTCTTCTTCTTTTGGGACTACAATTTCATATATGTTAGACCATTTGATACTGGGCTGAAGCTCCTGGGAGCTCAGTCTGTTTTGGGTTTGTTTTCACAGTTTTTATCTTTGAGCTTCAGTCTGGATCATTTCTACTGACCCATGTTCAAGTTTATTTATTATTTTCTCAGCTACACTTAGTCAGCTGATGAGCCCAGTGCAGGACTTTTTCACCTTTGATATCCTACATTTTATTTTTAATGTCTTCATTGTACTTTTTAGAAATGATTTCTTCTTGTCTGCTGAAATTCCCCTTCTTCTCATACGTGTTTACTTTTCCACAAGCTTGTGAATTATACTTATGTAAAATTCTCTATCAGACAATGTCAACATCTCGGTCACTTCAAAACTGGACCTTTTGATTACTTTATCTCCTCATGATGTATTGTTTTCCTTGTTTTTTTTTCTTTCTTTTTTTACTGTCTGATAAATAGCTTTATTTATTTATTTATTCTAAGAGACTAGGTCTCATTCTGTCACCCAGACAGGAGTGCAGTGGCACAATGATGGTTTGCTGCAGCCTCCAACTCCTGGGCTCAAGCGATCCTCCCACCTCAGCCTCCCAAAGTGCTTGGATTACAGGTGCATGCCACCATAGCACCTGGCCCTGGTCGATTTTTATTGAATGCTAGATATCATACACAGAACAGCAGAGACTGAAGTAAATAGTATTTATGTGTACAAATGAGCATATACCTCTTCTTTCGTCATGATTTTAGTGCATGGGTTTGAGATATTTTAATCAGAAGCTCACATCTTTGTTTCTGTTCTCACACTCTTTAGTTTACCACAGACTTCAAACCTTCTAGCAATTGGATATTGTTATTTTGAACTTTGAGTACAGACTAAGGCACTTAGAGGTTTTATTCTGTGCTCATGCTCCACCCTTATGTTCGGCAACACCTGCATGTCTAAGCTAAAAAACTGAGTCTCGCTTCACTTTCTATCCCCACAAGGTGTTAGATTTAGGGTGGGAGCAGCAATGGAGGGAAATCTGTGGTCTTCTTGGCCCTCGGGGGTGAGTCTCCTTCTGGCCTGTGTGCGTGACTGGCCCTCAGGGGTGGTACTTCAGCACTCCCGGGTGTCCTCACTGTGGCATTGGTCTTAAGAAGGAGAGAGTTCTCTGCCTCTAACCCAGCATTAATAGATCTCTTCTGGGTATTGATTTAGGATCCCAGGCAAGACAATTTTCTGGTCTTTCTAAGGATTGGGAGTTACAGTTTCTGTCCTGTTAAGAACTGAATTTTGTCTTACTCAAAATTAGTATGTCAAAGCCCTAACCCTCAGTACTTCAAAATGCTGCTGTATTTGGAGACAGAGCCTTTGAAGAGTCCATTAACTTAAAATGAGGTTGTTAGGATGGGCCTTAATGCAATCTGACAGGTACCCTTATAAGGAAATGAAATTTGGACTCATAGAGACCCCAGGGATGTGCACCTGGGCAGATGTGGCCATGTGAGAACACACAAGGTGGCTGTTTTCAGGCTAAGGAGACAGACCTCAGAGGAAATCAAACCTGCCGATTGATCCTGGACTTCCTCTAGAACTCTGAAAACATAAATTTCTGTTATTTAAGCCACCCAGTCTGCAGTAGTTTGTTATGACAACCTTCGCAAACCAGTACATTCCCTTTGATCCCACTTCCCAAGCAGCAATAAACCTTTGTCTGTGTCCTGAGATACAAGAGGTTTACCTACCCTTCTACAGGCAGATGGATTTCGTTTCTACTCTTCCCCAGAGGACATGGATTTTCAGCTGAGCTCCTGGTGTGTGGACAAAGAGCTCAATTGCCGCCCCTGTTCCAGTGAGCTAAGCCTTCTACATGGCGGCAGAGACCATGGAAGTGGTGGTACTCCAAGCTTGTCCCCCACCAGCAGCCAATTACCCTTGTTGCTGTCAAAGGGAAATGTCCAGTTTCTTGCTCTGCCTCCAGATGTCTTTTGTGAGCACCTGACAGAAGCCTATGGAAAAGTAATTGTGAATGCAACTTTTGCCTGAGGCTTCCACCTTCTACCAGCTCACATGTTAACTCATGCTTGGCCTTTTAAAAGTTGTTCAAGTTTTGCCTGATTTCTTCTTTTTTTAAAACAAATTTATTGGCCGGGTGCGGTGGCTTATGCCTGTAATCTCACCATTTTGGGAGGCCGAGGAGTTCCAGACCAGCCTGGCCAACATAGTGAAACCCCGTCTCTACTAAAAATACAAAAATTAGCGGGGCACAGTGGCAGGCGCCTGTAATCCCTGCTACTCTGGAGGCTGAGGCAGGAGAATCGCTTGAACCCAGGAGGCGGAGGTTGCAGTGAGCGAAACTCTGTCTCCAAACAAAACAAAACAAAAAAACCCAAAACTTTACTGAGATACAATTCACATACCATACCAATTCACATATTTAAAGTGTATAATTATTCAATGGTTTTTAACATATTCACAGATTTCTGTACAACCATTACTATAGTCAATGTTAGAACATTTTTTCATCTCAAAACCTCACAGTTTTCAAGCTCTCATCCTCACCCAAGCTGTCACCCCAGCCCAAGGCAACTACCAATCTACTTTGTCTCTACAAATGTCCTTGTTTTGGAGTTTCATATAAATACAATTGTATAATAGGTGGTATGTTGTGACTGGCTTCTAGCACTTAGCATGCTATTTTTGTGGTTCATTTGTGTTGTGGAACATATCAGTACTATGTTCCTTTTTTATGGCTGAGTAGTATTTCATTGTATTGCTATACAACCTTTTGGTTTATCTGTTCATCAGTTGATGCACATTTAGTTTGTTCCCACCTTTTGGCTGTTCCAAGTAGTGTTTCTATAAATATCCTTATACAAGTTTCTATGTAGACATATGTTTTTATTTATTTGGGGTGAAATCTAGCAGTGGAATTGCTGAGTTATTTTTTAACACCATATTTAATTATTTGAGCAACTGCTAGACTGTTTTCCAAAGCAGTTGCATGATCATACATTCTTACCAGTAGTGTATGAAGGTTCTGATTTATCCGCATTTTCACCAACACTTGATAGTATCAGACTTAGGATTCTAGACATCCTAGTGGTTAGGAAGTGGTAACTTGTGATATTTATTTGCGTTTTCCTGATGACTAATTATATCAAGAATCTTTTCATGTGCTTATTAGGCATTTGTATGCCTTCCTTACAAAAGTGTCTATTCAGATCCTTTGTCCATTTTTAAATTTTTTTTTTTTTAATTTTTGAATTGGAAGAGTTTTTATATAGTCTGGATGGAAGTCCTTTATCAGATATGTGATTTGCAAATATTTTCTGCCATTCTGAGGGTTGTCTTTTCACTTTTTAGATGGTGTCCTTGGAAGTGCAAAAGTTTTTTTGTTTTTCTTAACTTTGTTGGAGTCTAATTTATCTATTTTTTGTTTTGTTGTTCATGTTTTTGGTATCATGCCTAAGAATCCATTGCCAAATGCAAGGTCATAAAGATTTATTTTATTCTTATGTTTTCTTGGTTAAGGAAATTTGTGCCTGTATTTATAAGATATATGAAGCTGTACTTTTCTTATGATATCTTTGTCTAATTTTGGTATCAAGGTAATAGAAGTCTCATGAAAAGAATTGGGAAGTATTCCCTTCTTTTCCATTTTTTTTGAAAGGGTTTATAAATAATTGGTTTCAGTTATTCTTTAAATGTAATATTTGGTAAGATTTAGTGGTGAAGCCCTCTAGCCCTGGCCTTTTCTTTGTTGGTAGTTTATTATTATTGTTATTTCTCCTTCAGTCTAGCTGCTTATCACAGGTCTAGTCAGATGGTCTGTTTTTGTCTGGAGTCAGTTTTAGTCATTTATACATTTCCAGGAATTAGTCCATTTTTTTCTAAGCTGCCTGATTTGCTGGCATACAATTGTATATGGCGTTCATTTAAAATCCTTTTTATTCCTATAGGGTCCATAGTAATGTTCCTTTTTAAATTTCTGATTCAAGTGACTTGAGTCCTCTCTCTTTTCTGTGGTAAATCTAGCTAAAAACTTGCCAATTTGGTTATTCTTTTTAAAGAATCAGCTTTTGGTTTCACTGAGTTTTCTCTTACTATTTTCCTATCCACTAATTCGCTAATTTATTTTCTAATATTCATTATATTCTCCATTCTGCTTGCTTTATGTTTAGTTTGCACTTCCTTTTCCAGCATCAAAAGGTAGAAGATTAGGTCATTGATTTAAGATATTTTCTTCCTTTATGTGATTGGCATTTACTGCAATAAATTGGCCTCTGGGCAGTGCTTAAATTGCATCTAGTAAGTTTTGATATGGTGTGTGTTCATTTTCTTTTATCTTAAAGTATTTTCTGATTTGTCTTTTGATTTCTTCTTTGACCCACTGATGATTCAGGAGTGCGTTTAATTTCCACATATTATGAGTTACCAATTTTTTGAATGCTATTGATTTCTAATTTCATTTCATTGTAGTCAGAGAATGTATTTTGTATTATTTCTATCCTTTTAAAGTTATTGAGGCTTGTTTTGGGGCTTAGCAATGTTATTGGGGCTCCCTTTTAAATACTGAGTAATTTTTTTCTTACTGCCCATAATATGTTTTCCTTGTCTTCACCTTTCAACATTTTTACTATGATTTGTACATTTGTGGTTCTCTTTGAGTTTATTCTATGTAAAATGCATTGAGCTTTCTGGACGGGTACGATACTGTTTTTCAGTACATTCGGGAAGCTTCATCTATTGATTTTTTGCCTATTTTTTTTCCGTTCCTTTCTCTCCTCTCCTTTGGTACTCCCATTACACATATATTGATATGCTTAATGATGTCCCTCATTTCTCTGAAGCATTTGTCACTTTTCTTCAGTCCTTATATTCATTCTTTTTATTTCTGTTTTTCAACTTACATAACTTTTATTGATCTGTCTTCTACTTCCTTATTGTTTCTTCTGTGAGATCCAAATCTAATGTTGAGCCCTTCTGGTGATTTTTTTTTTTTTTTTTTTTTTTTGAGATGGAGTCTCGCTCTGTTGCCCGGGCTGGAGTGCAGTGGCGGGTTCTCAGCTCACTGCAAGTTCCGCCTCCTGGGTTTACGCCATTCTCCTGCCTCAGCCTCCGAGTAGCTGGGACCACAGGCGTCCGCCACCTCGCCCGGCTGGTTTTTTGTATTTTTTAGTAGAGACGGGGTTTCACCGTGTTAGCCAGGATGGTCTCGATCTCCTGACCTTGTGATCCGCCCGTCTCGGCCTCCCAAAGTGCTGGGATTACAGGCTTGAGCCACTGTGCCCGGCCCTGGTGAATTTTTTAAATTTAGTAATTACTTAGAATTTTCATTTGTTTTCTAAAATTTCTATCTCTATTGATATTGTATATTTGACTTAATGTTGTTACTATTCTTTCTTTACTCCTTTGTTTTTTGTTGCTTTAGCTCTGTGAACACGCTTATAATGGCTACTTCAAAGTCTTTTTCTGAAAAATCTAACATGCAGTTTCTATTGCCTAATTTTTTTTTGTATGCCTCACAATTTCTTTGTTGAAAATTTTCCATAGTATATATAATTACATATATAGATATTTAATGTATATATATTAATTAATTTAAAAGACTACTCAGAAATTCTGAGTACTACCCAACACCAGGGAGGACTTGTTATTATTTGCCTGAGTGAATTATTTCAGCAAAATCTATGTCTCTTCATCTCTGGTGTTAGCTTTTGATGTTTTTCCTCTGCAAGGTATAGTTTCAGGTGTGCCCGTAGTTGCCCTAGAATGACAGTGGTACTAGTAGGACTATTTTCATCTCTTTCACTGACCACTCTTAGCTATTAAACTCCACCAATTACTGGCAGATTGTTCTATTGTCTTTAACAATGCCCTATGACATAAATTGTTCCATGAACTAATCCAATCAAATTGTGGCTTCTCTGACAGAATAGTTACTGAAGTGACTGATTTTTGCTCAGACCTCAGGCAGACTCCAGGGAGACTCTTCGCAGATTCCCTGGTTCTCTCCTTCATACTTGTTGTCCTACAGTTTAGACTTTTAGACTTTATCTTTTTTTTTTTTTTTTTTTTTTTTTTTTTTTTTTAGAGCCAAGATCTCACTCTGTCACCCAATCTGGAGGGCAAGGGCAGAATCACAACTCACTGCAACCTCAAAATCCTGAGCTCGAGCAATCCTCCTGCCTCAGTGTCCTGAGTAGCTCAGCCTATGGGTGTGCACCATCACACCTGGCTAATTTTCTAAAATTTTTTTGTAGGGATGGTGGTCTCACTATGTTTTCCAGGCTGGCCTTGAACTTCTGGACTCAAGCAATCCACCTGGCCACAACTGCCATTATTCTTGACAGTGTATCTAGGATTGAATTTCTTCTCTCTGTGGCAAATGAAGTCAGTTCCTTAAAAATAAATCAGGTGGGCCGGGCACAATGGCTCACGCCTGTAATCCCAGCACTTTGGGAGGCTGAGGCGGGCGGATCACCTGAGGTCAGGAGTTCAAGACCAGCCTGGCCAACGTGGTGAAACCCCATCTCTCCTAAAAATACAAAAATTAGCCCAGCATGGTGGTGCGCGCCTGTAATCCCAGTTAGTCTACTACAGAGGCTGAGTCAGGAGAATTGCTGGAGTCTGGGAGGCAGAGGCAGCAGTGAGCTGAGATCGTGCCACTGTACTCCAGCCTCGGTAACTCCCCTTGCATTCCTTCCTGCACACGATACAAGCATCCTATCTTGGAGTCTGGATTAGGACCTCTTTTTCCCGCGACAACAACAGGGATAGGGTATGCAAGGCTCTGCTAGGCAAAGCGGGTGAGGGGTAGGGGCTGCAGGTCGCTTACCTGGTTGTGATGGTTATCTTGAGTAATGGGCCACCTTGTAGTCTGGCCAATGGCAATAAGCCTTTCAATCAGCGTTCCTTTCCTGGGTGGGGCATTACTGATGGTTTCAGTCACGTTCCACTCCACATCTACCACACTAATGCCAGGGCAATTGTTAAAGGGCATTTTGTTCCTGACTAGCTGCCTCCTCCATTACCTTCATGTTCCTGGAAATTGTGACGCCAAAAACAATCTACAGTCAATCAAGAGCTTGTGTTATTTTAGGGTAAATTCTTGGAAAACAACTTAGGATTGGCTTCTTTTTTCTTTAAAAATCTGATTGGAACTAATGCTAATCGGAGTATATATTCAGGGAAACAAATCTGTGTTACCAGGTGGCTATCCTCAAGCTTTGAGCTGGAATATACTGTATACTTAATCGTATTTTCTGAATCTCATTATTTAAAGTTAACATTTTTTATGTCTATACAATATTACTGAGTATAAATATGTCCAGGCCTTATTAAAATAAATTATGGTTTTGATAATCTTTTGAATTTCCTGTGTATTCAGATGTAGACTATTAATTCAACCATTTATTTCACGAAAAAATTATTAAGCACTTCTATATATGATAATACCGTAGTTTTCAGGGATGGGTGACTAAATCCTGAGTCTTACCTTCCAGGAGATGTCAGTTTACCAGGAGACACATGCGTGTAGAAAGATAACTACAGAAAGACTTAATAAAGGAGCTAGGAAAAGCTAAGTCTGAAGAATGGAAGAGAGTTTTAAAAGCAAGAAATATTGGGGAAGCCCATGGAAGTAGAATCTAGAACAAACACTTTCTAGACAAGTTTCATGTGTCCGAGGATTGGATACAGAGTATGGCGAAAATGAAACCGGAAACATAGATCAAGGCACGTTAATAAAGGATGCTGTGTCTTGATAAGGAGTTACAATGTGACAGGTGCTTTTGGATAGAGAATAACTGGTAGCAAGGAGACTAGTGTAAAGGCTGTCATATCAATCAACCAACAGTTATTTGAATTTGGACTAAAAATGTGGCTGTGTGGGTAGAAGATGTTGAAACCTACTTTTATGGTAGAATTGGCTTTTTTTTTTTTTTTTGACTATTTGGCCATGGTGGTTTAGAGAAAGAGAATGTAAAACTACTGTAGGCTTCTGGCTTGCAAGTCTAACTAGATATTGTTATAATAATTAACTAAATTATTAATGCAAGGCAGAGAATCTCACCTCGGAAGGAAAATAATGAATTCGGAATTAAACATGTTAAATTTGAGTAACCTAGATATTCCAGTGATGATTGTAATACACTGTAGGTAACATGGATCTGCGGTTCTAGACCAATGTGCAAGTGTGAAAGTGAGAACAGGCAGACCTGGATTTACATTCTGGTTTCCTTTCTTTCTTTCTTCTTTCTTTTTTTCTTTCTCTCTCTCTTTCTCTTTCTTTCCTTCCTTCCTTCCTTCCTTCCTTCCTTCCTTCCTTCCTTCCTTCCTTCCCTCTTTCTTTCTTTCTTCTTTTTCTTTCTTTCTTTTTTTTTTTTTTTTCCAGAGTCTTACTCTGTCACCCAGGCTGGAATGCAGTGGCATGATCTCAGCTCACTGCAACCTCTGCCTCCTGAGTTCAAGCAATTCTCCTGCCTCAGCTTCCCAAGCACCTGGAATTACAGGCATGTGCCATCACACCAGGCTAATTTTTGTATTTTCAGTAAAGACAGAGTTTCACCATGTTGGCCAGGCTGGTCTTGAACTCCTGACCTCAGGTGACCTGCCTGCCTTGGCCTCCCAACGTGCTAGGATTACAGGTGTGAGCCACTGCACCCGGCCTACATTCTGGTTTTCTTAAACAAGTTCTTTTACTTTCATTTTTAAAGTACAAGTAATATGAGCTACTTCACAGAGCTTTTAGTGGGTGATTAAATTATAAGTGGACAGTGCTTCAATAAATGATAGCTATGATGCTACTTATTTTGTTTGTAATTGATATATGATAATTGTTTATGTTCATAGGGTACAGGATAATGTTTCAATATATGTGTACAATGTATAGTGATCAAATCAGGGTAGTTAGGATGTCCGCCACTTCAAACCTTTATCATTTCTTTGTGATGATACTTTCAAGATCATCTTTTCTACCCATCTTGAAACATAACAATACATTGGTTTTGTCACCATACTATGTAACAGAACACTGGAAGATATTCTCTCCATCTAAGTATTGATGCTGTTTGTTAATGAAGTCTGATTTGTATTAACAGAGATTAATTAAATCAACCAAACAGAGTACATACAGGTTGAGTATCACTTATTTGAAATGCTACGTACCAGAAATGTTTCAGATTTCAGGTTATTTTCTGATTTGGGAATATTTGATCTATACTTACGAGTTGAGCATCTGTAATTTGGATATCAAATTATTTGAGCATCATGTCAACACTAAAAATGTTTCAGATTTGGGAGCATTTCCAATTTTGGATTTTCAAATCAGGAACACTCAACCTGTAATGTGTTTAAAGTTAAATCCAAAGAAGTGCTTCTTGGTACAGTTTTGTGGTTTAACAGAATACTTCAACCTTAGGTCAAACTTGATCCTTTAAGGTAGCAGAGCAGGAGAAAATCTAAATAGAGTTTGAGATTTGTTTTGTCTTTTGCACTTTTCAAGTGCTTTTTATGTATCATCTCATCACATTCTCAAAGCCATTCTTTGAGGTATGTTCACCCCAATTTCATACAATTTATGACTTGCCTGCCTAAAGTCAATCACAAAGTGTAGTTATGGAACTGAATGCTCAAGTCTGACTTCTGGCTTGTAGCCTACATCTCTGTCATATCAAACCTGCCACTCAACGGGCTCCACATTCATCCTCCTATTATGAGACTTACCTTACACCTCAATAAAATAGCTCTATGAAAGAGGACCTTTGCAAGGCAGCTCTGACGTGTAACTTTTTTGGCTCGAAAGCACCTTAGCAGTTTGTTATTACCATTCAAAAACTGCCTTCAAGAAGGAGGTAAGAGATCAAAACCAACAAGTAAATTAAGGTATTAGGTGCATGATTCAATTAAATAATTTGGAAATATAGGTGATATTGTTTTTTTCAAAAGTGTATGTTGGAATTCTAATGCTGTTATGACATAAAACCAATCAAATTGTAAAAAGGTTACTGTTGTAGTCAAAAACTCAGCCCCCACACACTCAGTGCTGTCGTAAATAATAGTTATTCTTATGGAAAAACTAACACATCTTGCTAGCTATATGTCAATATGAAAAATAAAATTCAAAATGAAGCAAAAATATATGCTATAGACTTTTCTTCCTTCGACTCTTTCATCTCTTCAACACTCTAAATGTTTTCTTAGGTTTTTCTTGTTAATCTAAGAAAGTTTAAGCATATGAACAATGTTTTGTTACCAAGTCCATGATGCATTTCTTGAAAACTTACTATTATAGTGACAATATTACTATCATGTGAACCATCAGTTTCTGCAAAATAAAATTTGTGTTTTACATGAGTTAATGGTGATATCTGCAGTTTTCCTCCTTTCAGGAACCTCAAAACATTCATAAAAGTACCACTTTGGCTGTGATAGGAACACTTTCTCCTCCAGTTAGTTTCTATTTCTTTCTTATATTCCGTGAGACAATGTCCCATGACATGAGAAGATGGGAACTTAATTCTGTTCAGGCACATAATTGCTGCAGTCCATGGAAAATAACAGCAGTAGGTCTTGAGTTCATCTAAGAAGAGCAATTATGCATTAAATGACCCAGTTTATGCTGGACATCTGTAGCATATAGCTGTAATTAATCAAGAATTGGTAAATGTAAAAATATGAAATATGAGGATAAGCATTCTCTGTCGCTTGTTTTTTCCCTATTCACTAAAAGAGAACATGAATATATTAGAATTAACAGTAAATTATGAAAAGGTTTATTTGAAAGAAAATCTTGAATCTTCAAAGTTTTGAGATAAACAACCCTCAAGAAAACTGATTCTTGGTAAAAACCTTTATGATAGGTTCAAATTGGAAGGAATGAGGAGAAAACATTTTATTATAATCAAGAGAAGAAATAGAAAAAGTAAATGGGGGAGAGAGGAAGTTTCAGTTTATCCATCATCCTTTGAGTAAAAGTTAAACGATCAAATATGATTCTAATATTCTGTGTCTATGCACTCCTAGGTAAAACAGTAAGGTATGCAAAAGATCCAGGAAAAACCCTCCAATATAATACTCAAGATTATGTGCATTTTATGATAAGGATAGGTAAACTCCAAAAAAGTATAATTATGTAAGTATAATTTTAGGTGCTCTGGCATCTGAACAGAAATGGAATTTAATCCAGTAAATGACTGTGGGGCGCCTACTATCTTACCTGTACTGTTTTTACTGCTGGGAATAAAGAGATGAGTAATACCTGGTCCCTGTTCTGGATAAACTGAAAATCCAGGCAGTATTTTAGAGCACACCCCAAAACAAGCAAACAACAAAAACTACAATAAATGACTGAAGTCATAATACGAATAAATTATCATCACAACACAGAGAAATACATGCTTAACTTTTAGCCTAGAGGAAACAGAAATGCAGATTAGTAAACAGCCTCTCAGAGGAAGTGAACTTGAGCTGGCATTTGACCAATGTAGAGTTGTCTCCAGGCAGGCCAGGGTAAGAGGTGGGGTTCTTTTAAGTCCCTCAGAGCCTCTGACACTCTTTGAAGTACTTAATGACATGAAACATGTTTAAAATGTGCCTATTTATGCATGATCATATGAGTTGAATTACATTTGACAAGATACTATAATGTGCACTTTGTAGACATTAAATGTTTATCAACTCAATTTTGTGATTTTTAAAATATATGTAATACAATATAGTTTCCCCATTTTCCAACACTTTCTTGCACTCTTGGAGAACTCATGTTCTTTATGCAGTATTCCCATGGTGCCTAATGGAAAACAATGACTGAGGAGAAGGCATTCCAGCCACAAGGTTCAGTGGAATCCAAGCTCTGGGAAGATACATATTTAAGTAGAAAAGTTTTTTGGCCCGTTTAGACTGCTATAATATAATATCTTAGAATGAATAGCTTATAAACAACCGGCATGTATTTCTCACAGTTCTGGAGGCTGTGAAGTCCAAGATCAAGGCTCTGGCATATTTGGTAGATATTGAGGTCCTGTTTCTAGTTTGCAGATGACCTTCTTCTTGCTATGTCCTCATATGGTGGAAGGGGTAAGGAAGCTCTATGAGGTTGCTTTCATAAAGGCACTAATCCCATTCATGAGGGCTTCACCCTCATTACCTAATCATCTCCCCAAAGCCCCATGTCCAAATACCATTGTATTCAGGGTTAGGTTTAGACATATAAATCTAGGGGGGAGGGGGAGCCCAAGCATACAGTTTGTAGCATAAAGCCTCTCAAATTATAATATCACTGATTAACCCTGTGGAGGCATATCCATTTCCACGTTGTCATAGTTCATTCTTTCCACCCTGTAGTCACATGTCATCAGCAAAGTGCCTGATTGAGGATTTCTCAGAGAACATACTTCCCCACTAACTCTGTAATTGTGGATAACTACCTTAGCCTCTTCAGCCTTTGTTGACTTGTGTGTAAAATAAGGATAGTACTATAGTAGTCTAAATACAATGTATTTGAAGTTGCCTATGGAAGACTTTCTGGAGATATAAGGCATTAGAGCAGCCACAATCATTCAGTGTTTTTTATTTACCACTCTTCTTAGAACCCAGGAATGGCAAAAGTACTTAAAATATTTTCTTTACTAGAAAAGCAGCATGTAATAAGAAAATGAGTAAAACTCCCCTCTTCTTTACTTTTAGAAAGAATTGAAAGAGAGCTTTTCTTTTAATAGAAAATACTTGAGAAATGTTGGCTTTCTTTGTGAATTATCATATGTAAAATTATACTTGACTAATAGCACGCAATATTTAACCTTAGCTCAAGCTGTGAGGAATTAGACTGATATCCTTCCCATACATGTAGAGTGACAGTAATATGATCTGAAGCATTTGGGGGTTGGGAAGATGGCTAATGGTGTAAGCATGTCAATTAATAAATATTTTAAACGTAAGCACATTTTTCCTTTTTCTTTCTTTCTTTTTTTTTTTTTTTTTCTTTTTTGGCAAGGTCTGGCTCTGTTGCCCAGGCTGGAGTGTAGTAGCATGATCTTTGCTCACTACAACCTTTGCCTCCTGGGTTCAAGCAATTCTCGTGCCTCAGTCTCTTGAGAAGCTGGGATTACAGGTGTGCACCACCACACCCAGCAAAATTTGATATTTCAGTAGAGACGTGGTTTTGCCATGTTGCCCAGGCTGGTCTTGAACTCCTAAACTCAAGTGATCCACCTGTCTCGGCCTCCCAAAGTGCTGGAATTACAGGCATGAGCTGCTGCACCCAGCCATTAGAAATATTTAAAATGTTGTGTAGGTTGTATATTTTACAGGAAAAGTTCACAGTTGAAATATCTTACCTAATTTACCAGTATATCACTAGCAACTTCTGGTTATTATAACTTAACACTAACAATCCCCATACATATTGAAGAGTAAATTTTGTTCTTTCCAGATGCGTTATTGTTGCCAGGGATAGGTATTTGGTGTTTTGTTGTTGTTATTGTTAGGCACTTGCTTGTGTTTTTGTCAAGGGGCTACAATTATGTGCTTCAGATACCAGAAAGCATTAAAATATATACAGTGAGATATCTCCTGTCTCTGTCCGCAACTTCCAAGTCTTCACTCCTCTCTTCCATCTTCTTAATCCCATTTTAGCCACACCCCACAAATAACCACCATTGTTAATGCTAACATTAAATGCTTTGCTTAAAAAATTAAAATATGACTATTTAGTCATTTGTAGGAGGAAACTGATGGGTATTTTATAGACTCAGAGAAAATACAGAAGCAAAGTCTCAGAGAATTGAATAAGGAAAGGGACTTATATAACAAGTGAAAAGCTTGTGTCATGGTTTGTGTCACTGTCTGAGTCTATCTGCTTTAATTTGCTTTAACAAATTATTCCCTGAAAAGCAACTATGCAGTTGACCTTGTGTGTGCCTGCTGCTGTAGCTTGTGTCTTCAAGGAAAATTCAAAACACTCTGTTGGTCTGTTTTTTCATTGCTATCAAGGAATACTTGAGGCTGGGTCATTTATAAAGAAAAGAGGTTTTACT
The DNA here is from genome assembly GCF_002776525.5 of Piliocolobus tephrosceles. NCBI lineage: Eukaryota > Metazoa > Chordata > Mammalia > Primates > Cercopithecidae > Piliocolobus > Piliocolobus tephrosceles. The sequence goes on along the minus strand of NC_045442.1, from coordinate 111,559,899 downwards.
TTGGCTCATGGTTCTACAGACTGTACACAAAGTATAGTGCCAGCATCTGCTTCTGATGAGGTACTCTGGAAGCTTACAGTCATGGCAGGAGGCAAAGGAGACCTGCACGTCACATGGCTAGAGAGAGAAGCGGGAGGTCCCATACACTTATTTATTTATTTATTTACTTTTTGAGACCGAGTTTCACTCTTATTGCCCAGGCTGGGGTGCAATGGCACGATCTCGGCTCACCGCAACCTCTGCCTCCAGGGTTCAAGTGATTCTTCTGCCTCAGCCTCCCGAGTAGCTGGGATAGCAGGCATGCGCCACCATGTCCAGCTACTTTTTGTATTTTTAGTAGAGACGGGGTTTCTCCTTGTTGGTCAAGCTGGTCTGGAACTCCTGACATCATGTGATCCGACCACCTCAGCCTTCCAAATGCTGGGGTTACAGGCATGAGCCACTGCACCCGGCCACACTTTTAAACATTCAGAATCCTGCATGAACTCAGAGAATGAGCTCACTCATTACCAGGGGGATGGCACCAAGCCGTTCATAAGGGATCTGCTCCCGTGTTCCAGTGCCTCCCACGAGGTCCCACCTCCAACACTAGGTATCATATTTCAGCATGAGATTTGGAGTAGACACACAACCAAACCATATTAAGTCTGAAAATTGATAGATCAGGATATGCCCTGCCAAATTCATGGCATTATAAAATTTTCTCCCAGGGAGTAATGTCATCATTCTGTCACTAACTTTTTATTTTGTACTTAAGGAAACAGAGCTCGTAGGCATTTTGGGCACTTCCAGAGTTTTTACTTCCTTCTTTCTAATAAATTGATATTTTGAAATAATTATATGATAAATTTGTTCACCTCTACAAGCTAAGAATAATCTAATTTAAATATTCTGTATTGATATTGTAAAAATATATTTGTTGAATGAAATTAATAGTTATGGATCAGTCGATCAATGTTAATAAATCAAGGCAAAAAATATTTGTCAGGTTTCTTTGGAATAAAGTACATATAAATCGAATCACTCTTCATTTATCAGAAAGACCTACTTGCATTATATTATTGACTGAGTTTTGTTGGTTTCAAAACTTCTTCCTTATTCCATTCACTCTTGGTTTGAAAAATTATTTCTTACTCCATTCAGAGAGCATTTTGATACGTATCTGTCCCAGCACCTGCCACACAGCCTGACACATAGCAGATTCCAAATAAATATTTTCTGACATCTAGACCAATTATATATATCACAAAATTAATATTTGTTATTTTTTCATGTGATATTTAGCATTATTCTTGACGATAAAGGATTTTTATACAAATTTATTGTTTATTTGCTTTAAGAAAATAATTAAAAACTAGAAAATGTTATAAAAGATGATTGTTCTCAGTTTCATAATTTATTAAACATATAACATAATTAGAAAATTTTAAAAATAAGCAACTAAGAACATTGCCAGAATGCGTTCATCTCACAAGGCATCATACCTTTCTTTGTTTGAGATTTTTCACAGAAAAGTGGGAAATGAGTGAATCATAGCCACGTTGCAGCATATTTTCCCAAACTTATCTTTTGTTTTTTAATTTTCAACAAAACTTTCTTCTCATGTCATTACCCTCCGTCTTTATCACCACAATCCTACTGCCACGTCAACCAAATAAAACTCCCTATCCTGTCTTCACTGTGTATCCATCTCTTACTCTGTCTTGAAGGTTCCAGTGAAGTCCTCCCTTCTCCAGGAAGCCTCTCCTCCACCTCTCAGCCTTCAGTGAATTCTTTGCCCTGAACTCTTACGGTAGCGATAATACTCATTGCATACTTAACCTCCCTTATATTTAGACATTATTGGCTCAGTTTCTTGTGCATACGTTCTAGTCAGATTGATTTCAAGAATTTCAAGAGTAAGAACAGCCTCCACGTTGTCTCAGTTCAACCCTGGGAAATGAGAATGTATGGGAACCTGGGGCTCACCGAGAGGGGGTAAACGAATGCCTCACATTCACAGGTTTGCATGGCAGGAATGAATACATCTCTCATTCCCCAGTGTTTCTGCTTTCTTACTGTGGACCCAGAGAGTAGGGCCTTTGCATGTCTTTCTATCCACAACAAGGCTAAGCATGCTGCCTTACAGAGAATGCATTTGGGGTTCTTCATTATTGTTGTTTTGTTATAAACTTGATGTAAAACATATAGTCTACTATAGGTTTTAGGAAATATTGGCTCAGTGCTTTGATAGAGGAGCATTTGTGCTGGCATGCATTCATATTGTAAAGCAGCGCTTGCTTTTTGGAGGCTATTTGGCAACAGTCTATTCCTGTGTTTGACAGGCCCATCACAACTGACTCATTGGGCAAAACAAATTCTATGTTTAGACAAATAAAAAAGAGGGAAGAAGCTTAGAAAGTTGAATTAATTTACCATTATCAAAAACATAAGAACACATTATGTTTACTTATGCCTTCCTCACTACCTTACCTAGCAAAAGAAACCAGATATACACACACACATATATATACACACACACACACATACATACATGGAATGGACTAAATGTTTGTTTTGCTTCAAAATTCATATGTTGAAAACCTACTTCCCAATGTGATAATATTTGGAGGTTGTCTTTGGAAGGTAATCCTAACTACTCAGGAAGCTGAGTCAGGAGAATCACTTAAACCCAAGAGGAAGAGATGGCAGTGAGCTGAGATGGTGCCATTGCACTCCAGCCTGGGTGACAGAGTGAGACTCTGTATCAACAAAAAACAAACAACCAAAAAAAACAAAGAGCTCCTTAAAGTTGTTAGAGGTATGGCAGACTCAGCAGGAGTCCCATTTTCCCCTCGCTGTTCTCACCTGGGTCCTCTGCCCATTGCTCAGCCAGCATCATGCCTCTCACATCACCTAGCTTCAGGGTCTTATCTCTCAGCCTCACGGTGATTGGTTCAGCAGATAGTGGGGCTTCCCATGTCTTTTCCCACCATCCACAGGAAAAGCTGCAACTGCCCCAGTGGTGGTGGACGACTCCCGCTTAGACCAGGAAGCGATAAAGAAAGCCATTTTGACGACTGATTCTTTCTTCCACACTCTGTTCTCACAGAAGCCCTAGGGGATGCTGTGATTACTTGGATCAATTCAATTATGACTCGTGCATCCCTCTTTCTTAGGGCAAAGTTCGTAAGTCTCTGACCTTTCCTATTCTCTGGGTTACACAATAATAGCAAGAAAAATGACAATGATGATAATTAGCATTTGTTAGAACTTACTAGGTGCTAGATAGTAAGTACATTTTTTACATGTAACTCATTAATCTTCATAGTTCCATGAGGTAAATAGACAGTCATGTGCTCCCCAACAATGTTTTGGTCAAAGACAGACTGCGTAAATGAAAGTGGTCTCATAATATTATAATGAAGCTGAAAACTTCCTGTGGTTTAGTGACACTGTAGCTGTCCTAATGTCATTGTGAAACACATTACTCACACGTTTGTGGTGATGCTGGTGTAAACAAGCCTATTGTGCTGACAGTAATATAAAAGTATAGCACATATAGCATAACTGTGTATAATACATAATACTTGCTAGTGATAGCAAACAACATTATTACTGGTTTATGCATTTACTATACTATACTTTTTATTATTATAGAATGTACTCTTTCTACTTACTTAAAAAAAGTTAACTATAAAACAGTCTCAGGCATATATTTCAGGGAACATTCCAGGAGAAGGCATTGTTTATATAGGAAATGACAGTTCTATACATATTATTACCCCCAAGGACCTTCTAAGTGGGACAGGATGTAGAGGTGGAAGACAGTGAAATTGGCGATTCCAACCCTGTATTGACCTAGACTAATATGTGTGTTTGTGTCTTAATTTTCAACAAAAGTGTTTCAAAAGTAAAACAATTAAAAATGAGAAATTTTAAGAAGATAAAAAGAAAAGCTTGCAGAATAAGGATATCATAAAAGAAAACATTTTTGGACAGTCGTACAATGTATTTGTGTTTTAAAGCTAAGTGTTTTCACAAAGGAGCCAAAAAGTTAGAAATCAAATGTTTATATAGTAAAACATTACAGTAAGCTAAGGTTAATTTATTAATGAGGAAAGAAAAATATTTTTGAATAATGTAGTCTGGGTATACAGTGTTTATAAGGTCTAGGTAGTATACAGTAATGTCCTAGGCCATCACTCACCACCCACTCACGACTCACCCAGTGCAACTTCCAATTCTGCAAGCTCCTTTCATGGTCACTGCCCTATATAGGCATACTATTTCTTATATACTATGCTTTTACTGTACCCTTTCTATGTTTAGATACATGAATCCTTACCAGTGTGTTACAGTTGTTACAATTGCCTATAGCATTCAGTCCAATAACATGCTGTGCAATATCGTAGCCTAGAAGCAACAGACTATTCATTCCATATGGCCTGGATGTGTAGAAGGCTCTACCATCTAGGTTTGTGTAAGTTCACCCAAGGATGTTTGTCAACAACGAAATCACCTATCCATACATATCTCAGAATATATCCCCATCAAGAAGTGACATATGACTCTGTTATTCCCATTTCTCAGTTAATGACTTTGAGGCCCTCAGTAGTTGAGCAATTTACCCAAATTCACAGCTTAAAAGTGAAGGCAGCATTCATACTCTATCTGCCTCTAGAATTTGTATTGTGAACTATAAGTTCCAGCTGCCTCTCATAATGTACATCCCATAGTAATAATAACAGTATCGATGACACTATAGATACCCATTGATAGGCCCATGCTTTGAGTAGTTTTTCAATGAGTTGAATGGGTTACACTGAATTAAATTATTTGCTGTCTCCCCTGGTTCCTCCAAATAGGAGAACCCTTGTGGGGCTGGCTAAATGGAGCTGGAAATGTAATCTGTAGTTAGGAAATATTAGGGGCTTTTTGTTTCTTGTTAAATCTAAGATAACTATTTATTAATAGCCTTTTGGGGATGTTTGAATGTTTATAAAGTATTATTACAATCAGAGTCCACTTCAAAGTATACTCGAGAGTTCAAATGATTTCCTTCTTCCTTAACCTTATAATACAAAAGGGAATTCACTCCTTTTCTGCAAGTAGAAAATCTGAAATTTAGTTATAGGAAAGAAGAACATGAAAGTGCAAACTTGTTTTTTTCTTTTGCCTTTGAAATCCATCATCTTCCTTTACCATAGAGGCAAAAGATCATTATAAGTTTTTTCTAAGATTATTAGAATTTATTTCATGTGCAATACTTCCTGGCTTTAATAGCTCATAAATTTGAAATGTTCTGAATTTCTATGGCTTAGTTATTCTTCAGGAAGTATTTATCTTTCTGTTTGTTTGTTTTTCTTAGCACATTTAGAAAAAGAAAATATTTGTACTCTCATTTGTCATGTAACAGTTCCTAAGCATTCCAATTTATTCTTCAGAATCTAATACTGTGGAGTCGAAAGCCTTATCATTTTAGGGACATTTTTAAGCTTTCCTATTTTTCTCTCCTGGCACTTTTGAAAACTTCTAGCATTAACTTTAACATTGCATTTCTGAAATTTAATGAAAATCATTTTGTCTTGGCTATTACCACAAGAGATGAATTTAGTGACCAATATACATGTTTTCACCCCCACTACCTAGTTAATCTACAATTATCAGGGAAGAAATAATCTGAATGAGAAAATTTCCAGAAATTAGGAATTTGCTAATTTAAATATTCAAAATGTGGAAAATATATATGGTTGACAAACATTTTCTTGCTTTAAAAAGAATATGTGAAGCACAACCTAACCACATTTGTTATTTTGGTTTCTGTAGAGGTATAAATTATTATGGAGTACTGCAATAATACAACAGCTATTTTCTCACAACTCCTTCTCACCTTAAATTCAACAAGTTTATTCAACAAACATGTTTAATGAATGCCTATTATATTTGACACTCTGCCAAGTGAATGATAACTTATGAAAACAGCATTCATATAAAAACATGGACCATCACCACCACCCCCTAAAACCTCCCCCAGTGGCTTCTCCCAATCTTCAACCCCACCTCCTTCCCATTGCTATCTACTCTTTGACTTCCTACATCATATGTTAGCTACTATCCTTTGTAAATGAAATAATATATATTTTGTATCTTGCTTTTTGTTTAACATTATATTTGTGAAATTCATTCGTCTCATGGCATTTTGCAGCAGTTTTCATTGTGAATGAATATACCAAAAATTGCTTATCCATTCTACTTTTTCATGGACATTTTGGCCTGTTTCTAATTTGAACTTATAGAAATAGTGCTATTTTAAATATTCTTGGACATGCCTCGTGGTAAACATATGTATGCATTTTTGCTAGGTATTTATCTAAGTAAAGAAGTGCTATGTTTTCAGATAAACGTATGCTTAGCTTTAATACAAAAGGGTCACATCACGTAGTCTTCAACACCGTTCTAGAAATCTCACATAATACTTCTGAGTATGTGTATCTCATTGGCCATAACCCAGCCGAAGGCCACATACCTAGCTTCAAGAAAGGGAAGGCAGCAATGGATTTTGGCTGGATCCATTCCCATCCTTAATAAAATCTGAATTCTGACACCAAGAAAGAAAGGGAGTATTGGTAATGCGTGACAAGCACAGGTCTCTGCCACACCAACTCTCCCTCAGCCCTTGCCATCTCAGGAAATAAACTATTGTCCACCTAGTGTTCCAGTAAAAAATCCCAGGGTCATTCTTCACTCCTCCTACCCCCTTCCAGTCTATCAGCAAGTCTTCTTGTATTTCCCAAATACATCTCGACTCTATCATCTTCTCTCCTCCTCTGCTATCCCCTTCTCTCCTCCTCTGCTATCCCCTTAATATAAGCCTGCATCATCTCTTAGAGAGAGGCACTATTGCAGCCGCTTCCTGTTGGAGCTCTTTTGATCCAGTTTTGCTCCCGCGCCATCCTTATAGCAATCAGTATGGTTTGGTTAGGTTTGGTTTTGCCTTCCTGTATGGGGGGTTTATTTCCTTCCAATAATGCCACATTATTTCCCTATCTAAAAGATTTCAATGGCTTCCTTTTGTACTTACAGTAAAAACTCAACTTCCTAACACTGGCCCTTGTGAACATCTACACGTTCATTCCATTCTCATCCTCTGCTCCAGCTACAAAAGCTTCACATACATCAAATTCTTTCCCACTTCATGATCTTTGCCCCAGAACATGCTCCTTCCAAGTTTTATGGTTTTGTTTGCTCGTTTTGTTTGCAGTTTGTCTCCCACCACGGGAACGTAGGCATTGTGAATGTAGGGCTTGTCTGAGCTCTGTACCCAATGGGAAGGGGACCAGCCTAAACCCTGGTGGTGGTGAACAATGTTGAATGAACAAATGCATCTCTTATTTGTGAGCCTATGAACAATTTTGATTTCTTATTATGGCTTATACTGTTCTAAATATTCTCAATATTCTTTAGCAAATGTGGATTGCTCTTGAATGTTAAAAAGGTTTAATTTAGTGACTACATTAAATAATTTGCCATGTATAATTATTAACTCTGAAGTTAATCAATTAGTAATGTCAACTAATATTTTGCAGCAGCACCTAGAATACTTAATATATAGTGTAGGAACATCAGGTAACAGACAAATCAACGCACATTATAACTTCGAGGAACTTATGATTCTGAAATGAGAACTAAGAAATAAACATAGCTATCTATATTCTAATCCAGACTTTTTAAGTTCTAGAAAAGGTACATAAGTTAAGTGTGAGTGATTACTACATAATTTTTTTCTCATTAAATGTTGTTATAATGGGTCTCAAAATTCTGTGGCAGAGTTTTGATCAAGTTGTTTCCATTAAAAATTACTCATTTTAAAAACTAATAACTTAAAACTGCACCATGCAGAAAATGCCAAAATAGTCCACAAAACATTCTTCTTTTCTTCTAAAGATTTTGTGACGCGTTGTTATCATTACCCAGTTTTTTACTATTAAACTTAAATGGCCAATTGAAACAAAGAGTTCTGAGACTGTTCTTGTACCACTGATTAAGACTGTGATGGCAGGTGTTACAGATAATTCCATTTAGCCATATGATATGGTTTGGATTTGTGTCCCTGCCTAAATCTCATATCGAATTGGAGGAGGGACCTGGTGGGAGGTGACTGGATCATCGGCGTTCATTTCCTCCTTGCTGTTCTCGTGATAGTGAGTGAGTCCCTTGTGCAGCTGTTATGTAAATAATAACAATACTATTCAGGTATTGGAATGATAATACCATTCAGGTATTCAAGGCAATACCATTCAGGACATAGGAATGAGCAAAGATTTCCTGATGAAGATACCAAAAATGATTGCAACAAAAGCAAACATTCAAGTTCTTGCTTGATCTTACAGCAAATATTTCTCCATCTTATTTCATGTTTTATTATTATTTACCCTAAAAGCAAATCTAACATAAAAATAAGAAAGGAAAAAAAAAAAAAAGAAATAACAAAGAAAGCCACCAGTCTCTGAAGCAAGTTCCCAAGTATGCCTGCAATCGCTGTCTAGATACTAGGAAAGCATTTTCCAGCAATTGGTCTAACTCAGCAATGCTGTTCAGCTTACTTCAGGGAAAATGAGCAGCTTATTTGATATATGCTGGATTAATCTGCCTTTTCTACAGGATAATAGCCTCAGGGAAAGGCACCATTTGGAAATCAAAGCTGAAAATCTTTAAGACCTCCAAAGAACACTAGAGATAAGGTACAACTGAAGTTAAAAAGAAACATTTAATAGCCTTAATTTATCTTAAAGAATAAATGCCTCATGACATTGAAAGATGTTTAGTAAGCTGTTTATTGAAAAGAACCAAGACAAATATTATGTAAAGGGTGGCAAAGTCTAGCAGTGTTATGGTGCTATTTAAAATTACTTTGATAGGCATCCAAATGAGAAGAGAGGAAGACAAACCATCCCGGTTTGCAGAGGACATAATTCTATATCTGGAAAACCCCATAGTCTCTGCCCAAAAGCTCCTTTAGCTGATAAACAACTTCAGCAAAGTTTCAGAATACAAAATCAATGTACAAAAATCAATAAAATTCCAATACACCAACATCCAAGTCCAGAGGCAAATCAGTAATGAAATCTCATTCACAGTTGCTACAAAAAGAATAAAATACCTAGGAATACAGCTAACCAGGGAAGTGAAAATCCCTTAAATGAAAAATATACAACACTGCTCCAAAAAAAAAAAAAAAAAAAAAAAAACAGAGATGTCACAAACAAATGCTCATGGATAGGAAGAATCAATAATGTTATAAAAGGCCATATTGTCCAAGGGAATGAACAGATTCAGTGATGTTCCCATCAAACTACCAATGGCATTCTTCACAAAACTAGAAAAAACTATTTAAAAATTCATATGAAACCAACAAAAGAGCCTGAATAGCCAAGACAATTCTAAGCAAAATGAACAAAACTGGAGGCATTACGTTACCCGACTTCAAACTGTACTACAGGGCTCCAGTAACCAAAACATCATGGTACTGGGAGAAAAGCAGACACGTTGACCAATGGAACAGACGAGAGGGCCCAGAAATAAAACTGCACACCTACGACCATCTGATCTTTGACAAAACTGACAAAAACAAGCAATGGGAAAATGAATCCCTATTTGATAAATGGTGCCAGGATAATTGGCTAGCCACATGCAGAAAATTGAAACTGAACCCCTTTTTTATACTGTATACAAAAATCAACTCAAGATGGATTAAAGACTTAAGTGTGAAACCTAAAACTATAAAAACCCCTTGTAGATAGCCTAGGAAATACCATTCAGAACATAGGAATGAGCAAAGATTTCCTGATGAAGATGCCAAAATCGATTGCAACAAAAGCAAAAAAAACGACAAATAGAATCTAATTAAACTAAAGAGCTTCCACACAGCAAAACAAACTACCAACAGAGTAAACAGACAGCCTACAGAAAGGGAAACAAATTTTTGCAAACTATGCTTCTGACAAAGGTCTAATATCCTGAATATATAAGGAACTTACACAAATTTACAAGCAGAAACAACCCCATTAAAATGTGGGCGAAGAACATGAACAGACACTTCTCAAAAGAAGACATACAAACGGCCAATAAGCACATTAAAAGAAAGCTCAATATCACTGATCATTAGAGAAATGCAAGTCAAACCACAATGAGATACTATCTCACATCACTCAGTGTGGCTATTATTAAAAAGTCAAAGATGCTGGTGAGGTTGTGGAGGAAAGGAAACCCTTATTGTTTGTGGAAGTATAAATTCATTCAGCCATTGTGGACAGCAGTGTGGAGATTCCTCAAAGAGCTAGAAACAGAATTACCATATTACCCAGCAATTCCATTACTGGATATATAACCAAAGGAATATAAGTTGTTCTACCATAAAGACACATGCACTTGTATGTTCAATGCAGCACTATTCACAATAGCAAAGACCTGAAAGAAATATAAGTTTCCATCAATGGTAGACTGGAAAAAGAAAACATAGAACATATACACCATGGAATGCTATGCAGCGATAAAAAGGAATGAGATCATGTCCTTTGCAGGAACATGGATGGAGCTGGAGGCCATCATCCTTAGTAAACTAATGCAAGAATAGAAAAGCAAATACTGCATGTCCTCACTTATAAGTGGGAGCTAAATAATGAGAACACACGGACACATACAGGGGAACACCACACACTGAGTCCTACTTGAGGGAAGAGGGTGAGAGGAAGGAAAGGACCTGAAAAAAGTATCCAGTACTATGCTTAATATCTAGGTGACAAAATAATCTGTATACCAAACCCGCATGACACCAGTTTACCTATGTTACAAACCTGCACCTGTACCTCTGAACCTGAAAGTTAAATAAATACATAAAATAAAGAAAATAAAATTATGTTGACTCTTTTTGCTCTTATTTTCCTATTTACTTCTTGAGAAGTATTTGTAGCTATAGTTTTATTAATAAGAGGCATCTTCAGAATTCTAGACATGAACTACTTAATAAATGATAGTTACCATTTATTGTGCAATCACAGTAATATGCAAAGAAACCTAGTCACATTTTTCCTATATCCTTTATAAAGCCTGATCCTGCCTCAGTTCACCTTGGTTATTTAATACATATTCATTTATTTTACTACATCGTTGTGAAAACATTGTATTGAAATGAAAAAATAATTCTCAATTCAATCACTTATTAGCATTTATTAATAATCTATGGTTTTTCATAGATTTTCTATGGTTTTTCATTGATTACATAACTGCTAAAGTTCCTCCTGGCTGTAAACTGTAAATCCTTTAGTTTTAGTGTTCTCTCTCCCTTCCTTCCTTCCTTCCTTCCTTCCTTCCTTCCTTCCTTCCTTCCTTCCTTTTTCTTTTTTTCTCTCTCTTTCCTTCCTTTCTATGTCTGTATAGCATACATTCCCCTTCTTAGACCATATTCACCCAATCAACCAATATGTGTTGAAGACCTACCACCCACTCTTCCAGTGTAATTCAGTAATATCAAATAAGTCTTTGCCTGCTCATGGATTCCTTGAGAGAAGACTCAGTCTGATCCATTCTTACATTTTTCCATGGTGTCTGGAAGAGGGTATTTGCCTTGTAGATACAAATAATAATAATAATAATAATAATAATAATAATAATAATAATAATGAAATGAACTTTTCACTACTTCAGATTTTGAAATCCAGTCCTGTTTTTGATAAATTACAGTTAAAGGAACACCAGATGGCCTCAGAGACATTGAACCAAGGAGACAAAATGTAGATAATTATAGGCAGTTACCTTTTTCTAAATGTGTTCATCTTCCATAGAAGTTTAATTTTCACAAATTATACATCTGTGTCCTTTAAACAACCTTCAGAATTCTGATTTCAGACTTTCATAAGCAGCGGACACACATTTTAAGCTATCACGAAAAAGAACTCTTCTTAGGCTATTCAATTTTGATGACATCACCATTTATGTGCACCAGAGGTTTTATAATTATTTTAATCTTATTTCATTTTGTCCTTAACGCTTGACAAAAAAATATGAAAACTGAAAAATAAAACATGCTGACTCGGCTGACAAGAACTATGGCTCTCATAAACCTAATACATTTTAAATAGCAGTAGAAAACTTTTAAGATTTTAAAAATATATCTTAACCAGATTCTGATTAGATTTAAGCAGGTCTACCCTGTATTTGGTTGTTAAATTAAAACAAACAAACAAAAACAACTTTAATATGTATAAAATGTTGGAATTTTATCATGTAAGATTAAATGTAACAAAAAGAGATTGCTTTTTTATTTTTTCTTTAAACTCTCTGAGAAGAGACACTCTTCCGATATTTGACTATTATCTGATTAACGTACATGAGACTTTCACACACATTTTCAAAAATGCATTTGATATGAAAGTAGATCTATCCAACAGGGGTCTCTGATAGCCAAATGGTGGTGGTATCCTCTCTTTTATTTCTCTCTTTGTTTTTCTTTTCTTCTGTCTCCTTGTTTTTCTGTATTTTCTCTACTTATGCGTTAGGCTTGCTAGTGACACCTAGAGGTTTCTGCAGGCATGGCATACCACAGGATAGAAGAGTTGGTTGATCGCTATTATGAATTTTAAATAATTAGAGGTTTTGGAACCTATATGTTTTCTTTTGTCTCATTTTTACAAAAGCTACATAGAGTTTGAAGACATTTGATAATTTTTAAAATGCTTGGCTAGTTCAGTATGGCACAGTCAAAAATGTGTATATGTGTTCGCACTGGATTAAAAACGTGACTCTGTCATTGATCAGCTGAGCAACATATTCACTTAAAAAGTTGGGTTGCACATTTATAAAATGTCTATTAAGATACTGATCACTTCAGATTTTTGTGAGAATCAGATATATGTATATAGAGCACCTGACATATAGTAGGTAGTAAATAAATGGTAGTTATTATCATGATGTGACTTATAATGTTCATATTTTCTATTACACTGGATTAAATTATTTTTACATTTAAAACATGGGTACAATTAAATGAAATTGAAGATTGTCCCCTCAAGAAAACCTTGAAAATTAAAAGCAAAATTGACTATCACTTCCTATTTTATCTGATTTTTAAGAAAGTGTTAATAAATTCATCAATGTTTAACAGAAGAGCCTTGGGTATCAGTGAAAAAAGTTCAAATAATTAATTAAAAGCTCAAATAATAAATAATTAAACAGTGAATAAATTAATTGTGAAAGCAGATCTCTTCCTTAAGACATTGAACAAAATGTTTCTACATTTTCTCATAACTCAGAGATACCAAAATGGTACTGAATCATGACCACTCTTCTTATCCGTACTAACTGAAAGGAGAAAATGTTCAGAAACAGTGAAATTCAAAGGATTTACATTTCAAAATTAAGCAGCAAGAAATGCTGAATGTCTCCTTTTTCCCACTGATCCAACTTGAAAAAGGTCTTTAAATCCTTAGAGGAAAACACAAGGGAACCATTAAAACAAACAAGAATCAACAGACAAGGGAAGAATTTGAATTGTTTCATTTCTTTGTTTATTTTATTGTTTATATATATATATATATTTTTTTCTTCTCCTCCAAATATTTTTTACTTCACTGTCCTGGATAGTGATTTCTTTTCCCAACACCTCAAAACTTTGCCTCCACTCTTTTTTTTTTTTTCATCCTCTTTCATGATTGTTTTTATTTGTGGTTCATCTGTTGATTCTGCACTGTAAGATATAAGGGCAATTTGAAAACATCTTGAGCTTAGTACCAACTTTATTAAATAGATAAAAATATGAGCTCCAGAAAGCAAACTATGGGCCTGAAAACTGTTGGTATTTTTAAAAGCAGTGAGCATATATAGAGGAAGGAGCACATTCTGTACTAGGGTTTCTCTCAGAGGCGATAGGGTTACATATTCAGTACTGGATAGGACAAGAAGTGAAGACACCATAAGAGGTTGACTGTGTATTTCCATTAAAGTGAATTACATGAGCAAGTTAACAGAGGCAGAAAGAATACAGGTTTAAAACTTGATGACTTGGGTGAAGAGCACGTCATCAAGTTTCAGGGCTACTGGAGAAGAGCCAAGAAATGCAGGCAATATCAAAGACAGCTTTGAAAGACAGAGTCTAAGGAGGCTGACTCTAGTGAAGAGCATAACATCTCTGAGAAAATAATTTGGTGACAAAATGGAGAAAGGGTGGTAGAAAGAGGTATAACTTACTCATTGTAACATTCCAAGCCTAAGGTTTCAAGTGCCTGAAATAATAAATTTGGGATGCTTATCTAACTACTTAATATTTCCGATAGAAAATAATACTGCATTTCTAGTTGCAGTAGAGTTTACCATGTGGTTTTATATTATTTTATTTTTTTCAACCACCTTCTGAACTAAGGAAGGGATTGTTGTTTTTGCTTTACAGAGGAGAAATGTGATACTCAGAGAGTGTGGGTGACAAGCTCCAAGACACAGGTAATAAGTAAAATCTTGATCTCGTCTTTTAATTGAAACTAGAAACATAGGAAAAAACAACAGAAATTACAACAGTTTAACAGTTATTTAGAGTTATCAATGATTTGGGATTTAAAAATATGGAATTTAACATTTCTGGTTTCAAAGCAATACATGGTTTCCATATGACACTAGAGAATATTTTAAGTAAAAAAGAAAAGATAATTTATCTGATGTATAGTTAATTGTGCATTAATAGCTCTCATGTTATTGGCTTGGGATTATAATTGGAAATTATATCCGAAAGTAATAAAATCATAGTTGATGATAGAATGAGACAGGCTTTACCAACCTTTCCAAAATTCAGATGACTTTCCAAATTTTATTTTTAAAAAGTCCACCAAATAATTTTTTGAAAGATTAATAGGTTCTCACAGAGCACAAATACATAAAATAATGGCTGCCTTTTGAAAGATTACATTGTTTTCACATATCTCATTCGTATTTGAGGAGAAATTAGGACTCATATTTTCTCACAAAATGTGAAGGGAAAGGCTCTAATAGCATTTTAAACCACCAAAAGGGCATGATTGATTATTATACTCATGTGGTTGAATGTCTTTAAATTTTGCTTTTTAATGAATCTTTAAATTATAGTGTTAATAGTTACACTTGTTAATTACAATAGAATATTTTCTGTAATAGAAAAAAAACAAAACATGTAGCATAACTAAAGAAAAAAAGAAAATCAAGTGAAATGGAAGAGTAAATGCTAGATTCTCCAGTCTCTGTTAATCTCATCCAGGCTTTGTTAATCTTGTGGTTGAAACCAGAAACTTGCATGCCAGTCATTTGGTGTGTACTATATACACTCTGATTTAAAAGATATCTGGAATGATATAGCATCAAATTGTTCCTTCCAACGCTTAAGTGTCCTTGATACATAGAAAAGAGAAGAAAGTGCCAGTCAGGCAGATTAAGACCTTTACTTACAAATGATTCATTTTCCTGCTTGCTTAATTTCTAAAAGTAGATATCTGGGTATTATCCAACAAAATGAATGGAAAACTGCCAACCTGCATGATATACACATGTAAGACTGAAGTCACCTGATATCTGGGGCAAGAATTCATGTTATACACTGAAGGATGCACTTCAAACAGAGGTTTATACTTTACACAACTTAAAAACAATAGTTAATAAGAAAACAACTTTTGAGAGGAACTAATTTGCTTTGTAGTGAATTGCATCCAAGTATGTATATAATAGTTGATATATGTGTATATAAATGATATAAAAGTTGAAGAGATATCCTAATTTCCCACTGGTTTGTTGACCACGTCTTTATTCCCAGAACCTATGAATATCTTACTTTACATGGTGGAAGGGACTTTGAAGACATTAATTTAAGCACCTTGAGATGGATGATTCTGGATTATTTAGATGGGCATGATATAATCACAAGAGAGAGGGAGAAGAATCAGAGTCAGTAGAAAAGAAAGTGTAACAATAAAAGCAAAAGGCTGGAGCTATGTAAGGTTCGGGCCATGAGCCAATAGATGCAGGAAGCCTCCAGAAGCTGAGAAAAGTCAGGAAAAGTATTCCCCCGAGAAGAAACGCAGCCCTGCCAATCTCTTTCTTTTTCCCTGGAGACCTATTTTGGACTTCTGCCCTTGCACCAGACTAGTAGGGTAACAAATTCGTGTTGTTTTAAGACACAAAGGTTGTGTTTATTTATTTATTTTAGAGACAGTGTCTCGCTCTGTCCTGTAGTTTGGAGTGCGGTAGCACACTCATAGCTCACTACAGTCTCGAACTCCTGGGCTCAAGCGATCTTCCTACCTTAGGCTTTCAAGTAGCTAGGACTACAGGCTCATGCCACCATGCCCAGCTAGCTTTTTATTTGTGTGTGTGTGTGTGTGTGTGTGTGTGTGTGTTTTTGTTTTTTTTTTTTTTTTGGAGAGATAGGCTTTTGCTATGTTACTCAGGCTGGACTCCAATTCCCCAGCTTCAATCAATCCTTCTGCCTCGGCCTCCCAAAGAACTGGGATTACAGGTGTGAGTCACCATGCCAGACTTGTGGTAATATATTACAGCAGCAATAAGAAACATAGTGAAAGTAAGATTTCCAAATAAATGCATAATAATCATATAACTTTGCTATAATTAACCATTTCTGTATTGTTCAACTTTTAGCTTGTTTCCATTTTTTTCTATTATAAATAGTGCTGAAGTGAATATTCTTATGCATACATCTTAGCATACACTTCTGATTTATTTTCTTTAGATTAAAAAACTGAACATGGCTTGGAGCAGTGGCTCATATCTGTCATCCCAGCACTTTGGGAGGATGAGGCAGGCAGACTTGCTTGAGCCCAGGAGTTTGAGACCAGCCTAGGCAACCCTGTCTCTACAAAAAATACAAAAATTAGCTGTGTGTGGTGGCACACATCTGTGGTCCCAGCTTCTCAGGAGGCTGAGTTAGGATGATCACTTGAGCCTGGGAGGCTAAGGCTGCAGTGAGTTGTAATCAGGCCACCACACTCCAGGCTGGGCAACAGACTGAGATTCTGTCTCTAAATAGATAAATACATAGATAGATAAATAAATAAAAATAAATAAATAAATAAATAAAATTAGAAGAAATAAAAACCTGGAAATGAAGTGACTGCTGTAATATTTTTTAAATATTTAAACACAAAGACAGTAGAGAGCAACATAAAACTAACACTTTGACTCATACGTGAAGATGAACTTTTATTAATATAAGTAAAATATTCGTGATAGAGATCAAGTACCCTTGAATCCCCTTTTCCATCCTCTCTCCATACTCTCATCTCCTCCAATTCAAAGACTGAAAACTATGGAATGATTCACAAATGTGTGAACCACCCTTGCACAGGGACTGTGCTGATCTCTGCACTGTTCCAATTTTAGTATCTATATTAATGAAGCAAGCACCAAGGTTTTATTTTATTCTTAAAAACATCCTTGAAGAAAGTAGCCAAGGTTATACATTATAGCTTGTTTATGACAACAATCCTTTTAGACTCCAAAATATCTTCATAGATAAGAAAAGGCAAATACGGGCCTTTTGAATGAGAAAGAGAATGGCAGAATTGAATAATGAGCCAATTGGAGCTATTTTTGCTGGATAGGCATTTCATTTTCACTGTTGATTTTACCTCACATTTAAAGTATGAAATGTTAAAATTTTTAAAATCTTCCAATTATGCATTTACAAACCATTACTGTCACCATTTCCAAATTAGCCAGACTGGTGTGTGTTCTGAACTGTGAAGAAAAGGCAATAAAGAGGATATTGTTCCCTTTACTGTAACTCTACTGTTTTATTCGAGTGTCATAGTGCCTACTTCACAATCTGATTTGAGAAGAGGTTCATCTGTCAAGCTTGATCACAGTTTGGATGAACTCTCTACTTAGGCAGAACACCGCTCTCTTATGATGAGGATTCATTCCAATTGTAGAATATTACAAAACTAGAAGTTGACCTAGCAGAATCCCCAAATTAAAAAAAAAAAAAAAAAAAAAAAATCAAATATAAGGTTTTCTCAAGGTCTGTAACTTTTTGATAAGTTTTACATTCCAAACTGTATTTATGACAGTATCAGTTTCTATTGAACAACTATGTTGATTCATTTGGAAGAACAAGCCTCGGACCCTCGTCAATCTAAATATTCTCCAGCCTCGGCAACATGGTGAAACCCTGTCTCTACTGAAGAAAAAAAAAAAAAAAAAAAAAACTAACCAAGTGTGGTGGTGTGCACCTGTAGTCCAAGCTAATAGGGAGGCTGAGGTGGGAGGATTACTGGAGGCCAAGAGGTGGAAGTTGCAGTGAGTCAAGATCATGGCACTGCATTCCAGCCTGGGTGACAGAGTGAGACTCTGTCTTAAAAAATAAATAAATAGGCCGGGTGTGGTGGCTCACTCCAGCATTTTGGGAGGCCAAGGTGGGTGAGTCACGAGGTCAGGAGTTCGAGACCAGCCTAGCCAGCATGGTGAAACCCTGTCTCTACTAAAAAAAAAAAAAAAAGGTAGCTGGGCATGGTGGCACGCAGCTATAATCCCAGCTACTCAGGTGGCTGAGGCAGAATTGCTTGAACCTGGGAGGTGAGGCTGCAGTGAGCCGAGATTGCACCACTGCACTTCAGCCTGGGCAACAGAGCAAGACTCCATCTCAAAAAATAAAAAATAAAAATAAAATAAATAAATATTCTAACACAAGATTTAGATAATACAACTTACACAAAAACAACAAGATATAAATTTACTGCCATTTAAATGATACATATTTGGAATTAATTCCTAAAAAGTATTTTACATAACCAAAAGCATACATCACAAAGCTAAAAATTAGTATTTGGGTAACAGTGAACTCTTGAAACACAAAGTATTTATTTCTTACAGTCGGTACTATTTTCTCAGATAAAGCCATGAATAATGAGTTTTTTCATTGCTTTCAATAATTTAAAAAGTTATTTAAAGCTCAAATAAATAATCAAATAATAGATGTCATTATATGTATGTATAAGCAATGAGAGATTTTATGTGTAATTAAAGGGCTAGTTTGCCAAGACATCAATTATATCCCTGTTTAAAATAATGACCATATGAATAATGCACCTCCCTCTATAGGTATGTTTTACTTATTCTGATAAATGAAGCAAGGAAGAAGAAAGTTTCCATAAATACCTCTAAAAAGCCCTATAGGAGAAACTATTGTTTTAGAATCAAAAGAATTTAAGCTTTGACTGGTAACATATAAACATAATCAAGGAGGAGCCATTAAATAAGATGGGCTGGTCTTCAACTTACCTGTTACTGTCCTTCCTAAATTCTGAGTAACAACTCATTATATAAACGGATTTCATCTTAGAGGAATGTGCTTCATATTTAATTTTTAATGTATGCTTCTTCCTTTCTAATCCAAATAAAACCCACTTCAGAAATATAGACACTTATGCCGGGCACCGTGGCTCACGCCTGTAGTCCCAGCACTTTGGGAGGCCGAGGCCAGCAGATCATCTGAGGTCAGGAGTTCGAGACCAGCCTGGCCAACATGGTGAAACCCTGTCACTACTAAAATACAAAAAATTAGCCGAGGGTGGTAGCACATGCCTGTGGTCCCAGCTACTCAGAAGACTGAGGCAGGAAAATGGCTTGAACCCAGGAAGCAGAGGTGGCAGTGAGCCAAGATCACACCACTGTACTCCGGCCTAGGCAACAGAGTGAGACTCTGTCTCAAACCAAAACAAAACAAAAAATGTAGACACTAGAGAAGTGTAAAAAAAAAGAAAAAATCATGCATTAGCTAGGCACAGTGGTTTGCTCCTATAATCCCAGCTACTGGAGAGTTTGAGGTAGAAAGAAAACTTGAGGCCAGGACTTCAGGAGCAGCCTGGGCAATCCCATCTCTACGAAAAATAAAAATAATAAATACTATTCATTGATATTTTATAGAAGTACATTTTCTTTTAAGGTTATCCTCATTCATCATTAACATTAGAGAGAGAGTATAAAAAATGCATTCATATACACGCGTATAATGGAAATGTATAGTGATGTCTTTAACCTAGGGTTGTTTTGGATGTGTGGTGTTGGGATGACTAGCATAATTTAATCACCTAAAAAGCTTGTTAAAAAATTACTTTCCCACGTTCCGCCCAGAGTCAGACTCACTGAATCAGAATCACCAGGCCGGGTGTGGTTCAGAAGTCTGCATCTGAAACAAGACTATCTGGTGATACTGGTAGAGGCAGTGGAAGGAGGGACCTCCAAGCAGCAATGCATTAGGGGCTAATGTCAGATTTATCTAAGGTTTACTCTATAAAGCTTCCTTATAGTACATTTCGATGTAATACCTGAGGATCTCTATTGTATATTATGTGAGGTTTTTTTGTTTTGTTTTGATGGAGTTTCGGTCTTATTGCCCAGGCTGGAGTGCAATGGCACAATCTCAGCTCATCACAACCTCCATCGCAATTGTTCAAGCAATTCTACTGTCTCAGCCTCCTGGTAGCTGGGATTACAGGGCCACCCCCCCCCCCCCCCCCCGCCGCCCCCCGCCCCCCGCCCCGCCATGCCCAGCTAATTTTTTGTATTTTTAGTAGAGACAGAGTTTCACTATGTTGGCCAAGCTGGTCTTGAACTCCTGACCTCAGATGATCCACCCACCTTGGCCTCCCAAAGTGCTGGGATTACAGGGGTGAGCCACTGCACCCAGTCCATGAGGCTTCTTTTTAAACTAATGATTGACAACGAATGGAACTGCCCATAATGGCAGTCCTTAAGGAGTCACTGAATTAGTCCCATCCCTAGTTTGATACTAAGTCATTCAAAGCTACTTAAACGCTGACTCCTGCAAGCAGTTGTGTAATGGCACTGATTAGCCATTATACATGATTGATATTTTGTGTGCTATTTAATGTTCTCTTTTAATAAGCATAACAATCTAATTCCTTTCTCATACACCCCACTTCCAGGGTATGGCAGCTACACCATAGCCCCATTCAGAATAACTGTCTTTCTTGGCAGGGCATGGTGGCCTGTAATCCTAGCACTTTGGGAGGCCAGGGAAGGAGGATCACTTGAGTCCAGGAGTTCAAGACCAACCTGGGCAACACAGTGAAATCTTGTCTCTACAAAAAATAAAGATAAATAAAAATTAGCCAGGCATGGTGGCACACACGTGTGGTCCCAAGTACTTGGGAGGCTAAGGTGGGAAGATCGCTAAAGCCTGGGAGGTCAAGGTTGCAGTGAGCCATGATAGTACCACTATAATCCAGCCTGGGTGACAGAGTGAGACCCCATCTCAAAAATAAATAAATAAAATTCAGATACCGATGAACATCAAATAAAAATGCAGATACCGAGTCAAGTGGCCATTATTCATCTTGGATCTAATTTTAGAGTTTATAAAATTGGCTACACAAGGCTTGAGGTTAGTTAATGATGTGAGGATTCTCGGGTATCATTTGGAACCAAGAGAGGGATCATTATGTGGTTGTAACTCTGTGTCTATCCTCTGATCATATTATCTCTGTATTTCTCCCTATCCTGTATCAGGAATCATTCTTTGGTGCTGTCTCCAGAGCTACATGTCAGTTATCTCTGATCATCATTTGCTAATATATATATCTATCCAGAGTATGCTCAGTTGTTATAGCTTCTCACAGATCTTCAGAGTCTTTTAAATGTTACCTTTTGATTTTTATCTTTTAATGAACTTCCTCCCACTCAAGCATGGAGTTCTTTACTCCTACTCCTCTTACACATCCTCTGTCTTCATGTTCAGATACGACCAAGGCTAGTGTACGCACTCTGTACTGTAGTGCAAGCATTTCTTGCCTAGACTTTGATCTTGGTTGGCCTTCATCAAGTAAGTTTAAAAGTGAATTCTCAGGTCCCTAAGCAATATATCTTTTTGCTTTCCCTACTACACAAAATAGAAAGTTTAAATGGTCTTTGGGGATGAATACAAAACACTCTTGTAGTAGCCCATTTTCACACTGCTGTTAAAGAACAACCTGAGACTGGTTGATTTAGAAAGAAAAGGGGTTTAATTGATTCACAGTTCTGCATGGCTGGAAAGATTTTAGGAAACTTACAATCGTGGCAGAAGACAAAAAGGAAGCATGTTTTACATGGCGTCAGGAAAGAGAGAGCGCAGGGGGAAGTGCCACACTTTTAAACCATCAGATCTCATGAGAACTCACTCACTATCACAAGAACAGCAAGGAGGAAATCTGACCCCATGAACCAATCACCTCCCATCAGGGCCCTCCTCTGACACGTGGGGGTTACAGTTAGAGATGAGATTTGAGTGGAGACACAGAGCCAAACCATATCAACTCTCCAGTCCCTAACATAAAGTAACTAACATGATCATCTTAATCCAATATATTAGAAAGCTTTTCCCTCTCATTGCCACAGGATTTAGAGGTTATGGAATATTTACAAGTTGTATAATGAAAATGTAGAGATGATGTTTTTTATTTGGGGGATCTGTTTATTTTATTGAAGGCCCCAAATCGAGATAGAAATTCAAAATGTCAAAACCTAAGTCATATTGACTACTGAAAAGACAGGAAAACCATAAAGAATAATAAATAGAAAAATGAACTGAAACTAAAATGCTATTAGAAAAATTTTAAATAAGAAAGTCACTGAACTATTTTCAAAGTGACATATCAGAAAGAGAAACTTGCAAACAGCTAAAGCTGGTGAGGCAGTCCCGAAAACCAATAAGGAGAAAAATCATCCTAAAAATGATGGATGATTTAATCAGGACAACTAAAATTAAACCAGAAGGAGAGACTGCACACAGATAGTAAAATATGTCAGACCACATTCTGTAGAGCTAGAAAAAAATAGAAGTATTGAATTCTTTAATAATAAATGGAATCCTCTAAGTATTAAAAGAAACTAATAGACTTTTCCAGTTATGTGCAAAAGGCATTCATTAACAATAGCACATTAGCATTCATTAAAATGTTTTGGATGCTCTTAAGAGATCCTAAAGCTTTCATTTGCCTTTTAATACACAAATTACACTGTGATTTGTCTGTCATTTTAAGTAGGTCAGAGAATACCTGAGTTTCACTGTTCCTTCATCTTTTGCAGGATTTCAATAAATAGTGCATACATATTTCAGTGAATTAGTCATGATTAAATAATACTTATGTTCTACTGGAAAAAAGCATTGGTGGCCAAATTCTGTAACCTCTAAAGTACTTGGCCCTGACAAACTCAATATGAAGCTATAGGAAAGTTCGAAGTGTACAATAACATATTACTTGAAAGTTACATATTACTTTTTTTGCTCACATGGCTTTTCATATTATTATTAGATCAATGTAATATTATCATATGTATTTCTCTGAAATATCTCCCATCCTTTTTTGTTTGTAGTTAACTTGTAGGATATTATTATGTATGTATGTTATATGGTATATGGTTATATGTTTTACTTTGGTCATTTTTTTTCTGCTATAAGTACAATTTCAGTACTATTATGAACCAAAAACATATTTTTGACTGTCCTGGCAACTTACTTTGGTGTTGACATACTTCATAACATTTATCACAACATATTTGCTAATGGGAATATGGTTGTAGTTTAAAAACTAAAAATGACAGATGTGGACCTTTGGAGCATAATGCCTTCTGAGCCAAGATTTTGTATATTTCTCTTTTGAAAGATGCCAGTTAGTTCTATCTGGTTTAATGCACTGTGAAAAGAAGTCTTCTGCCTGACTTGCCATCAGCATCAACTCAATCTGAAAGATATTTTCAACTTGTTCCATTAAAATGCGGGGTTGTTTATTAGCTTATTCTAAACGGATCTCCCAAATATTTGTCTACGAATTCTCTTCTAGTATAACACTGTTTATCTAATTATTTAATAAATTAAATTATTCATTTATCAGAACAAGAGGGAACATTATATTGTTTTTAAATTTAGAAATATACATTCAGATCTGCTAAGCATCACTTGTGAAGTAAATATGATTTCCTATAAAATTCTGGGTTTACCAGCCTGGGCAGCATAGTGAAGCACTGTCTCTACAAAAATACAAAAATTACCTGGGTGTAGTGGTGTGTGCCTGTGGTCCCAGCTACTTAGGGGACTGAGGTGGGAGGATTGCTTGAGCCCAGAAGGTCAAGGCTGCAGTGAACCAAGATCGTGCCACTATTTTCCAGGCTGGGCGACAGAGCAAGATCCTACCTCAAAAAAAAAAAAAGATCAGAGGTCAGGTTTATCTTTTCATCCAGGCCAAAAAATAGGCACAGTGAAGAATCCCTGAGATGACTGGGTTGATATTAACCTGTTGATGTGAGTGTGCAGGAACTTGCTGAAGCCATCCAGTTTCAAGTGACTGTATACACAGCAGAAAGAGTTTTCACCACACCCTTTTCTTGCCTTCTGAAGCTTTCACATCACATTACATGAGCAATCTTGACTCTTGTATATGTTGATTTTAATTATCCACATCCCATGTGAGATTTAGCCTTTATTCCTTAATAAAAGTGGATACGTTGTGATAATCCAGTAACATTTCTCACATTTAAATGGTTCATATCTGCAATCATGTTGATATTCATTTTCCTTCATTGCAGTAATATGTTTATAGCAAATTAATTCTATGGTATTGTCTTAGTTGAGGATAAAAGAAAAATAAAATAGAAATGGAAGTGCAATATCTTAAGAAACAAAGTAGTAATATTTGAGGATGCAAAGGAGAGTTTTAGGGGGAAAAACCAGATTGCCAGGAAAATTCTGAAGCAAGTGACGATAGAAGGGTAGGTTAGAATAAGAATGAAACCAGAGTGACAAGACTACAAAGCAAACAAACAGGACTAATTTGTCTTTTAAAAAATTAAAATTGGTATATTGCAAAACCATTGCTATAAAGATGTATTATTAAGTAGTATTTAAGACTTTTAGAGTATAAGTTTTACAAATCTTAATGTTGAGAATAGAGATTGTTACACCAAGTTTATTAACATGAAATAAAAGAGCAAGTAAAAGTTAATTTTCAGCCAGCAGTCAGTGTTGAATGGTTCATATACAAGTAAACAGATAAATAACTCAAATGTATCTGCATTCTAGTCATGTAGACATGGTACCTTGAAATATGAATATGGCCTAAGGGATTTATATGGAATGTGTTTTCTTCTTCACTTGCTAGCATAATTTTCTTTTCCAACTTAGTTTTGGCTTGAACATATGAACTAATTATATGCCATCGTTTTTGTTAAAATCATCTCAAGAAAGGAGGTCAGACAAATGTCTGTCAATAGATGAATGGATAAACAAAATGTATTATGTACATACAATGGAATATTATTCAGTCTTAAGAAGGAATGAAATTGGATACATGGCACAACATGGATGAACGTTGAGGACACTATACTAAGTGAAATAAGCCAGACCCCAAAGAACAAACATTATATGATTCCATTTATATGAGGTACCTAGACTAGTCAGATTCATAAAGATGAAAAGTAAAATAGTGGTTATGAAGGGATGGGGGAGTGTGGAATGGGGAATTATTGTGTAATGAACACAGAGTTTCACTTTGGGATAATGAAAATGTTTTGAAGGTAGAGAATGATGTTGGTTTCTGAGATGGAGTCTTGCCCTTTCACCCAGGCAGCAGTGCAGTGATGTGATCCTGGCTCACTGCAACCTCCACCTCCCGGGCTCAAGCGATTCTCCTGCCTCAACCTCCTGAGTACAGGTGCACACCAGCACACCTGGCCAATTTTTGTATTTTTAGTAGGGACAGGGTCTTACTGTGTTGGCCAGGCTGGTCTCAGACTCCTGACCTCAAGTGATCTGCCCTCCTTGGCCTCCCAAATTGCTGGGATTACAAGTGTGAGCCACCACAACTGGCCCAATGTGAAAGTTCTTAATACCATGAAATTATACACTTAAAAATGGTTAGGATGCTAAATTTTTTGTTATGGATATTTTACCACAATAAAAGGAAGTTAGAGAACTTGAAACATCTTTAGCCCATTTAAGATCTTAGGATCACTTTGGAAACATGCTAAAATCCAACCAGAAAGAGTGTGGAGAAGCACAAAATAATGGGCTGAGGTCAACATCCATTAGTGTTAAAAGAGCTATTACAACAAATCACTTTAACGAGTCATTTTAGTGAACATCTGTGTATAAAGAAATGTCTTTAAGGTCAATCTACCTCTTTTAAGAAATATTCAAAATATGATAACATGCTCTTCATCTGTTTATTTGTTGAGACTGGACTGATTAATAAAAGATTTTAATTTTTTACAAGAATACATTGATAAGAAGACAAATGAGAAAATAAATCAATATATTTATTTGAACTATTTGCTAAGATTTCTAATAACTCAGAAGTCAACTTTCACCTATGCTACTCATGCTACTCTTTTTGAGACAGGATTTCACTCTGCCACTCAGGCTGGAATGGAATGCAATGGCACAATCTTGGCTCACTGCAGCCTCAGCCTCCCAGGCTCGAGCTGGACTTAAAGTATGTGCCACCACACAAAAAATTAAGCTAGCTAATTTTTTTTACTTTTGTAATGCCATGTTGCCCAGGCTGGTCTAGACCTCTTGGACTCAGTGATCCTCCCACATGTCTCCCAAAGTGTTCGGATCACAGGCATGAGCTACTGTGCCTGGCCTGATGTAACTCATTTTTATCTTACAGATTAAAAGTTAATCCTTATTTAGTTAAAAATTATGCAAAGGGATGCTGAGCAGTAGTTTGCAGTCCTGCATTGTGGAGGAGCAGCAGTATAAGGTTAATGAGTTTAAAGATATAAATATTTTCTATTATGACATATATTAACATTTTCAAACCAAAATGGATAAAAAGGTAGGGGGGGAACTAGTGTGTTTTTTAAATCTCTTAACAAATATTCTTAAATCAAAAGAATATACAAATGTGATGCTATTCTATCCCCACCTATTTTGAAAGACTTAACTTACTTTAATGTTAAAGTTAAACCAGATATTATAACTTCATGTACTATATCTTCTTGTTATACTTTAATTATTTCACATTTATTTTTTATAAACATCCTTAATCTCTAAAAATTTCAGACTATTTAAAAAGGTGCAGGAGTGACATCAATAAAAATGTTAGAATAAGGATCTCAAAAATTTTCTCCTCTAGAAAAGCAACTGGCAAAGGTAACAGAATCATCTTTTTCAGGATTCTAGAAATTAACCAAATGCTTGAAGGAACCCAGAAAATGTTTATTCAATTAAAAATAGATACTCAACAAAAACCTGGGAGTTTTGTGGAATTTTATCATGCTCTAGTTCTATGTCTTGCTCTTCAACTCAATGGCAACCATAAAAAATAACAGTCTGCATTCCTGGTGCACCTTGCTAGCTATTGGAATTAGAAAACAGAGCTGGAGCCATTTCAAAGAGTCATTTCGGAATATCTGTCCTTATTAGACCTGCCTGAAGAATTCCAGAAAGACCCACTTAGAAGGTAACTTGGCACTTTCCCAGTACTAAAAGCCATATGGCAGGCGAGTGTGGGGGCATTTGTCAGAAACAATTATAAGCAAGAGTTTTACCTTTGTGGTTGCCTATGGAGATTGATAATTGATGGGGCAAATAATAGACTAACCAAAAAGTTTAAAAGGAGAAACTGAAGAATGAGATATCTAGATGAGTTTTGAGAACCTACAATGTATTTCTGGACTGTAGAAGACCACGTGCATGCATAAGGCTACAGAAAGACCTTATCAGGCTGTAAGGACTCACTTCTGGCTGACCGTCCACAGAAAGTGAAGGCTTAAAGCAGATTTGCAGACTGCCAGGCTGAGTGTTGAAGGCTAACCCCAACAAGCACATAGAGCCCCTTGGCATAGACTGAAATAATTTTTCTTTTTTTTTTTTTTTTAATTATACTTTAAGTTCTAGGGTACATGTGCATAACGTGCGGGTTTGTTACATATGTATACATGTGCCATGTTGGTGTGCTGCACCCATCAACTCGTCAGCACCCATCAATTCATCATTTATATCAGGTATAACTCCCCAATGCAATCCCTCCCCCCTCCCCCCTCCCCATGATAGGCCCCATTGTGTGATGTTCCCCTTCCCGAGTCCAAGTGAGCTCATTGTTCAGTTCCCACCTATGAGTGAGAACATGCGGTTTTTGTGTGTGTGTGGAAACTTCTGTCTAACCATTAGCTGACCCCTTGGCTAACCAAATAGAGACTTAAGAGGCCACTTTTAACAAAGAATACAGACTTTATGAAATTAGTTCAGAAAATGTACTAGATAAACAATGGCTATATCAAGCAGCAATAACAACAAACCCTGGTGAGGGAAGAGAATCTGATTTATAAAGTTGTCACATGGTATGATTTAAAATGTCCAGTTTCCAACAAAAAATTATGAGACATGCACAAAAGTAAGAATATTTGGCCTATGCACAGGGAAAATTCAGAGACTATCTCTGAAGAAGCTCATATGTTGGTTTCACTAGACAAAAATTTAAACAAACTAGTTCAAATATGTTCAAAAGCCTGCAATAAACCATGTGTAAATAAGTTTTTTTAAAGCATGAGAATTCATGCTCATAAATGACATTATAAAAATGAACCAAAAAGGAATTCTGGGTTGAAAAATATAATAACTGAAATGAAAAATTTACTAGAGGGGTTCACCAGAATATCTAAACAGTCAGAAGAAAGAATCAGTAAACTTCAATACAGTCAACTGAGATTATTTTGTCTGAGAGACAAAAAGAAGAAAAAAGAAAAAATGAACAGATATCAGAGAATGGTGGGACAACATCGAGTACACTGATGGATGCAAAACAGAATTCCAGAATGAGAGGACAAAGAGAAGAGACAAAAAAATATCTGAGGAAGTAGTTGGAAAAATTTATTATATTTGATGAAAATGATTAAGTTACACATCCAAGAAACTCAACAAACTCCAACTAGGAAAAAAATCAAAGAAATCCACACTTAGATATATCATAATAAGCTGCTGAAGGAAAAGAAAGAATCTGGAAAGTACTGAGAGAAATGATTCATCACATAAACAGAATTCTCAATAAGACTGATATTGAATTTCTCATCAGAAATATTGGAGACCAGAAGGCATTGAAATGATATATTCAAAGTGCTAGAAGACATAACAAAACAAAACTTCGTCAACCAAAAATTCTATAGCAGGCAAAACTATTTTTCCAAAGTAAAGGTGAAGATAAAACATTCCCAGATAAACAAAAACCAAAGGAGTTCATTGCTGGAAAACCTGCCTGACAAGAAATACTAAAAGGAGTTCTCAGGCTAAAATGAAAGAATACTAGATAGTAACTCTAATTCACATGAATTTTCTTTTTTTTCCTAAAAAGCACCAGTAAAAACAACTACATGCGTAAACATAAAAGACAGTATAAGGTTTTTTTTTCTTTTTTTTTTTGTAAATTTTTCTCCTGACTTTAAAAGACAACTGCATAAAGGAATATTATAAATCTATGTTGATGGGTGCACAATGTATAAACATGTAATTTATGCCAAAAACAGCATGCGGGGGATAACAAAGCTATATAGGAGCAAAATTTTTGTATGCTATTAAAATTAATTTTGTATTAAAATTAGATCATTATAAATTAAGATATTAATTATAATTCACAGGACAACTGCTAGGACAATAAAATGTAAAAGAAAAGAAATAACACAAGAATTTAAATGGTACTCTAGGAGATATATCTATTAAACACTAAATAAGTCAGAAATAAGGGGGAAAAATACATACAGAAAACTGGCCAGGCGTGATGGCTCACACCTGTAATCCCAGCACTTTGGGAGGCTGAGGCAGGTGGATCACCTGAGGTCAAGAGTTCAAGACCAGCCTGGCCAACATGGTGAAACCCTGCCTCTACTAAAAATACAAAAATCATCTGGGTGTGGTGGCGTACATCTGTAATCACCGTTTCTCAGGAGGCAGAGGCAGGAGAATCGCTTGAACATGGAAGATGGAGGTTGCAGTGAGCCAAAATGGTGCCACTGCACTCCAGCCTGGGTGATAGAGTGAGACACCATCAAAAAACGACAACAAAAAAGAAAATGATAAGAAAATTGCAAATATGAACCTTACCTTATCAGTAATTCTATTACATTTAAATGGATTAAATTTTCCAATTAAAAGATATTGCATAATAGATTTTTTTAAAACAAAGTTTATCTGTATGCTAACTCTAAGAGACAAAATTTAGATTCAATGACACCCACAAAAAATTAAAAGAATAGGAAAACATACACCATCTAAAGAGTAACCAAGAGAGCTGGAGAGTCCATACTAATATTTGACAATAAAAGATTTTAAAACAAAAATTGTTACCAGAGATCAAAAGAACTTTTTATAATTATGAGTCAATCTGCTAAGAAGATATAACAATTATAAACATATATGCAGTTAACAATGGAGCATAAAAGACATAAAAACTGAAATAATTGAAAAGATAAGACAATTAAAAAATAATAGTTGAAGACATTAAATAGCGGTTAGAACAAGTAAACACAAAATTAAACCTACTACTAAAGACTTGAACAAACCTATAAACCATCTAGACCAGAGACCTCTGCAGAACATTCTCTATATTTGTGGACTTCTGGGGAACGTCTGTGAAACAGCAGAATATATTATTCTCAAGTGCTCACTGAATGTTCTCCAAAATAGACTATGTATTAGTCAATACAACAAGTCTCAATAAATGTAAAAGGTTTGACATCATACAAAATATATTCTCAGACCGAAAGGAACTAAAGTTAGAAATCAATAATAGAGAAAATTTGTGATATTCATTAATATGTAGATATTAAACAACACATTCCTAAATGACTGATGGATAAAAGAAGACATCAGAAGGGAAATTAGAAAACATTTTGAGATTAATGAAATGAAAACACAATATACCAAAACTTGAGATGCAGCAAAAACAGTATTCTGAAAGAAAATTATAGCTACAAATGCCTACATTTAAAAAGAATAGATCTAAAATCAATGACCTAACTTTCCACCTTAAGAAATTAGAAAAAAATGTAAGCTAACCTAAAATAAATAGGAGGTAAACAAGAGAGATTAATGTGGAAATAAAAGAAATAGAGAATGAGAATAGAAAAACAATCAAGAATGTTAACTGTTAGTTTTTGATTAACAAAATTGACAAAGCTTGACTTCAGTTTAGCAAGAAAAAAGAATACCCAAGTTATCAGAAATGAAAAAGTGGACATTACCACCAACCGTTCAGAAATAAAAACTATTATATGGGAATATTATAAACAATTGTATACTAATAAATTAGATAACAAATGGAAAGTTCCTGACAAAGAAAATATCAAAACAGGCTCAAACAGTAATAGAAAATCTGACTAGACTGATAAAAAAAAGAAACAGTAAATTAATAATGAAAAAGGTTTCCACACACACAAAAAAATCATACCCAGATGGCTTCACTGGTGAATTCTACTAAAAGATTAAAGATAAATTAACACATATTTTCCAATTGTTTCCAAAATGTAAAGAGAAAGGAACACTTCCTAACTCATTCTATGAGGGTAGTATTACCCTGATACCAAAACCACACAAAAACTTCCCAAGAAAAGACAAATAAAAACTAATACCCCTTATATATATGGATGCAGAATTTTGTTAAAATGCTAGAAAGCTGAATTTAGAGAAAATTTAGAGAATTTAGAGAAAAAGGACCATATCCATGACCAAGTAGAATTTCTCTTGAGTTATAAAGTTGGTTCAACACATTAAAATCGATCCATGTAATACGCCATACCAATAGAATAAAAAGAAACAAATGCACAATCTTATTAGTTGATGCAGAAAAAAAAATTGGCAGAATCCAACACCCACTCATGATAAATATACTCATAAACTAGGAATGGAAGGAATCTCGCTCAACCTGATACAGGGCATCAGTGAAAACTCCACAGCTAATGGCATGTTTAATGGTGAAAGAGTTAAAGCTTCCCCTGTAGGATCAAGAACAAGACAACTACTGTCAACACTTCCATTTAACATTGTACCAGAGGTTCTAACCAGGGTAATTTGGCAAGAAAATATAACAAAAGGCATCTATCTATATGGGAAATTAAGACAAAAAAGAAAAAGAAAAAAAGATATTTGCAGATCTTATACCTAAAAAAAAAATCCCTAAGGAATTCTTACACCTGTAAGAAACTATTAGACATAATAAATGCATTTGGCAAGGTTGCAAAATTAATAAACAAAAATCAGTCGTATTCCTGTCTATTAGCTGGTATATGCTGGATTTCTTCCCCCTCCAAATTCATATGTTAAAGACCTAACTCCCAGAACCCGAAAATGTGCCTGTAATTGGGAATTGAGCATTTAAAGAGGTGTTCAAGTTAAAATGAGACCATTATGGTGGTTTCTAATCTAATCTCACTGCTGTCCTTATGATAAAAGAAAATTTGGACACAAAGGAAGATGTATACACAGAGAAAAGATCATGTGAGAACATGACCATTTACAAGCCAAGAAGTAAGGCCTTGGAAGAAACCAAAACTGCTGGCACCCTGATCTGGGACTCTTAGCCTCCAGAAATGCGAGTGTTTACACCACTCAGTCAGTGGTATTTTGTTGTGGAAGCCCAGCAAACTAATACGAGAACCATTCGAAATCTACAAGTGGAATTAAGAAAACGATTTCCTTTATAACAGCATCAAAAAGAACAAAATACTTAGAAATAAATATAACAAAACAAGTACAATGCTAGTACATTGAAGCTACAAAACTACATAACAATATTGAAATAAAGAAGAACAAGATTAATAGAAAAATATCTCATATTCATGGATTGGAAGACTTCATATTGTCAAGATAGCAACAGTCCCAAAATTAATCTGGAGGTTCAATTAAATCCCAATAAAAATTCCAACAGCCTCTTTTGGAGAAATGGACAAGCAGATTCTAAAATTTATATGAAAATGCAAAGGATTCAGACTAGCTAAATCAATCTTGACAAAAAGAACATAGCAAGAGGACTCACACTTCCTTGTTTCAACTCTTACCAAAAAGCTACAGTAACCAAAACAGTGTGGTATAAGGATAGACAGATATATTAATGGGATAGAATTGAGAGTACAGAAAGAAACCTATATGTCTACGGCCAACTGATTTTCAACAGTGATGTCAGGATCATTGAATGCAGTAACAATCTTTTCAACAAGTGGCTGAGACAATTGTATGTCCATATGCAAAAGAATAATTTTTGTTCCCTTCCTCACATTTTATACAAAATTTATATAAGATGGATCGAAGATCTAAATATGAAAGCGAAACTACAGAATTCTTAGGAGAAAATATAGGTATAAATCAACCTTGGAATAGGCATAGGTTTCTTATACATGACACCTATAGTAGAAGTAACCAAAGAAAAATATATTCATTGTGCTTTATCAAAACAAAATAAAATGTGCGTCAAAGAACACTATCAAGAAAGTGAAAAGACAGCTCATATTATTTCTTTCAGAAAATGTTTGCAAATCCTACATATTTTAAGAACCCAACATCCAGACTATGTTGAGAACTCGTACAACTCAACAATAAAAAGGCAATCCAATTAAAAATGAGAAAGGGTTTAGAGAGAATCTTTTCCAGAGAAGATACACGAATGCTCAATAAGCCCAAGAAAAGATGCTTACCATCAATAGTCATCAGGGAAATGCAAATAAAAACCAGAATGTCATACCACTTCACACCAACTGGGATCACTGTAATTTTTTTAAGTGAAAATTAACAAGTATTTGCAAGGATGAGGAGACACTGGAACCCTCATGCATTGCTGGGAAAGTAAAAAGGTGCAACCACTGTAGAAAACAGTTTGTCATTTTCTCACAAAGTTAATTGTAGAGTTACCAAACTGCTCATGTGTTCACACAAATTGTGCTTGGATTTTTAAAGTCACGTCATTCATGATATCCAAAAAGTGGGAACAACCCAAATGTCCAATAACTGATGGACTTCATCTTTTTCCATAGTA
Organism: Piliocolobus tephrosceles; assembly: GCF_002776525.5. Lineage (NCBI taxonomy): Eukaryota > Metazoa > Chordata > Mammalia > Primates > Cercopithecidae > Piliocolobus > Piliocolobus tephrosceles. The sequence goes on along the minus strand of NC_045442.1, from coordinate 111,525,874 downwards.
TAATTCAATAGAATATTATTGGAAATAAAAAGGAACAAAATACAGATATAGTCAACAGCATGGGCGAATTTGAAAACATGCTAAGCAAAAGAAATCAGACACAAAAGGCCATATACTGTATGATTCCATTTATGTGAGCTCTCCGGAAGAAACAAATTCCCAGTGACAGAAAGTAAATTAGTCTTTGCCAGGAGCTGAGGAGAAAGGGGAATGGGCAGTGATTGTTAACGGATATGGGGTTTCTTTTTGGAGTGATGACATTTTCTGGAATTAGATGGTAGTCTGGATTTTACCACCTTGTGGGCATACTAAAAACCACTGAATAGTGTACACTTAAAAAAGGTGAATCTTAAGCTATGTAAATTATATATCAATAAAAATTTTGTAGAGATGGAAATAAAAAGACTGGAAATCTAGGGCAAAAGAAAACAGGATGAATGCAAGATGAGGAAAGGAAATTCGGTACAAGTCATGTTGGCGGACACTAGCAGTGGTGGTGCCTATGGGAATCAGAGCAGTCCTGCCTCCAACAAGAAGCCCTGTGATCTGTGCCAGGAGTAACAGCCTCCACTAGGGGCTCTGCACAAGCACAATTTCTCCTGGGGCTGATATTTGAGAGTCAAATTTCCTGCAGTTTAGATATTTCCATCAGTTTAGCAAAATCTGGATAGGCTATAAGGCTGACAACTGTGTCCAAAGCAATAATCACTTGAGAACTTTTCCATGTGCTCCATCACTCTGCATTGTACAGCGTATTCTTTAACATGTTTATTTCATTTTTCAATTCACTAAGTGCTTGCTGAGCACTTGCCCATTTTCCTTTATTAGCAAAATGCAGGAATTTAACCTATCTTTGAGCACAATTTGGGATTAAGGTTTAAGTTTCTATGATACAATGTTGCCATTTAAAAATAAAGGTAACATAATGCTCCTACCCCCTTTTGAGAATATAGTGTTCCATTTTATTAACATCTTTTCTACTTTTTTTTTTTTTTTTTACATTTTTATGCTTTGCTATTTACTGGTCAAAACCACTTTAGCTCATTCAGATTCAGAAAGGAGACTATAAACATGTATGCCATGTTAATGCAGGATATTGTTTCATTATGAATGTGCCTATATTGTTAATTTCATCTAAATAGTACATGCAGTATTTATAGGAGGCTAAAAGGCATGAAGTATTCTTGTATGTGAAACGCTCCAATTAAAAAGAGTTATGTTAGCTGTTAAGTAAGTTTTAAAAAGATGTTTATTCACTTCAAATGCCGAATTGATAAAATTTTCTCCTTAAAACTGTAAAGAACAAAAAGCTGGAATTACCCATCAACAGTACAAGAGAATTCCAGTTTATTCTGAGAGCAGATCAGCCAAGATGAACAAACGAGTCTTGTAATTGCATACCAGAGGTCAAAAATTAGCCCTGCCAAATGAGGAGGGAGAGGAATTGCTGAGACCTAGAAGAAAGGTCATAATATTTGGACTGAATAAAAGCAATTCACTAATAGCAATTTCCCTTTATCTGACAGCAATTGTAGAAAGTTTTAACAAATCCTGTTAAAATGGACAAAAACTATTTCCTGAATAGTTAAGAAAAGATTATAATAAATGTCAAGTATTCTACAGCATGTATAGAATCTCATTTCCAAGGGAGTATACTGTTTTCTTCAGCATCCTGTTAGCCAAGTTCCAATTTTGGACAGGTCCTAGGAAACACAACATTGTTAAAGACAGAGATGAAACAAAGTGATTAATTGTAAGTACATTTCTATAGATAGTATTGCACTTAGAATGTGTAAGAATCTCTCTGAAGCTTGGTAGAGATAAGGGTTGTAAACAGATTTGAAATCCACACAGCAATAGATCACATGCTAATCTTTGCCCAGAGTTCTATGTTGTTGAGAATGATTCTGATATATTATTTTAAAGGAGAGAGTGTCATATGAATTCCAGATCTTTGTCATGGACAAAGAATCTAAGTGCTATTCATTTGTGGTTCCTGATTCATTTGTTCTTTGAGAGATTAGTTAAAATGAAGGGAGTGGGTGAAAGAGCCACTAATTCTTTTCATACATCTATAGTAAATACAAACAGACCTCCAGCCATTACTATATCTCTCTCCCTCCTGTCAGATGGAAGATGTAACATCTTCCACGAACACTTACTTTGTTACTACAAAATGGAAAGAGACACTTCTACTGTGGTGAAATGTATATGGCAAACCCAAATAATTTAGGCCACAAAATACCCTACTTTAGCCAGAATGATAAGAGTAATCTACTTTTTCCATTTCACTCTGAGTATACTGTCCTACATAAATTTTATTTATTCGTTCCTTGCTACAATGTAAAGGCAGAATATACTTTTAAAAATAATTATTCATCAACATTTAAGACAAATGATCAAAGCTTGAGTTTATTGTTATACAATGTTGCTCTTTCATCTTTATTTCTGAACGGCAAATCTAATCAAGCATGATTGAGTTTTGCTTACTTGTATCTCCTCCCATACTTCTGCATTTACTATGTGTATAGCTCTTCAGAATAAAATTAAGATAGGAGTAAACCAGTACAATTCAGCAGCATCAGTGACTTAACCAAACATATAAAAGTCTTTCCCGACTGACCCTGAATGACCATTTAGCCCCCTTTCAAATTTTGGCATCAAATTTCTACTTAAAAAAGTATATAGTTTCAGTCAGGAGGGCAGAGCATTGATGACCGCAAGTAACAAGAAAAATGAACGCTGCGAAGACGCACATAAAATAATAAAGGAAAAAAGAAAGAAAATGATAGTAAGGAGAGGTGGGGATTTACTTGTTCTCAGAGGAGGAAACACCTATTTTTCTACTGTGAAAGAAGGAGAAATAACCCAGTCTAAAAAAAGAGGTGCTTTCTTGAAATGGTTTCTGCTGGATTCCCCATTATTTTAGATATGATGGGAGCTGGAGTTGTGCAGAATATTTTGGGATGCTTTCCACATGGATTTATGATTCTCAAAAAGAATCAGCATCAATTAAACTATAGTTGACCCTTGAACAGTATGGGGGTCAGGGGAATGGACCCCCTACACGGTAGAAAATTCATGTACAATTTCGACTTCTCATAAACTTAACTACTAATACCCTACTGTTGTAAGAAAATCATAAGGAAGATAAAATATACTTACTGTTTATTAAGTGGAAGTAGATCATCAGACTTTCATCCTCATCGTCCTCACATTGAGTGGGCTGAAGAGGAGGAGGAAGAGACATTGAGTGGACTGAAGAGGAGGAGGAAGAGGAGGGGTTAGTCTTGCTGTGTTAGGGGTGGCAGAGGAGGAAGAAAATCCATGCAAAAGCGGACCCTCCCAGTTCAAACCCCTGTTGTTCAAGGGTCAACCGCACAATCAAGTTTTGGTGAGAAGACTCAGTTTTCAAACTTGATTTTAAGCAGGTATGTATCTAGGTACTCAAGTTCAGATGTAATATTACATGGAATTTAAACACTCCTGGTTAAGCAGAAATAGAAGAATCGTTACCTAAGTAGAAATCAACCTATGGGAGGAAAGCTCAGGAAAGAGCCAGGGTCCTGGCATAATAAAGAGTTGTAGGCATGACATATGTTTGTGTTTATTCGTGTATATCTGTTGTTTGGAAATAAAGAGCAAATTGAGTATTGGATTAAGGGAAACATATTTCTTGTGAGAGAGCCATCCTTCGAGCATCACATTTGCAAAGGTAGATTGATTATCCGGATCCACTTCCAGTGGGTTTTGTTGCAAGCCGAGACATCTATTGACAGCATCCATAGACTCTTCAGAACTTGGAGTGGAAAGGAACTTGAACTTAGAACACATGGAAATTTGTTACATGATTGAAGTCTTCTCTCACTTTTGCTCCGGAAACACTTAAAGCCACGTACTTTGCGGTAGGCAATGTTCTACATTTATTAAATATACAGTTAACTCATCCAATCCGTTGCAACCACCTTATAAGGGCGTTACTCTAATTCTCTCCATTTGATGGATGGATAACTGAGGCTAGGAGATAAATTGCTCATTGCAGGGCAGGTGAAATTCCAGCCCAGGCTATCCGGGCTTTAGATCCTGTACTTTTAACCAATAGCGCTTTGCTTCTTTTCCTTGTATTTATCCCTTTCAAAAATGATTAACTGTATGCAAAATAATATAACTAACGAGAGGGCCGGCAAGGGTTAACGCGGAAACAGATCCCCGAGCTGAAAAAACAAAAACAAACCGGGGAGCCAGATCCCCTGAAAGCCCCGGTAGGAAATTCAATGGGCCTCCTGTTCCTTTAAACTCTCGCTTTCGCCCCCACTGACACTTTACAAAGCCGCCCGGCAGCGGCGGGGACCACGCTGCGGCGCGCCACCCTCCGCCACCCTCCCGCGCGGGGCTGGGGTCCGAGGGGGCTTCGCGGAGTCGGTAACCCAACTGGCTCTCGTTTGCTTTCTCCACACCCAGCCACTGCCAGACCCAGCCTCCGGGAGGGAGCGAGCTATGGTTAACCCTTTCGTGCCCAGGGAGACCCCTCCAGGGTTGGGGCCGGGCGCGATGGCCCCCCGCAGTCGGGCGCGAAGGCGGCCTGGGCGCCAGGTGGGTGGGGGGAGCAGTTGGCGGAGCTGCCCAGGACGCGCGAGCGGAGTGCGGGGATGGCGCCCAGGCAGCGCGGAGGTACCGCCCCGCGCTCCCCCGCTAGCTCCCCGGACTCGTCCCCTCTCCCCGCGCTCGGGGGCAGCCGGCTGCCGGGGGCGCGCAGGGCTGGAGTGGCCCTCTCCCTCCCCTTCGCTAGGCTCCCCCGGCTTAATCTGTTGGCCGCGACTCCTCAGCCAGCCCCGAGGAAAGTGCAGTCATTGGACAGGTCGGTGCGGGCTGCCGGTTTCAGGGAGGAAGGTGGGAGAAGCCTGGAGGAGCGAAGGGGAGGGCGCAGGGAGGAGGGAGGAGGGTGCGGCGGCAGATCTGGCAAATTGCGAGCTGCCTTCCCTCCTCAAAGTGTGGAGCAGGAGCGCTGGGGAGCGTGGCGACGGCAGCGACTCCTCCGCCACCAAACTCCTGGGGCTCCGCGGGGGCTTGGGGCCACCTCCTCCTGAGCCTGGAGGAACCCTCTCCCGATAGGTTCTAGCCTGACTCCCTCCCACTCCACCCTTTTCCTTTCTTCTTCCTCTCTCTCTCTCTCTCTCTTTTTTTTTTTTTTTCCTGCCTTCGGACCTCAGACTGCTGCAGCCCGAACGTTCCCAGGGCTCAGCTCTTTGGAGCTGCCCATTTCTCCCGCTGCGAGAAAGGACGCGCGCCCTGCGTTGGGCGAAGAAAAGAAGCAAAACTTGTCGGGAGGGTTTCGCCATCAACCTCCTTCCCGCAAACCTAAAAACCTCCTGCCGGGGCCATCCCGAGACAGAGGAAAGTTCCTGCAGAGCCGACCAGTCCTAGTGGATCTGGAGCAGGCAGCAGCGGCGCTGGCTGTGGAATTAGATCTGTTTTGAACCCAGTGGAGCGCATCGCTGGGGCTCGGAAGTCACCGTCTGCGGGCACCGGGGTGGCGCTGTCCGAGTGGAACCGACAGTTTGCGAGCCCCGGCTGCAAGTGGCCTTTCCTCCCCGCAGTTGTTGTTCAGAGTCGGGTGAGGGCTGCGAATGTGGCAATTTGCAAAGAGAGCCCCAGAGGTCCGGAGAGGGCTGCGCTCCTGCTCGCGTTCGCTTCCTCCTCTTCTGGGTTCCCTACTGTGAAATCGCAGGGACATTTACAAAGGCCTCCGGGTCCCACCGAGACTGATCCGCAGCACTTGGCCCGGTCGCGCCTCTTGCATCGGGAGCCCCCGAGCACCGGCGAAGGACTGGCGGGCTGGGTGGGGAGGTGGCGGCGGCGGCATGGCTAGGTTCCCGAGGGCCGACCTGGCCGCTGCAGGAGTTGTGTTACTTTGCCACTTCTTTACGGACCAGTTTCGGTTCGCCGATGGGAAACCAGGAGACCAAATCCTTGGTAAGTAAGATGCACTTTGGCTTTTTGATTTTGTGCGCAGCTGAAGACCTTCCTGGAACTCCCATTCCCCCTACTCTCTCCCCCTACATCACCTGTCTGCCCTCGGGAAACTTATTGCAGTTGCTTTTCGGGTAAACTTAGGCTTCCCAAATGGGGAAAAGAGGGTTAACAAGAGAAGGACCCCGGGGACTAGGGGTTTTCTTGAGGCTTTCGGGCTTACTTCACCTGGGCGGCAGGGGGTAGTACTGTTTCCCCCAAGTAGACCCGGGAGGGCTCCATTGTGAGAGCAAGCTGCTTCTGTGGATACATCTCCTAGGACCTGGCATCTCCAGGCTGTGTGCTCTACGGCTCCTCCTCCTTCCTCGCTGCTGGTTAAATTAAGCGAGTGTGTGATGTGGGGTGGGTGGGGGACTTGGTGAAAGCCAGGGATTGCCGGTCTCCCCTCTGCGTGAGAAAATTCCCTGTGGCAGCAGCTGCCTTCCCCTGGCAATCCCCAGTAGCTCAGTCTAGTGAACTGGGCCAAGCGGGCCCTGGAAGTGGGGCGGGGTAGGTGCGGCTGGCGCAAAGGTGGGGAGCAGGTGGGAAAGGTGGGGGCGGGCGCGCCTCTGGATGCTTACCCCTGCTCCCATTGTCCTCCGCCTGCTAGCTTCACAGACAGGCCTGAACGCCCAGAGGGTTCCTCAGAGTGCCCTGATTTTGTCCCCGAGAGGACCCCCAACCTCAGCATCCTCTTAGCGACGGTCCTGGCAGGTGTGCGTCCTGCGGGGAGCCACGCCCCGGGGAGGATCGCCGAGCGGAAGGCGCAGGGCTGCCTCCTGAGACCCTGCCCACCGCGAATTGGGTGCCTACTCCCCATTTCCGCCTTTCAGTGAAGAAAGTGAAGACGCAGGCAGAAAGAGATCTTGGCAGAAATTGGTGAACTCGGATGGACTTCGAGAGGAGGTGAAACAAGAAAAAAAGAAAAAACTTGGAGGGAAAATAAAAGAAAACGAAAACTTACTGCTTAGGATAATCAATTTGTTCTTTTCTGGTGTGTGTGTTTGTGTGTGTGTAATTTAAATGATTGCCCAGGAAGTATGCATGCGTCCTCAACAGTCAAACTTGAGAGTCACAGATGGAAGGCTGGGGGTACACCTGGGGATGCCAGGCAAGGTGAATCTTGAAGATCTTGAAGGAAACCCTTGAGTGAAATTTACCAAGCCGCGACTTAGAAGACAGTCACAACACTTCGCTTGTCCCTGGTGTAAACTGTTCTAGATAAAACACAGATACTGACTCTGCGCTCTTATTTATGGTTGGAGGGGTGTGTGTGTTGGGGTGTATGTGTAGGGAGGCAATAGGATGACAATACTTTTAAAGCTGAGAATAAAATGCAGATTTCTTGGGTGTTGATTTGTCTTTGTCACATTTAATTGCTCTGCATTAATGGACATAGGTTGTTCTTGACTGTGTATGATTTATGACAGTAGACTATACCTTTTGTTTATTTCTCTGATATGTTTCACTGGTCGGAAAAAAATAACAGTTTTAGCCTTCCAGGAAAGAACACATTTATTTAAAAATTGCAACAGTAATTTTCATGTACTTATTCATGGTATGAATAGATGCTTAATGAAAACAATTTATTCCACCACAAACGAGGCTAAAAGGATATGTGTGCCAACATGCATCCCAAGTTGTTTATTTAAAAACTTCTTTGGCACTAGGAATAAAAACTGCATTTGCAGTAAAAATAAATAAATAAATAAATGCCAGCAAATGTTTATCTTTTTATAAACCTTTTCCAGTAATGTTACTGAAAAAAGAATATATGTACACACACAGATACACACACACTTGCTATGCCAGGAAGTTCAGAAATTGAGGATGAAATTCATCCCGAAGTAAGATTGGCCATATAATTAAAAGCTCTTGCTGTGGGAAATATAAAATGCTTAAAATGTTCAACATCAATGTACTGGTATTTTAAGCTAGTTGAATATTTCTGATGAGAAATATACTCTAGAAGCCCATATATTGATAGGATTGATTTTTAAAAGAATGGTTTTAAATTCCTTGGCAAATTTTTGAAGACTTTTATAAACCAAAGTAGCTTCTTTCCTGGACATCAATTTACATGTAGTTTTATGAAGAAAGTATTGTAATTAAATGGTTAGCTTACTGAATATATAAAAATGGCAAGGTGAAACAAAAAATACACAATTTTTTTGTAAACTCGTCTATATAAAAGTTCGATATGGGGGGAAAAGTCCAACAGTCTTGAAATTTGGCACGCAACAATCAGGATTTTTATTACAGACATTTTGGCACAGGAAAAATATCTGATTTCATAACAGGGACTTTTTATTATGCATTACTTTAGTAAATGCTGCAGTTGATTTTATTGCCACCAGAGGGCAGAGAAACTGCTAATTTCCTCTATTCCCTTTTCTGTTTTAGAGGGAAGTAGTTTATGTTTATCATATAATTTACACTTATTTTAGTTATTCTTTCTCTGGTTAAAGATTTTTTCTGTTATTTCCTGCTTTTGTTGGAGTTAAACAATTTACTTTGAATTATTACTAATTTGTAGAGTTTGTTATGAGAGTGTTGCTGTTGAGACATAATCACTAAAGTTTGTTTGCATATAAACCTAGAGCAAAATAGTATAATAGAGGGGTTAATTCAAGTGAATATTTATTATAAAATGGATATCTGTCCATATTGTTGGACAAAGGACAGGTTAATTATTTTATCAATCAATGACTTGAGGCTACATGCAAAATTTTAAAAATATGAAATCTGAGTTTCTTTTTCCTTTAGAGAATAGATACAAGTTTTGAAGCTTGAGGTTAGGTAAGTTTGGACTGAGACATAATGGTAGTGTAGAACATTTATGTCAAAGATAATGTTTTTGTTTGTTCATAAATGTCTGCATAGAGGTTTGGAATTATTATTATTATTATTCTGAGTAGGAGTCTCACTCTGTCACTCAGGCTGGAGTACAATGGCACAATCTCCAGCTCAATGCAACCTCTGCCTCCCGGGTTCAAGCAATTCTCTTGCCTCAGCCTCCCGAGTAGCTGGGATTACAGGCGCCCACCACCACGCCTGGCTATTTTTGTATTTTTAGTAGAGACAGGGTTTTACCATATTGGCCAGGCTGGTCTCAAACTCCTGACCTCATGATCCACCTACCTCAGCCTCCCAAAGTGCTGGGATTACAGGCTTGACCCACCGCACCCAGCCTGGAATTATTATAATCAGGAGAATTTGCACATTTCAGTGTGATCTTCAGAAATAAACTCTTGTCAGGGAGAATGTATTTGAATAAAACTTAATAATGAAAGATATTAATTTTGCTCCAGACAGGTTTCCTTACTACAAGAATCAGATACTCTCATGCAGAGATGTAGAAAATATATGTCCTTATCAATTAGTTTTGTCATTTTTTCCTAAAACTATCTCCTATTGCAGAAACATTATGTTTTTAAAGAGGAATGAGTTGATCAACAACCTTGATCATGGGATCTAAAGTCTTCAGCTGCAGGCTGGGTGCCGTAGCTCACGCCTGTAATCCCAGCACTTTGGGAGGTCGAGGCGGGCAGATCACCTGACATCAGGAGTTCGAGATCAGCCTGGCCAACATGGTGAAACCCCATCTCTACTAAAAATACAAAAATTAGCTGGGCATGGTGGCTGACACCTGTAATCCCAGCTATACTTGGGAGGCTGAGGCAGGAGAATCACTTGAACCCAGGAGGTGGAGGTAGCAGTGAGCCGAGATAGTGCCATTGCATTCTAGCCTAGGGGGTAACAAAGGGAGACTCTGCCTCAGAAAAATAAAAATAAGTAAATAAACAAATAAATAAATCAATAAAGTCTTCAGTTACTTCCTCATCACATTAAATACAATCCCTTCTCCATGGTCTTCACGGCCATTGCAGTGTGGCCTCAAGCACTTTCCCACCTTCTCTCGCCTGCCTGTTCTCGAATGCTCTCACCAGATGAGCTGCTGGAAGCTCCCTGAGTGTGTGCCATGCATTAACACTTCCGCCATTCCTTCTGCTCTTCCTTTTCTAAGTCCATCTCCATCCATCCATTTTCCAATTTTTCCTACAGATTTATCTCAAATGACACTCTCCACAAAAGGATATGTTGTCTTAGAATTCTCAGTGCACTTTATGGCTTCTTCAAAGGCACTTGCTTGATACTGTAGGGTTTCCTTTTCTTTCCATTTCTGCCTCTCTCTCATGTATTCTATTAGACCAGACCATACGTCCCTGAGGTCAGGGTCTGCTGTCATTTATTTCTGAATCTGCTGTGGCAACTACCAATAAATAGTTGCAATAAATGGTTGTTGGACTTAATTGAACTGAATAGAACTATAGTTCAGGCTGAATTATTAATTTGAATGCCACCTTGGGAGACTTTTAAAATAATTCCCATGCTAAGACTTTGTCCATCAATAGGATAGAAATAAATTTAAAACTAACTTCAGAGAGTAATTGTTGAAACCGAAGCATAAGATCCAGAAGCCTGCTAAACTATCCTTCTACTATTAGGTGGGACTTTCAAAAATTCATTCAACCATTCTTCTGTCCTGCTGGTTTCTGAGTGAATGTTCACTCACGTTCTTAATCTCATATCTTTTTTCTTTTACATATTTCTTTAAAAAAATTATTTGTTTTAATTTTTATTTTTAATAATATGTATTTAAGCTGTGCAACATGATGCTTATTTTCAAATTCTATGTATAAGAGAAAACCAAATTGCATTTGTATTTCTGTGTCTGAATTATTTTACTTAGCACAACGTCCCCCAGCTTCATCCATGCTATCACAAACAGCAAGATCTTTTTTAAGGCAAATAATATTCCATTGTGCATATATATATGCACTATATATGCAATATATAGAATACATATGCACTATCTATGCAATATATAATATATATGAAATATATATGATACATATGCACTATATATGGAATATATATGCATTACATATGCAATGTATATGGAATATATATCCAGTTATTCATCAGTGGACACTCAGGTTGTTTCCATATCTTGGCTATTGTGAATAATGCTTCAATTAACATGGGAGTGAAGATACCTCTTAAAGGGGCTGATTTTCTTCAGGTATATATCCAGAAGAGAGATTGCTGGTTCATATGGTGGTTTTATTTTTAATTTTTTGAAGCAACTTCATATTGTTCTACATTCCCACCAACGGTGTGTTAGGGTTCCCTTTTCTCCACATCCTCACCCACACTTACTATCTATTGTCTTTTTGACAGTAGCCATCTTAATATTAGTAGGTGTGACATGAGACCTTATTGTGGTTTTGATTTGCATTTCCCTAATGATTAGTGATGTTGAGGACCTTGTCATATATCTGTTGGCCACTTTTTTTTTGTCTTATTTGGAGAAATGTCAATTTTTAGGCCCTTTGCCCATTTTAAAATCAGTCATATACCTTAAACCTTCTGTTGATAGATAGGACTTTCAAAAAGTTTATTCCACTATTCTCCTATACTGCTAGTTTCTGACTGCATATTTACTTATGTTTTTAATTTAATATCTTGAAATACAGTATACATATATATGTACATATGCATACATATATGGTGGTTGTGGTGTTTCGTTTCACTGAAGCTGAAGACTACTAAATAATTTTGATTACTTGTGAGATTGCTTTTGAATTAAACTGTCTTTAGGCCTCATGCCACTAAACTATAATGAAGGAGGCTTTAGAAATATTGTCTCGGCTGGGCGTGGTGGCTCACGCCTGAGATCCCAACATCCCAACGCTTTTTTGGAGGTCCGCGGTGGGTAGATCAGGAGGTCAGGAGATCAAGACCATCCTGGCCAACATGGTGAAACCCCGTCTCTACTAAAAATAAAAAAATTGCCAGGTGTGGTGGCACACACCTGTAGTCCCAGCTACTCAGGAGGCTGAGGCAGGAGAATAGCTTGAACCCGGGAGGCGGCGGTTGACAATGAACCACTGCACTCCAGCTGGGTGACAGAGCAAGACTCCATCTCAAAAAAAAAAAAAAAAAAAAATTATCATAAAACTTGTTTTGAGGTGGGTTCAGTCGCCCATACCTGTAATCCCAACACTTTGGGAGGCCGAGACAGGGGGATTGCTTGAGCCCATGAGTTGGAGACCAGCCTGGGCAACATAGGGAGGAGACCTCATCTCTACAGTTTTTGTTTGTTTTTTCTTTCCAATTAGCTGGGCATGGTGGTGCACACCTGTAGTCCCAGCCACTTGGTAGGCTCAGGTGGGAGGATGGCTTGAACCCAGGAGGTCAGGGCTGCAATGAGCTGTGATTACACCACTACATTCCAGCCTGGCCAACAGAGTGTGACCCTATATCAAAAAATAAAATAATAAAAAACTTGCTATGGTAGCTGTTACAGGGAGGTAGAAGAGGATATTCTGCAATACATTGCACAGTGTCTGCTCCCCGAGATATTATGCCATGAGAAAATGAGAGAGAGAAAGAGAAAGAGACAGAGACAGGGTGAGAGACCTTGTATTTCAATAACAGACATAGTTCTTTTGAACTTGTTTGTATCTTCTGGACATTATAAATAGGGGCTAGGAGTTTTACTATTTAAATTTTGGTTTCTTGAAATCTCAGTGCACAATTTGTGGCCCACGTCCAACAAGTATATAAACGTTCTGGCCTACATTTGTGTGTGCTAGCTTACCTCTGTCTTCATCTTACCTTTCTCACTTAAAATCTCATTTGGCATTTATTTGGGAAAAAAAGCAAATAAGATTGAATCGCCATAATACATAAGGTTGTGTATCACTAAGTTGCTTTCCGCTTTCTCTTAATCTGATGAATTCCAGCCCTTTGGCTTTATTCTGAGCACATTTTCCCAAAGCTTTAATTATCTCTGTAGAGTACTCCATTCTGAGAGGCCTTTCTTCACTGAGTTCACACAGGATGTCTTCCCTCACTGCCTCCCACACAATGATTCTGTTAAGCTAAGGAAGTTACTACAGAATGACAGAGTAAGTAGTGATGCTTTTATCAAGACAGTTTCTTCCACTATTTATTGTGTTATAAATTAACAGGATAATAACTGAAAAAAGATGAGAATATAAAATATTCCACATGTGTTTATAACCAGACAGTGAACTCATTTCATATTTATTGTTTGGTTTTATTTTCCTCTTTTTAATTAAAAAGGTGGTAAGCTGGGGAACGATAGTATAGATTTGTATATTTAAGTAGAATTAGAGGTCTTGTCAGGGGCCTGTTTGGAATTAGCCTGTTAAAGATTACAGATCTGAACATGGGGTCAGGCACTGAGTGACCTTACTGGAAATGCAGACTTTTAATCTCTTCCTCCAGAGGCCATCAAACCAGATCTAAGCACTAGTACCTTTCCCCTACCCTTCAAATTAAAATAGGCTGTTCTCACTCTTTCTGCTTGAGGCCTTATCATAGATAGCGGTCTGTGATTTTTGTCAAGAGAGGGTCACAGGCCAAGATGTAGACTGACTTCCTTTTTACTTGTCTGGAATCTTATTACTCAATTCCTCAATTATTTTTTACTCAATAATTGGACATTTTCCTTAGAATCCATGTTGCTCGAGGTCTCATCCTGTAGGTAAGGTGTGTAGTTCATTGAGGCTTTGAGAATATGGAGAGAATGTTAAGAGTTTGCCCTATGGAAAAACTGAATAGGAATTCGAATATTTAAAAGTCAATTTTCTATATATTCCTTGGAGTGTTCAGTAATACGAAAAGTCTAAATAGAACTGATATATTCTTTTTGAGTATGATGCTTTGTAAGTACACTCTGGTTCATTTAGATTGGGATACTGTATTCTTGGGTCCAGCTGGAATATGGAACATTGGACATTCAATAATGTTTTTTGGGTAGTAGTTTTATGCTTCTGTGTGTATCCACTTGCAGTAGTAACTCCTACCATTTTCTCTCTGAAACCATAATATGAACATCCGATAACATATTTATTTCCCTAAAGCCTAAAAGGGAAGTAAGATAGGCAGAATTTATCATTTAGAGCATGAAATACACCAATAATGATGAGTTTTAAGATGGGAAAGTATCTGAGGTACATTTCAGGTACTGTTCATGCTGAATCTATCATATTTCTTTGCTTAATTCTTTCTGACATACAAACTTAAGCTGTAGCTACCACTGACCTAATGAACCTGGTTATTTATATGCTGTCTGTTTGTTCATTTGTCTGGTGAAAAGGGCCCACTCACCTTCCTGTGGGCATAGCTGGCGGGAGCAAGTCTGGTATTACAGCTGACTTCTCCTTTTGGCTTTCTCTTCTCCTTCTTCTTTTGCTATCTTTTCCCTTGAATTCATTGAGAAATGTCTATATACAAATTACATAAATACCATCTACATTGCAAAATATTCCAATGAAAAGTGTATGTGAAATAATTTTTGGCGTACTGAGTCATGTTCTTAGTGGATATGGGTTCCTGTGACTTCAAGGAATCCTATCCTGAACTTTTAATTTTAAAATATTTAACCTCCTAATTATTTTGCCAGTCCACAGTTTTATGTTAAAGATTGCCCAAAATGTACTGCCTGTCCATAATTCTTTCAAGAATTATTGCTTCTGATATTAGCCATTTTAATTCTATTTATTATTTATATAGGTCCTGGGAATATACACCTTTGAGTTTTTTGTTGTTCTTGTCATTTAGCCATTTAATTTGCTAATTCCAAGAAGCAAAAATTGAACTAAGAGCCATACCACTGTGTCTTTGCACTTTTTTTCCCTTGGTGCTTGTTTGGAGCAGAAACAAGAGGGTCATTTTAGATTATTTTGTCATACAACAAACATTTGAAGAATATTTCAATACTTTGAAAACTGTGGATGCCCTGTGAAAATCAAGTTGACTTGTGAGGTTAAAACAAATTTTATTTCACATTTTAGTCTGAGAGCATTCTTGCTATATTACAAAGATGTCGCTCAGTGCTTTGTTTTCTTATGCTGGTTTTGTTACACTAGCATAGGATATTATATGTCTTGTATAATGTACAGTTGTACCTAATTTGATTTGTAACCCGGCTTTAAAAGTTTTATGTAGCTTTAAAACATGTTTAATTTTTTGTTCAAAATGAATGAATTTTATGAAAACCTTTTGTTTTATGTGAAGTGTGAGTAAATATAGCTCCTATATCGGAATCTTGTGGTCACATTTGTTAATATGGAAAGACTTGCAAAATGCTGATGGTTATGTTGTGAAACAATTTTGGTGGAGACTGAGTTGTGTAATAAATCACATCACTTGCTGTTTTGTTTTTAGCAACTGCATCTACTTGGGTTGATCTTAATTGTAATCTGCTCGTCCACAACTGATTTATTCAGTTTTCCATCCATGGATAATTAGTGCTCTTCTGAACATGGGGGTAGGAGCATCCTTGCAAATGTATTTTCCTGTTTACATGCAGGAGATGCTTGGCTTATATTTAGAGCTAGAATTTCTGGGTTATTGGGTTTGTGAAAGGTCTACTCCAAACAGATAAATCCTGAAATAAGCCCTGCTGAGATAATCTACTTTGACGATAAAGGGGGTGGGGGAACCCATAATTATCCCTGTACTGATACACAGTCTTAATTACTATAGCTTTATAATAAGTCTTTATATCTGACGGGACAAACCTGTCCTTCTTGTTCTTGCTCTTCAGAAGCTGGCTCTTTCAGGAGGTTCTTTCCTTTTCCAGAGCCATTTTAGAATAAACATTTCAGATTTTGCTACAAACTTTTGGGCTTTTGATTGCAATCTTATTAAACCTCTGGGTCATTTTGTAAATAATTCCATTTCTAAACAACTGGGAGACTACGTAATTTCTTTTCTACAACATCTAATGGCCAGAACAAGTACCACAGGGTTTCATAACAATTTTTTTCTTTTTTTTAGACAGATTCTCACTCTCTTGCCCAGGCTGGAGTGCAGGGCACGATCTTGGCTCACTGCAACCTCTACCACTCAGGTTCAAGTGATTTTCCTGCCTCAGCCTCCCAAATAGCTGCAACTACAGGCGCGCCACCACACCCGGCTAATTTATGTATTTTTAGTAGAGATGGGGTTTCACCATGTTGGCCATGCTGGTCTCCAATTCCTGACCTCAAGTGATCCACCCATTTTGGCCTACCAAAGTGCTGGGATTACAGACATGAGTCACTGCGCCCAGCCATCATAACAAATTGTTAATAGTGACTATTTGACAGTGACCATTTTTAGTTGAAATGAAATGTCCAGATGGAGAGCCGGAGAGGTTTTCTTATCACATCATCAAACTAACCATACATCTAATTGTTTCCTAGGAAACAAATGGGGAATGATAGTTTAATTAAAATGGACAAATCAGCTAAGGGAAGGAAATGTTAACACCTGGCTTCCTGGGAACTAGCACAATGAAGGAGTGAGCTCAAGGCAAGTAACCCATAGACATGATGATATTTTTGCAAAGTGCCTCTTAGCATCCTATCTCTGGACCAGCAATGCTCCAACAAAGACTTTGTCTTAAATTTGCTGCATTTTAAGAAACAGCTTTGGAAAGAACGGTAAAATCTCTCAGCTTTAGGATCCTCCTTAACATTTGCTAACTAGCTGATTCATTTTGATCCCATTGGAGATTTACTTTGAAAGAGAGTACAGTTTGCAAGTTGCTACCACTCTACAGATAATAGAATTTGTTATTTGATTTAGACTACAGGCATTTGCAAATGAAAGGGGTACAATTTTCTTGTTTGATTTGAAAATGTCAACTCCACCTCCAGTTCCACACAGTCCCTGACTGGCTATGGCTCTGAACTCAGGCTTGGTGATCTGAGTATTTTTTTAATCAGGAGTACGTGGAAAAGCCAGGCGGCTTGTTTTATTTCTTAGTTGTTTAGCCTTCTTTATCTTTTTAACATCTGTTGTTCATTTCAGATATTTTTAAAAACAAGCAAGATTTAAAGTCATCCTGCACATGACAGTCTCATTGTCTGGACGTTGCAAAACAGTTCCATGCAGGAAGCCAGACTGGTGCAATCTCAGTTTCGTCAAGCTGTTTTTAGAAGAGATGTTTGAAAATAGGCATGGCCAATAAGAAGCTGATTTTTTTTAGGCCAAGTACTTTTGTTTGACTTCAGATGGCTTTTCTCCAGCCCCCAGTTCTGTCGCCCTGTCTTCAACAGGCCTGGCCTTTCTAGCCTGGCTTACTGCATAGGCTTCCCACCTTGCCTCCAGAATTGCCCTGCTGGAACCCATTCTTCATTCCACAGCCAGAAAGATCTTTCTAAAATGCAAATCTGGCTGTGTACTTCCTCTGTCGGAACCACTCCTGTGCCTTTCTGTTGCTCTGATGCTGAAGGTATCTGGTCCTGTTTGACCTCTTCAGGTTCAAGTTCAGCACTTTCTGCCCCTCCCCAGGATCCCGTACGTTGTCTCTGTTCTGAAATTCTGCACGTGCCTTTACCTCTTTTTGGAGCACATTTTCCTCCTTTTTTTTTTTTTTTTGGCTTTTTGGCTTTTTGTCCTTCAGGTCTCCACTTAGCCTTGATGTCTTCATCGTTTCACTGATTATCAGTAGTAATTACTTGTGCCTGCATTTGACTATAACCTGCCTTCTGTGACTGATTCCCCAATGCTCCCTAGCTCCAAGCATAGGAAGCTCTCTGAAAATTTGCTGTAGGATGCTTGTTAGTGTTCCACTTTTATAAATGGTGCTGTGTTTGTTCAGGTTTATCCCTCATGCAAAGAGTTTTGTTGATACTTTCTTACCACATGTTTCTTTGGGCAAAATGTCTAAGTCACAATTTCTGTAATGTGATGTCCTGGGTTAAAATATCAATGACAGGCCAGACACGGGGGCTCATGCCTATAATCTCAGCACTTTGGGAGGCCTCTACTAAAAATACAAAATATTAGCCAGGCATGGTGGCAGACACCTGTAGTCCCAGCTACTCGGAGGCTGAGGCACAAGAATCACTGGAACCCAAGAGGTGGAGGTTGCAGTGAGCCAAGATCATGCCACTGCACTCCAGCCTGAGCGACAGAGGGAGACTCCAGCTCAAAAGTAAAAAATAAAAAATAAAAAAAAGACAAAATGTACAGAGAAGGTAGAGATGGAGTGACTGCAAAGTAAGAGAATTTGCCATATGTATTTGTGAAGAACTGAGAACTCATTTACAAAGGATGATTTACAAATGATCCAGTCATATACTAAGCTAGCAAGAACAAAGAAAGGGATAGTTTAACCGGTGTTATCAATAGCAGTTTTAAATTTCTGAGCTTTGTAAATCTGAATAACATTTCAAAGACTGTGAAAGGATAAGATTTTAATCCTCTCTAATAATTTATAACCCACAACTTGAATTGTCTGATAAAATATTAAAACTGGTTAATTTGCTTCTCTGGGGAGAATTCCGTAGTTAAAAATGATATATGGATAAACAATGAATGAAATAGAAATTAGAGATAGAGCCATGAAATTTTCATAATTAGCTTTCCACCTATCTCAAGGGGAAAGAGTCCAACTGGGAAATTCCCCCTGGGAAACAGATATCTAAGAGATTTTTCAGATACAGACCATTGGGCAGCCTTTTAAATATTTTTCAACAAAATAATCAATACAATCTCTTAGTACCACACTCAGTGACTTGAGTTAACTCTTTTCACGGTTTTAATTGTGATCCACTTGCTCACGTTTTAATCCATTCAGGTCAGCTTCTTCCATGTAATCAATGGTTTGTTTCTCTTATATTCAGAGCACATTTTTTTTTTTCTTACCTTGGCTTTTATTGTTTTTATTGAAACATTCTCCAGAGTTCTTTCTCTCTTCCATACTCATGGTACAGTCTGAACATCTGATATTTTTATCTCCTCAGTATCTCTTTCCCCTATCCTTTGGTAACAGCACCCTCCCATTATTTAGGAATGTCCTCTCCCCACTCTATGTTATTCTCCTGGTTTCTTTTAATAGTGGCATATTTCCCATGACCAGCTTGTGTCTTAAAAGTGGCCATGCAGAGTGTATCTTCATACAGGCTAATCGGTCTTTCTTTAACTGTGCTTTGGAAAAGGGAAGGTTTTTTTTTTTTTTTTCCCCCCTGGGAGTTGCTGCATTGGGAATATAAAAGTCTAGAGCCATCCATAGGCCATCTTGGACTGCCCAATCTGATAAAGCAGGAAATTGTGATTTTGAGTTGGGATTTGTTACTTGCCACTGAAAGAGTCTTGAGAGATCCATCAAAGTGTTCAATTATATTGCTATTTGTATAAGTATTCAGTTGAGGACTATTCTTCCCACTAAATTGTAAGCTCTATGAGGGTAGGAACCAAGGTTTGTTTCCTTTTTTTTTTTTTTTTTTGCTTGTTTGTTTTCTTGGCACCTTTCATAGTGCACCTTTTCATAGAACGCAATTAATAAATAATGATTTTTTCTGCATAATTTCATTTGGTAGGACATATTATCAATGAGCATTAAAATGATTCAAATCTCATGTCGAGTGACATTCACCAGATAAGTCATAATTTGTGACTATGATAGATTCTTTCTTCTCTGTTGGTTTTCTTGGGTAAATTTTGTCCCATTCTGATATTACATATTCAATTCTTGTACCTGGGTCTTCTTTTTCTCATCTTTCTTGGTGTTTCACTTACTGTCTTCCTTTATTTGGTCGGCAATTCCTGTCGTCATTTTATTTTTCCTGTGGGTATAGGTAAACATTCCAGGCACTGGAAAACCACGAAAGAGAAGGCTGTAACTCATTTTTTTTAACTTTTATTTTAGGCTCAGGGGTACTTGTACATGTTTGTTACACAGATAAACTTGTGCCACCGGGGTTTGTTGTCACCCAGGTAGTAAGCTTAGTGTTCCTCCCCTTCCTCCCACTCTCCACCCTCAAGTAGACCCCAGTGTCTGTTGTTCCCCTCTTTGTGCCCATATGTTCTCATCATTTAGCTCCCACTTATAAGTGAGAGCATGTGATATTTGGTTTTTTGTTCATACATTAGTCTGCTAAGGATAATGTCCTCCATCCACTTTCCTGCAAAGGATATGATCTCATTCTTTTTTGTGGCTGCATAATATTCCATTGTGTATAGGTATCACATTTTCTGTATCCAGTCCACCATTGATGGACATTTAGGTTGATTCCACATCTTTGCTATTGTAAATAGTGCTGAAATGGACGTTTGCATGTATGTGTCTTTATGGTAGAATTATTTATATTATTGACCCAGCAATCTCATCACTGGGTATACACCCAGAGCTTTAAGTCTTTTATGGATGACATATCATAGCTTTTGTTAGTCCAATAATCTGTACCCAGAAAGAAGAGGCAAAAATCCTATCAAACAGACCATCAGTGCTCCATAGCCAATGCTTATTCATTTTGTTTAATATTTTTTTATTGGGATTCTCCCGAACTTTAAAAATTTAAAAATAAAACAAAAATAGCATAACTACGCTCCAGACATAGCACCTACCACATAGTAGGCTCTTAATTTAAAAATTGTTGACTGACTTATTGAATAGCCCGCAAGGTCTGTCTTGCGTCTAATAAATGCATTGACTCATTTCTCTTTCCATTCATTTATTCAATAACTAATCAGTAATTAAAAAGAAACACGGAGGAATGCATCAATGCACTTACTAGAAATAAAATAGCCTGTTGTAGGTTAATTGGAAACCTAGCCATTCTATCTCATATTCTTTATACATAAGTTGGAGACTGCCATATGTTACACATGTATGTGTGATGTGTACTTAAAATATATGATGTTTCATCATATAATTTGAAATATCTCTGTGAAGTTCAATTTGCCTAATTTTTATATTAGTTAACCTTTTCCTCCACCAGGGTAACTTCAGTTGGAAGATGTTTCTACTGTCAATTGAATTTTGTAATTCACTGTGTGAGATAGAAAAAGACATGGTTTCTATACATAAGGGGTGTGATTTACAAGAGACTATATGCATGTATATAACGTGGATATAGTGCAAGGGACAAATCCATACTTGTGGTTGCACAAGAGAGCCAGAGAAGAGTCCCGCGGGGGTGTGCGTTGTGGGAAAGTTCTCCAGGGAAGACAACATTTGATTGTCTTGTGGTTGCTAAAAGGATGCTTTTGATGCCAGATGGGCTTGAGTCCAAATCTTGGCTCTGAAATTTCCTTGCTGCCATTTTGACCTTGGGCAAAAATATTAACCCCTGAACCTCCATTTCTTCATCTGTAACACAGCAGTAAAATTACTCGTCTCTCTAGTCATACTAACAGTTGTGAAAAATGCTCTCTGAAGATTTGGTGGGTTTCAATAGAAAAAAATAAGGACGTTGGAAGCGGGAAGTTAAGGATATCAGAGGCAGAAACAAAAATGGGCAGGGCAAGGCATGGCTTTTTCTCTGAAAACTTTACTTAATCTTATTAAATATTAGTTATCGATGTATCTGTATTTCAAAGTGCCAGACATAGAGCCATATCACCTTCGGTCTAGTAATAGTCATGTACAGTGCTACTGTTGCAGGTCTGGGAAAAATTCAGGCCAATGTGAGCCTTTGATGGCCACTGGAACAGTAAATTGCAGCGGCAACCTCTAACTAGGAGTGCTGACTGCACCTCCAGCAGGCTCAGACTTGCATGGCTGCCTGCGGGAATGCAAAGCATTTCTCTTATTCACAACCCTCCCCCTCACTCATTGATAGCCTAGGGCCAGATCTGGATGTGGATGACATTATTCCAGTAAAATGTGCAGTAAAAGAACACTCAAGGAGTTTATTTTTTAACAAACTCATGTTGTGTAAAATGAGATGAGGATCTCAGAAACAGTTTTCTTTTCTTGGCATGGGCTGAGGACACGAAATGAAATTCTGCTGCGTCATCTACTTTGAAGCAAGAAAATAATACTTTGACCTTATGAATGTATTTGATTCTAGGGATAAATAAACCACCTTAGGACATTACACAATTCCCTTGGATGATAAGTTAACTTTTTTTGGATAATGATGCTCTGTGTATAAAGGGATCCAAAATGCTACCTGTGCATTAGTGAATTAATCAAAAAGGTAAGCAAATCTATGTGTAAGAACAAGACAGCTGTCCTAAGATTGCCTCAATGAGTAGAAGATAAGAAATGTCAAAATAAAAAATGAATACAAATCTTTAAAAAACTTGCAGAGTTCAGAGTTTCCTGGGCATTTCATATTTCGCTTTTTTGTTTTTTTCCTCCAGAACTGTACGGAGGCCTTTAGTGTTTTAGTTGAGGCCAGCCCTAAACATATGGCCAGTAGAAGTGGACGTCTTCATGGTGTTATTTGAGAGCAATGGAACCAGTCCTTATTCCTGCGTGAACTTGCAGGTTGTCACTGACTTACAGAGTCATTTATTTGGGTTTAGGTAATATGTCTTGGAAAATGTGAAATATTGCAAGGAGGAGGAATGGTCATCCATATCCTCTGCATTTGAAACCTAGAACAGGTGTGCTAAAAAGACAGGTATAGTGTCCAGGTTTCAATGGACTGGGAAAGGAAGCCTTTGGCAAGGCCCCTGATTAGATCAAGAACAGCACAAAATCACTGAGAGAAAGAGAGAGGCAGAGAGAGAGAGAGAGAGAGAGTGTGTGTGTGTGTGTGTGTGTCTGTGTATGTCTGTGAAGAGGCAGGGGATAACAAAGGCAGAGGGACAGATGTATCCAAAAGGGGCTGAGAGAAAACTGCTCAAGAAAGAGGTTAGGTGGCTCTGAGGACCGAATCAATATCCCATTTGCTACACTATCTGTATACCATCTATGCCGCCATTTCAATACACATCTGGCAATAGACTGTTTGTTAATATTACCAGACGTTAGTAGAACTTTTCAAGCTTCCCAAATTATCTAATTGGATTAGCCTATAAACTAAATAAAATTGGCTCAAGATATAATTGTTTCGAAAGGACTTAGATGACTGAATTAAAGTGACGTTACTATGCTGTTAGGTTGGGGTTGATGGTGAGGTTTAGCTCTGTGAATAATTATTTATTCACTCTACAAACATTTGCTAGATGTATCCTATCCTCCTAGCTTTGTGATGTGAAGGGATACAAAATACAGCCTTTGCCAGGTAGAGGTTACCATGAAGTATTGAAAATAGGAAAGTAAAAAGGACAATTGTAAGAAAATGTGCTGTGTGTGTATGTGTGTGAGAGAGAGTGGGTGCATTCACTGTGGCATTGAGAAACGGGAGCATCGGTCTTAGCCTAGAGAGTCAGGGAAGGCTTCCTAGGGAGGTATGTCTGGGTCTGCATTTGAAGTGTGAGTGACAGGAGGGCAGAGTTGCTGGAAGGGCATCCTGAACAGAGAGAACAATCCTGGGGCAGAGAACTGTGACATCTTCAGGGAACTGCCCTTGCCTGTTGGGCAAGAGCAGGCGCAAGATTAGGAAGGGCCTTGCACACCCAGCTGGGTGTTGAATTCTCCCATGAAGTGGACAGCTGGCCTAAAGTGCTGACATTTCAGATGTGAGCAACCGCACCCAGACCGATTTTTTATCAGCTGAGTGACAAACTCAGATGGACTTTTAGAAGGGTCTCTCTAGCAGTGGTGTGGAGAGCAGCTAGGAAGGGCAGGCCCAGAGACAGACCAAATTCAGCACTACTGGATCAATAAAGATGGAATGTGATGCAGGCTTCAGATAAGAGGAGGACAGCTAAGATAATTCTCATGTTTTCCAGGTGCTTTAGGGAATAGAAAAATGAGCTCAACCTTAGACTTGGCAAGTACTGAGGTGCTCATGGGATGTACCAGTGGCGACAGCAACTCTCCCAGGACTGGGGCTCGGCAGGGAGGGCTCAGATGGGTTCAGGATGTCAAATCATCGAGGTGTACCTGGTGGTGGTGGAAATCAGCCAGTGAGCAGGAATAATCAGAGAAGAGTAGAAGATCAAGGTCAGAGTCTTAGAGAGCTGGTCTGGGAAGGGGAAACTGAGGAATGGGCCCCCAGGCAGGAGATACAGGAGGAGCAACATAGAGTGAGAGGCAGATTAGGAAAAGCATCACTAGGGCAGATCAGGGAATTCAGTAAGAGTGGTTTTGGTGGAGGAATGGTGGCTCGCTGGTGGCAGATTGTGGTAGGATACTGATGAAGATCAGAGAAGGATGCAGTAATGTGGATGACATACCACCCTTTTAAAAAGCATGGCTGGGATCTGGGTATGTTGACTCACAGCCATAATTTCAGCACTTTGGGAAGCTAAGATGGGAGTATCGCTTGAGCCGAGCAGTTTGAGACCAGTCTGGGCAACAAAGTGAGACCCCATCTCTCCAAAAATAAAAATATTAGCAGGATGTAGTGGTGCACATCTGTGGTCCCAGCTACACAGGAAGCTGAGGTGGGAGGATTGCTTGAGCCCAAAAGGTTGAGGCTGCAGTGAGCCAAGACTGGTCCACTGCACTCCAGCCTGGGCAACAGAATGAGACCCTGTCTCAAAAGAAAGTAAAAAAAAAAGTATGGTTGGGAAGTAAATGACAGAGAGGGAGTGGCCAGAGGGGAACATAAGGGAAGAGGGTTTTTTTTTTTTTTTTCGCTGGCAAAGGAGATTTGAGCTCATTTATAGGCATGGGGGAAAACAATCAGTAGGTGCATAAGTGAGTTGAGAATCTGTATGACCAATACAGGGAACCAAGTTAGGATCATTGTCTCAACAAAAATGATCACAGCCCTCCAAAAACGCAACTTGACTTTGAGAAGGCTTTCTTTTATCACATGCAAGAATATTGCTGTGACAGCTAATAAAAATTTAATTAAGGCTCAGATGATATCACATTTTATGTAACCTGAAATCCTTAAATCCATGAAATCACTCAAATAGAATCAAGTCTGTTGGAAAGAGAATCTCATCTTAAGAAGTGACAGTAGGAGAAATGAATAAGTTCCATTTTATTTTCTCAGTGAAGTCTGGGGCTGCAAAATGGTTCTAACAGCATAAAGAAATAATAGCCACTTTCGAGAACAGGGTATGTAAAATAATTTGTTCAGTTTCAGCCACTTTTTAAAGCCAATTTTACACCCTGAAAGAAAGGCAATCCTGACTCCATTGTTTTTTCGCCAATAAGTAGATCAGGAATTACAATAATAAATAGAAAAAAGAATGTTGTTTTTCCTCGCTGTAATTTATTTTAAGGTTCTTGCGAAGATGAGTTTTTGCGGTGATTAAAATAGTCCCTTGCACATATTAGGTACTGAGAAAGCATTTGTGAAATACGGATTTTCTAGCCTTTATTTGTGTTTAAGGAATCGAGGAATAAAGCTCAAAATTGACTTTCAAGAAATGTTTGGAACTCTCTTTTCCCTAGGAAACTGTAAAGTCTTATAAAAGAGGCATTATTTATTTTCTCCAACTATTTCCTGCTAGGTGAATTGAAGGTTTTTTGTTTTTTGTTTTTTTTATCAATAGTTGTTTTATAAGATTGTTTGAGGATTAAAAGGGCTGATTGTAATCACCTGTAATATGCTACCCAGCAAGACATTCCTGACCAGGTTGAAGTTAAAAAAAAAAAAATGAAGAAGTGAAATATCAAGCTTATGCAAGTTTGAAATTACAAACAAGAACAAAAGTTAAAACCCATAAGCCCTTCTTATCAGTAGGTTATCTTTCAGGATAGATTATATGGTTGTTTCTCTTAGTAATTGCAACATTGCTCTGTGTTCTCAGTGAGTGAGAGAGAGAGACAGAGAGAGAGAGAGAGAGAGAGTGTGTGTGTGTGTGTGTGTGTGTGTGTGTTTGTTGGTGGGCAAGCAGGGACAAATAAAGGAGTTGGAAAGAAAGTAAAGATGATAAATGGGTGGCTTAGGTCAGGTTCTGATAATTTTACAATATTTATGGATGAACGCTAAGATGGTTACATAGTTTGTGCTTGCTTAAACGTTCTGACCTAGTTTAACTTTGTAATGCATTGCAAACACAAAAACACCAAAATGCACAATTAATGGATTTTGCAATTTGTTTTATAAGACATACAGAAATGCTAACATCGAATATAAATGTGCATCGGTCTGCAGTGATCATTCAGCTTGTAGCTGAAATTGTTAGGTCATTTATCATTGTTTGTCTGTGTAAATTGCTTTGTCACATGCTTCCACATGAATCAGCAACAGAGGCCTGTCCTTTTTGTTTTGGTTTAGTTTATTTATTGTTCACGTAAGACTCTTAACCTGACAAGATATTAGCAAAAAGTGACTAACATAAAACCATTTCCTCTGTCCATTACTTGCATTTTGGTGAAACAAGAAGGAAAAAATAGTTACAATTCAATAAATTTATATATTTATTGATTTATTTGTTTTTGAGACAGGGTCTCATTCTATTGCCCAGGCTGGATGGAGTGCAGTGGTACGATCAGGACTCACTGCAGCCTGGAATTTCTGGGGCTCAAGCCGTCTTTCCACCCCAGACTTCCAATAGTTTTAAATTTTTTTGTAAAGACAGGGTCTTGCTATGTTGCCCAGACTGATCTCAAACTTTTGGGCTCTAGCAGTCCTCCCACCTAGGCCTCCCAAAGTCCTGGGATTACAAGTGTGAACCACCATGCCCGGCTAATAGATAACTTTACAAAATTTAAACATCCAGTTTCTAAATACTCACTTGTATTGCTAGAATAGTTTATGGAATTATTTATTTGCGTATAAAAGACTGGAAACAACTCAAGCTTTTAATATTTTCTATGCTATTTGTTAACTTTACTCTGTGGTTTTCTAGCCCATGACAATAAATACAACATTGGAAATCTGCAATCAGAGGAATTTAAGTCCTAGTAAAACAGACAAGTCACTTTGCTATAGTCTCCTTAAATTTATGGAGGTGTTGAAATGCTTTAGAAAAGTGTGAGCTCAGATGAACTTAATTATTCAATCTTATAGAACAAAGATAGAAATATTTGTCTGCTATAAAAGCCTATTTTGGAAATTGAGTGTGACAGTGTACACAACTGCAGCCTGTTCAAACAGTTCCATCTGAATTATGCTTAATTGAATTTATTTTCATGGTTATTTCATAATTGGGAATAAGGATAAATAAGTGTGATATAATTGCCGATTTTAACAATGTGCTGGTTGATTAGAAAAGTGGTGATACATGCAAACTGGATTGTGGCACTCACCAGTGAATTCTGATGACTGTGGGTGTTACAAGTTTAAGCTTCAGCTCCTTATAACCATCACTTAAGATTACTCTTCTGGGACCAGGTGTGGTGGCTCACGCCTGTAATTCCAGCACTTCGGGAGGCCGAGGCCAGTGGATAACCTGAGGCCAGGAGTTCAAGAGCAGCCTGGCCAACATGGTGAAACCCCGTCTCTACTAAAAATACAAAAATTTTCCAGGCATGGTGGTGGGTGCCTGTAATCCCAGCTACTTGGGACACTGAGGCAGGAGAATCCCTTGAACTCAGGAAGCAGGGGCTACAGTGAACAGATATCCCACCAATATCCCACCATTGCACTCCAGCCTGAGGGACAAGAGCAAAACTCAGTCTCAAAAAAAAAAAAAAAAAAAAAAAAAAGTTACTGCTCAGCTACCTTCAGCTTAGAAACAACAGAGAAAGGTCTAGAAAGCTTGTCCCACCCATGGCCCACGCGCCCTGGGCATGTGGCCCAGGACGGCTTTGAATGCATCCTGACACAAATTCGTAAAATTTCTTAAAACATTATGAGATTTTTTTGCAATTTCTTTTTAAGCTTATCAGCTATCTTTAGTGTTAGTGTGTTTTATGTGTGTCCCAAGAGAATTCTTCCAATGTGGCCCAGGGAAGCCAAAAGATTGGACACTGCTGGTCTAGACCCAGCTCACAGGGGCCTTAGAGATCTGGCCTGGGTTTGATTCCAAGTTTCATCGATTATTAATTCTGTGTCCTTGGGAAATTGCTTCACCCGCAATTCTGTGGTTTGGTCTTCTGTAAAATCAAATGATAATGCCCACCCCACATGTTTTATTTTTTGTGTGTGTGATGATTAAAATGTGAAACATAGAAAACTCTTAGTACCTGCTCTGGAGTATTCACCAGTGGTAGCTGTTACTTGTTTGTTAAGCAGATTCTGGAGATACTCAACAGAGATGAATGTGTAATGGCAGATTCTTTAGAATGTAGATTTTGGGCGTACATCCATTTACTTTCTTGCTGCCTGTTAAGGTTACAATATGTATTAACATCTTATGATAATAAAGGTTGAATGAAAATTCACTTGCTTTCATTCTACATAGCCATTGAGATCTTCAAACAATCTAAAATTTCATCGTTTGAATAGGTTGGCAGTAGAATTTTTTTAAATCACTTCTTGATAAGGAGAAATAATTGAAGATAAAAACTAAATGTTAACTAATTTCCTGTGTAATGTTACTGGAAGCCTAAAGGGTTTGTTCACCACTCTCCTTTCATCTTCTGATGCACTGATGTCTTGCAGATTCTTTTCCTTCACTAAAATCTATCTTGGAAATGCCAGTGGTCACCAATGTGTTTTGGATTGACAGTTAATGTGTATATATAATTGTGAAATGCTGATTTTTTTTCTGGAAAGGAATTTCTTAGGATTAAAACTAAAATAAAAGTTTTATTCATTTGACTACAGAGAAGGGAGAAGATTAACATTAACTAAAAACTTAAGTGTTTAAGCTTTAGATAAGTATGCAGCTTTCAAATAAGATTACAAAACTTTCCTAGGTGGAGGATTTAGGGGCTATCTGGTCCAATCTCTTCATTTTACAAATATAACCCAGGACGTTTATATGACTTTTGAAGGTCATAACCATAGTTGTGGCAGGCTCAGCCTTAAAATACTCTTTCAATCTTACTGTTATTAATATTAAATTTATCATTAAAAACTAAGTAAGTTCACAGTTCCAAGACAGAATACATTGAATAGTAAGCTTTGGTAATAAAAATGCAATAAAAACACATTTTGCTAAAAAATTACACATCCTTATGCCTTGAGCCACAATGTATACATTCTTATTTCATCAAGGAACTTCTAATTTATATGACCTCATAAAAATTGAAAAAAAATTTACTAGCAAAGGACAGTAAGGACTGGCCTATTCTCATTATTGCACTAAACATCATACCTGTGTTATAACACGATTGAAGAGAATTTGGTAAGGAGTGTATATAATTGGTATATGATTTCAATTTTATTTTGGTGAAGCATTGAATATTACTGATTAGATATATACTATTCATGTCATTTGCTATTGTCAAAGAACTGATTATGACAGTGAAACAGATGTCAGAAAGCAATTACACTAATAACAACATGATTACCGCCACCAATTTAATTCCAGAAACCTGCCTAGAATCCTTATGAAGCAAGTAATTTTCCTCAGCTGTCTAGGACAGGCATTGATCTGTGTCCTTTACCCATCACAATCTAAAAACATTTAAGCATTTTTGATTAATGGTACCATGGAACATCAGCGTTCGAATCCTTCTCTTTAAATCTTACATCATTTTCCAAGTGATTTAATTTCTTTTTGAAGCTTGTTTTCACAGATGGAGGCTTGTTTCTTAGATTTGTTTTATTTATTTGACCATGATCACACTTTGAAATGTGCGCATTATGATTAAAAAAATTGGCCCATGCCTATTCTTTATTTTTCAAGTAATGTAAATTTCTAACTTGTTCTTCAGTATGTCTTTTGGTGTTCTACCTTTTTCAGTAAATTCATATTTATTTTCCTTATTTCATATTTCTTTCAAGTTATGAAGGCAATTCTGTTCATTATAGATATTTTAGAAAATACAAAACAGTATAGAGAAGAAAAAATCTTGTTTATCATCTAGCGGTCAGAAATGGCCATTATTAGAATATGGTGTGTTTCAGTTTTTTTTTTTTTTCTATGTATCTATCTGTCTGTCTGTCTATCTATCTATCTATCTATTGCTGTATCTATCATCTTTTCCCCCTCTATTTTGGTCACTAGCTGTGACCTCAGACAGCTAGACTTCTGTGCCTTTCTTTCTTCATTTGTAAAATGAGAATAATAGCAACCCCTACCTCGTATGTTACTTTGAGGATTAAATTAGTTAATTCAGGTAACGTGACTAGCAGAATGCCAGATATAGGAAACTTTCAGTAAGTGCTAATGATTTTTATTCAGCATTGCTCGTTTATATCTTATGTGCCTGTACATCTTTTCATTTCTGTTTGTATTTTATAGTGTACATAGTAGTATATATGTACATAGCAGTATGTTTATAATGTACACAGTATTACAAAAAATAACACAAATGAAAAGAAACAAAACACCCCAATGAATAATCTGTCATGCCCCACATTAAAAACCACTTGGGAGCAGGCACAGTGGCCTGTGTCTGTAATCCCAGCACTTTGGGAGGCCAAGGTGGGAGGATCGTTTGAGGCCAGGAGTTCAAGACTAGGTAGAGCAACATCCCAAAATCCTCATCTCTACAAAAATTTAAAAAATTAGCCAGGCATGGTGGTGCATGCCTATGATCTCAGCTACTCCGGAGGCTGGCAATTGATGAGGAGAATAAATGATACTATTTACAGGTAGCTTCAGATCACTGTATTTACACTGAGGTTTCAGATAAACTGAAGTCATGTTGATAACTTGGTACTCTCTGGTGTTATCTATGTCTCTTCACTGAATGGAAATATGAATCAAGGACATCTTAACATGTTTTGAGGCTTATAAAATACTCACGGATGTACAGTAATGAGTTTCAATGCTGGAATTACTTTTAGGGTTCAGTTAAATGTATACATTTTCCACCCCTGTCCTTTCATAAGAAGTGTCCTGACAATTGCAGCTCCCAATGTCCTTGCTCTCTGTTGATTTCTCCCATGTACTACCCACTGAAACCTTGATCATTTAACTACCTTATTTTCCCACTTGTTTGAGTCACAGCATAATGAACATCTTTATAAGTAACACTCACGCTAACTTCAACTCAAAGGCCTAAAGATTATCTGCAAAACCTAAGCCAGTAAGAAGCTTTTATCTTGCTCGGACAAGGTGAATTTGAAGGCAGCTAAACACATTGCAAATTTAGAAGAAGGATGTAGGTCTTAACATGTGGATAGATTTTTTCTCATATATGGGTTAATGAATATCCTTCTCTCCCTTGTGAATTCTTATTAATATAGGCCATAAATAGAGCATTATTTTTTGCTCTATAAATGTTTATATTATCTGATATGATGTAAACAAATCTGATAGAAATAACTAAAAAAAGCTGTGCAGAGCTGAGTTATAAGTGTATTTAGTGTTTATTAGCTGAGATGTTTTCCCCACATACCTTCAATTAAAAAATGTATTTTTATTCTTTATTACATATCCTCCTTCTTAGTAATGCTTTTAACTTATGTCACATTTTTTTCTATAACATTTACCGGACCCCTAATGTCTATGCAACAATCTGCCACTATATCTAGAGTATTTTGGTTTCCCACCAACGTAGTTTCAAATCTTATTTAGCACAATTGACTTATTTATGAATACTGTTTGAAAACAAAGTGTCCAGGTGGTAAACCGGCTTTTCACTGCTGCATTTTAAAAGATAATGAATGCAATGGAATACCTATAATTTTTTTGTTTCACAATTTAAGGCTAAGGTATTAATTTGATAATTATTCAATATCAATTTATCCAATATCAGTTTATTCTCATGTTCTTTATTTGTAAAGTTTTTCTGGGTTTCCAAAGAGTCTACCACTGTTACCGTAGTATTCCTCCATAAGGGCTCCATCCATGGGTACCACTGGGAACTTCTGGCTGCATTAAGATATTTTCTAGTGAAGAAGAAAATCAGAGAGAGAAAAATAAATGTTAGAAAATAAGAGAAGTGAGAAATATAGAGGAAGAATGAATAAATAACTAAATGTGGTATATATACAAAATAGTTCTCTGAAAGAATGAAATTTTGTCATTTGCAACAGCATGAATAGAACTGGAGGTCATTATATTAGGTGAAATAAGTCAGGAACAGAAAGAAAGATGCCACATGTTTCTCATTCATGTGTGGGAGCTAAAAAAGTCTGATCTCCTGGAGCTAAAGAATAGAATGACTGATATCAGAGCCTGGGATGGGTGTGTGGGTGGTTAAGGGGGATAAAGAGGGGTTGGTTAGTGGGTATAAACATACAGTTTGATAGAACAAATAAGCCCCGACATTCCGTAGCAGAGTGGAGTGACTGTAGTTAGCAAAACTGTATCGTGTATTTCAAATAGCTAGAAGAGAGGACTTGAAGTGTTCCCAATACATAAAAATGATAAACACTGAAGGTGATGGGTGCCCCAAATGCCCTGACTGATCATTACATATTCTACACATGTGACAAAATGTGGCACATATTCTGCGAATATGTAAAATATTATGTATCTAAATAAATAAATAAAAATGGAAAAAATTTAAAGAACAGATAAGACAGACACACAGGAAAGACAGACACTGTAGCGGGCAGCAATCTCAACATCAATTACCTCAATTTCTCTCTTGCAGAACGTTTTGTGACATGACTGTGAAAAGCAAAAGTATGATTTGTTGAAAAATTAATCTGACTTTTAGTGGAGAAACTGGATTAGGATCATCGTTTATTTTGTAAATTTGTTTTTGAACCAATGGTTCCTATTCCAGTAGGTGGAGAGTTTCAGTCAAAATGACTAAGTAACCAAAAACCTGAATGAAGCTGGACATTTTCCTCGATGCTCACTGAAGTCTGTGCCTGAGTGGGTAGAAATGTAGTGACTTAGTCAAAAGTGATGAATTACAAACCACTGTACACTCACAAATAGAGGAGGGCCTTGCTTTTCAAAGGCTACAGGAATGAGGGATTTTCTAATACGATGTTGAGGTCATATAAAAGATCACTGTTTTGTCTTTTCTTTTTTCTTCTCTTCCCTCCTTTTTTTTTTCTTTTTGAGGTAGGGCTCTTAAAAGCTCTGTTGTTCAGGCTGGAGTGCAGTGGTGTGACCATGTCTCACTGCAACCTCTGCCTCCCAGGCTGAAACCATCCTCCCACTTCAGCCTTCTGAGTAGCTGGGACTACAGGCGTGCATTACCACACCTGGCTAATATTTTCATTTTTTAACATTTTGTAGAGATAAGGTCTTGCTATGTTGCCCAGGCTGGTCTTGAACTCCTAAACTCCGGCCTTGACCTCCCAAAGTGCTGGGATGAGCCAATACACCTGTCCAAAAATGTCACTTATAATGGCCAAAATTCACAGGGTATTGGACATTGGAACCAGGAATATAGCCCCAGTTTTGGTTCAGGATCTAATTGTACAAGAAAATATCTTGCTTTGGTTATTCACTTCTTATGTGTGGTAGGAACCCGCTGGGACATGACACAGGTTCTTCCTTAGCAAGCTGTCTGCTTCCAGACGTGGTTCTCATAGGGAGTTGCCCACCCCCAACCTGTGGGGCAGGTCATTTCCCTTCTCTGCTCTCCACGTTCCCTGTCTACGAAAGAAGGCCCTTGCACCAGGTCTGAAATCTCACCAGGTGTGCCGTAACACAAACGTTATGCCAGTGTGCCCATAAATTGTAATAAACATGTAGGATTTGTTTTTTGCTGCAGCTTTGGAGAGACAATTATGGTGACTTCTTGTCAGATGAAATGTTAAACTGAACTGTAGAGAGTAGGGGTAATTTATCACAAGCAGGAGGTGAAGCGTCACGTTAAGCCTGTGCCACGAGGTGTTCCTTGGGATCTTTGAAAACTCTTCTTCTGGGAGTTAATGATAGAGCAAGGCCCTGGCAGGAAACCCTTCTCCCCAGTGAGTCATGCCATGTCAAGGGTGACCAAATTAGTAGTGATGCAGGGCAGGCGAGACCCAAAGTGGAGTTTACCCCATGAGAGTTTTTAGCTTTCCGCAGAAAATAATTCAAGGGCAAGCCAGAGGTAGAAGAAAACAGCTTTATGAAAGAGGCAGTGTTACAGCCCTAGTGATGTTACAGCTCCTTGACTGCTCCTGCAGAGCAGTTCAGCCCCTCAGCAGGGAGAAGCAGCTCAGGGCAGTTTTGCAGTGCTATTTATACCCACTTTTAATTGCATGCAAATTAGGAGGCAGTTCATAAAGAAATTTCTTAAGAAGGGGTAGTCTCTTTTGGGTCATTGGGTCATTGCCATGGAAAAGGGGCGGTAACTCCCAGGTGTTACCATGGTAATGGTAAATTGGCATGCCATACTGGTGGGCCTGATTGAAAGCTGTTTCCTTCGTGGTCCCGTTTTAGTCAGTCTTCAATCTGGTCCAGTGTCTGAGCCCTGGCCCTGGAGTTGAATCCCACCTCCTGCTTCAATAGGGCTCTATCTGTGGAGGCTATTTATTTAATTCCTTCAGGTCCATTCTCTTTATTTCCAAAATAGCCTGCCCAGGTCAAAAATTTACAAAGCTGCACTCAAAGATTTCTTGAGTCCAACCTTTCACTTATTCCTTCGTACCTCAAGTGTAGTCATGGCAACGACCCTAAAGAATAAATATAAACCTGATGCCTGTGCCAAAGGTGAGTAATTTGGATCTGGTTGTGGCAGGAAAGTTGTTTTTAGGGGCGGGAGGAGGAGGAGGAGGAGGAGAAAATAAAAGGAAAAGAGCATTATTTTTCTCCACTAATCCCCTATGATTTGATGTTTTTTACCATAGAAGATAAGATTAGAAAGAGAAAATGCGGGCTTTATGAAGTGATTAAATCTCAAGGAGGCAAAAAGAAAGTCAAGTCTTACTGATGGGTTCTGAATCAGCTTATGAATTATCTTCTGGCTTTCAAAGGGACTGCGTTATTGATGTGATACCTTCCGTTTATCTTTTTGCATATATCATACCTCTCTTTCATTATAAAGAATAAATCCTACTATAAACTTTCTTGGTCCATTACAATAAAATTGATTTTTTGATTTGTCCATAATAAACCCAGTGTGGAAGACTTTTTATGTCACTAAACTTTTTCAGGGGGTCTGATATCAGTTACTCCGTTGTGAGCCAATGTCAGGGTACACAGCATGGGAAGAGGGTAATGTGGAAGGACAGTCTCATAGGCCAAGACCCCAAGTCACATAGTTGATCTGGCATCAAATGGCCATCTCAGAAGTGTGACACGCTTCCTGTATTAGTCTGTTTTCACACTACTCGTAGAGATATACTTGAGACTGGATAATTTATAAAGAAAAAGAGGTTTAATGGACTCACAGTTCCATATGGCTGAGGAGGCTTCACAATCATGGCAGAAGGGAAAAGGCACGTCTTACACGGCAGCAGGAAAGAGAGACTGTGTGCAGGGGGAATTCCATTAATAAAACCGTCAGATCAAAACAGACAGAGATTTATTCACTGTCAGAGAACAACATGGGAAAAACTCGCCCCCATGCTTCAGTTACCTCCCACCAGGTCCCTCGCACAACACTTGGGGATTATTACAATTCAAGCTGAGATTTGGGTGAGGACACAGCCAAACCACAACACTTCCCCCCAAAATAATTTATTGGTCATTGTGTTCTATTTTACTTGAAGTTCTTCCTGAAAATAATTCAGCATTTCATAGGCTTTTGTATAAAATGTTTAAATGTGCATGCTTTCTTTATTTGTTTAGAGGGGAGAGGAAAGGGCAGATGATTCCAAATAGTGGATTTTCATGTGTGGCAAAATAAATGATCTGAGAACTTCTTCTGGGAACTCAGAAGGAGTCACTTTGGTTTGTGCAGGTCTGCAGAGCACATTTTAAGAACTACTGGCATAAGTCATTATCTCTGGTGGAAAAGGCTGCCTGGCATGTAGCTGTTAACTCAGTGGTTGCCCAAGTGCAGAGATTCAGCATTACCTGGGAGTTTATAAGAAGAACTCTGGGCTTCAACTCAGATTTGCTAAGTCACAAACTCTGGGGGTGGAGCCCAGCAAACTGTACCTTAACAAGCCTGCGGGAAATTCCATACACATTTAAGTTTGAAGATCACTTTACTGCCCCCGTTCTCATTTTCTAATAATCCCAACCTCAATGTATTTCAGTCCAATGCTTGTCATAGCTAACATGCATTCTGTTCTAAATGGTATTATGGACTATGCTAAGCAATTCACATGCATGATTATGTTCTTGCAACACCACTATCACATAGAGTCTATATTTTGGCTTCATTTTAAAGATGGGGAAACTGATGCTTACAGTGATATACTGTACTGGGATTACACAATTAGTAAATAGCAGGGACTGGGATCCACAGTGTTTAACTCCTAAATCTGTGTGACTAACCATAGAACTATTCATTGTGTATACCTACTGATTGCTAGGCAGTTAGATGCCAGTGTTAGAATAAAATAGTTCCCTACCCAGTGGAATCCCATTTTCATACATTAGAAATTAAGGTCGGGTGCGGTGACTCATGCCTGTAATCCCAGTTTAGGAGGCTGAGGCAAGAGGATCACTTGAGCGCAGGCGTTTGAGACCCCATCTCTATAAATTTTTTTTTTTAATTAAAAAAAAGAAATAATTGTCTTCCCTGGCTTTTTCAGTGGAAGCCGTTTCACCTAGAATATACCATTTTTCTTCTCCTTTAATCCAGTTCTGTGGCCACTATGAAAATGAGACACAAGGCATACCTATTCCTGGAAGCATTCTCTGCTTTTCCTTATGGAATGGATCCTTTCTTTACACACTTTGCCTCCATTTTTGTTGTCATCTGTTGCTGAAGTTTGATGGTTTTGCACTGTGTGTGTCTTTTACCTCTACTCCCTGCAGATGAACTGCAAATTCTTACAAGAGAGGGACTCTATCTGTTGGTGACTTCTCTCAGTTCCCCAGCAGGGTTCTTGACACAGGAGGCATCCAGTGAGGGTTCTTGAATGATAAGGATGTTTGTAAAATCTCTTCCATGCAAGTACAAATCTAGGTTGGGTGAGGGAGAGAACCCCTGAAGCACTGGAGGGAAATGGCTAAAATAAATTGAAAATACTTAGTAAAAGTACCAAAAGAAGAAATAACTGTTGTCATTGTTGTTAATTTGAATTTCCAAACATCTTCCATTCTCTACTAACCTACGAGTAGAGAATTTCAAATGTTTCCACGAAGTACCCAGTAGGATTGCAGTACTCCTTCTTGTGGCTGTGTTGTACCCACAGGCTGTTCTTTTTGGCTGCACTTGAATTTCATGAAGTGATGCTGTTTGCCTCTAAGGGCTTTGGAATGGGAGGATGGCAGGTTTTTTTAATGAACTCATTCTTCTTCCCATGAAAAGAAGCTTTCAGAAAAGACAATTTCACTTCATTGCTATAACGTTGAGCAATGATACAAAAAGTTTTTCACTTTAAGTGAGAAGTAAGATTTGATTATGTGAAGAAGGAATCCCTATTAATGTCCTATTAATATCCTATTAATATTTTGTGTCACATATATTTAGGAAATTTTAAATTCCTTTATGACCCTTCATTGCCCTTGTTTTTTTATTTAATCATAGGGATTTGTGGAATTTATACAAGCAGTTTTGCAACCCACATATGTACATAGTTTTAAAAAGGAAGAATAGTATTTTTGTTATAAAAGAAACAAGTTTATTGTAGATAATGGAAATTAAAAAATAAATAACAATAATGTAATTCAAATACATGTTTCTTTTCCATGTGGTGAATTTATTGATGTATATTATAAACTAGGATATGTATTTGTAGACAAGTATTCTCTCCTGCTCTCTCTCTCACACATAAACACACAAGTTGCCAAATTTTTTAATGAAAACCTAATTCTACAAAATGAAATCTAATATAATATGATACATGGTACAGTTTGACTGTGGCCCCACTGGAATCTCATCTTGAATCATAGTTCCTGTAATCCCCACATGTCTTGGGAGGGATCTCATTGGAGGATATTGGATTCTGGGGGAGATTCTTCATGTGAACTCATTCACTATCTCATGAGTGATCTGATGGTTTTATAAGGGGCCTTTCCCGCTTCTGCTTGGCACTTCTCCTTGCTGCTGCCATGTGAAGAAGGACATGTTTGCTTCCCCTTCCACCATGATTGTAAGTTTCATGAGGCCTCCCCAGCCCTGCACAACCGTGAGTCAATTAAACCTCTTTCTTTGATAAATTACTCGGTTTCCGTTATATTCTTATAGCAGTGTGAGAACAGACTAATACAGTACATATTATATCTGTTATCCTATTTCAATGGATGGAATGGGTTATTTTGAAGTTGAAGGACTATAAAGAGACATAGGCACTTAGTGGTAGGAGAAAGTATAGGAGAAAATAAATTGCAGTAGAGATTTTCCAAAGTTCTTCCTAAAGGGAGGTCTGCTTCACCTGTGGTGTGGGCTTTGAGGATGGTCCAAGTGGGGCAGTCTCTAGCAGCATTAAATGTAGTTCTCTATGTTACATTTCCTTACTCCCTAAATTATATTAAGGTAATTTCATTGACCTAAGGTGGTAGTCAGTAATTGTCACCCACCTTAGCAACATTCATCAATATACTTTGCACCCTCTAAAGAGAACAATGGTCAGGAGGGTGGGTGATGCTATTTAATGCTAACCTCACTGCCTGACTTCACTGACAATAATTGCTTTACATGTCAATTTCCTTGTCCTGTATAGTTAAATTAGAAATATCCCTTATCTAACCTAGGAGAAAACTGCACCTGCCTAGCTGGTAGGATTTTTTTTTAGATATGCACACATTTTGAATAAGGAAAAATTAAATGTGTATTTTCCACAGCAGTAATTTTCAGTACCTAATACTAATACTTTCTTTAGTAAAAGTCTCCCTACTTCATAATAGTCAGTGAGAAGTTAGCTGAGTTGTTTATAGATAATGGACTTAAAACTTTTGAACATGTACTCCTTTTACTGGGCATTATAATTAAAAGGCAAAATGCAAAGCAAATTTGCTAAAAAGATTAATATCTCATGAATGTTTCATCACGAAAGACCCAACTAATCGTCTAATCGGTTCCTCCATGACCACTACTTACACACCCCATACTAAGAGACTCTAAAGCGAGAAACCTGCATTTAAATTACTATCTGTTAAATTCTTTATAAGTGCCACCAAAATATGCATTTTAAATAAAATACCCTGTACACTGCACTTTAGGAAAGACATGAATTTTAATGCATTTCCGAGGAGCAGATAAGAAAGCAAATCAGGGCTTACTCAGTGTTCTCAAATGACAACCCCAGACCTGGAGCTAAGTAAAAAATGGATTCAGCCGTAAAGCCCAGAGTCCTGTGCTGTTGGAACTCAGAGGGCTCTCTGCTTCAAAAATAGGAGACCCTGCATATCATTCAGTTTGCTTTCACAAACATTTTGTCGAATGCTTACAACATGCCACGCATTCAGATATGTAACCCCAGAAGATTTAAAGAATCACAAGACCTACTTTTTGCTTTGGAAGTGTTCAAAAGTAAAGGATTTTGTGATAAATGGGCAAAACTAGATGTATAAACAAAGCATTTTACGACATTGATAAGGGTTATAGTGATGTCTTCACAGTGCTATGTTTTTGGACGTAGATGGGGAACAATTATTCTTTCCAAAGAAGGTCAGATCTCGGGAAGATTGCTTTTCTCTTGCTCCCCTGTCATCATCCAAAGGAATAAAGTCACATAGATTAGGGCCTTTCCTATAATAACCTCTCAAGAAATATTTGTTCATTTGACCTGAATTGTAGCATTTCTAGTTCTTAAAATATTTAGGGTTTTTGTTGTTGTTGTTTTTTAAGCAGTAGTTACACTTAACAATTCATAGTTTTTGACAAAGATTTCCTGCCTGCAACTTCTTTCCATGCCTCTTCACATGTTTTAGCTCCTCTCTTGTCAGTAACCGTTTATGACTCTGAGAAGCTGCCTTTGACGGAGTGTATGACTAATCAAGAGAGCTGGAATAACCCACGCTTTCCTTCAGCTCTTTTCCCTCATTTTTTAAAAATTTTTTTATTTTTATTTTTATTTATTTATTTATTTTTTGAGACGGAGTCTCGCTCTGTCGCCCAGGCTGGAGCGCAGTGGCCGGACCTCAGCTCACTGCAAGCTCCGCCTCCCGGGTTTACGCCATTCTCCTGCCTCAGCCTCCTGAGTAGCTAGGACTACAGGGGCCCGCCACCTCGCCTGGCTAGTTTTTTGTATTTTTTTTAGTAGAGACGGGGTTTCACCGTTTTCCCTCATTTTTTATTTTTATTTTTACTTTTACTTTTTTGAGACAGAGTCTCGCTCTGTTACCCAGGCTGCAGTGCAGTGGCACAATCTCGGCTCAATGCAACCTCCACCTCCTGGGTTCAAGCGATTCTCGTGTCTCAGCCTCCCCAGTAGCTGGAATTACAGGCATGCACCACTATGCCCAGCTAATTTTTTGTATTTTTGGTAAAAACATGGTTTTGCCATGTTGGCCAGGCTGGTTGCAAACTCCTGGCCTCAAGCAATCCACCCGCCTTGGCCTCCCAAAGTGCTGGGATTACAGGCATGAGCCACCGCACCCGGCATCGTTTCTCTTATTCTTTGAAGAAGCCAAGGTATTCAGACCTGAGTGAAAGCTAGCAGATGGCGATAATAAGGAGCAGTGATTTTAATCAAGAAAGAGCCTGACATTTGCATTCAGGGATAAGAGAAAATACTGGATCAGGCCACAAAAAGGTAATCTAGAATCTTGTTCAAAGTGTGGTCCATAGCAACATCGGTTTCACTTGGGAGTTATTGAGAAAGG
Organism: Piliocolobus tephrosceles; assembly: GCF_002776525.5. Taxonomy (NCBI): domain Eukaryota; kingdom Metazoa; phylum Chordata; class Mammalia; order Primates; family Cercopithecidae; genus Piliocolobus; species Piliocolobus tephrosceles. The sequence goes on along the minus strand of NC_045442.1, from coordinate 111,485,248 downwards.
CAGAATCTCTGCAGACCTGCTGAATGAGGATCTGCATTGTAAACAGTTTCTCAAGGCCGGGTGTGGTGGCTCACGCCTATAATCCCAGCATTTTAGGAGCCTGAGGCAAGAGGATCACTTGAGCTCAGGATTTTGAGACCAGCCTGGGCAACACGGTGAGACCCGGTCTCTACAACAAATTAAAAAATTAGCCAGGGATGGTGGCTCATGCCTGTGGTACCAGCTAGGAGGATCCCTTGAGCCCAGGAGGTTGTGGTCCCAGGTCCCTTGAGCCCAGGAGGTTGAGGCTGCAGTGAGCCCACATCACACCACTGCACTCCAGTCTGGGTGACAGAGCAAGACGCTGTCTCAGAAAAAAAAAAAAAAAAAAATTCAATAAGCTCCTTTGCATATTAAACCTTGAGGATTGCTCCAAGTTCAGTGGAAAAGATTTTAAATCATTGAAAAATGAGAAATACAAATGGATTCTAGAAAGTAAAGGTTTTCAGCCATCGTGATACTGTTCCATCTCATATTCCACAAAGTCTGTTGACCATAGATAATATAATATGCAAATGATGGATAATTACATCAAAACACATATTCAGCCAAATGGATGATACTGTGGACTTTGTACCATTTAGTTAATTAAAAAATCTATGTTTTTATGACGGAGTTTATTATTTTGTCTAGTCTACAGAATAGTGCCTGTTGCAAGACCCTTCTGAGGTGAGAACATTACCATGAGTCAATTATTAAGTAAAAGAATCTGATCATGTAAATATACTTTTTGATCTCTTCAAATTATAGTGATAGTTCTAACCCAATCATGTTCTTAGTCTGACACAATAAAATAAGCAATATAATCATCACCAGGCTGAGTGAAAATGCTTTTTACTAATTTTGCAGACACAAGCTAATCAAGATAATTTGAATCTTGGACACAATTCAAGAAAGCCATTTATTTAACTACTCTTGAGATTCATTCTTTCAATTGCTCAATAAAGGTTACAGATAAAGATAATACAGAAAATAGAGTACAGTTTTAAAAGGCTGAAGGAATGGACAAGGTATCAAATGTGGAACCTTTTATTATCTGAAACTGTAGGACTTAAAGTGAGTAATGCCTTGGTTTTGTTCTTAGATTAAGCATCACAGTTCATTAGAAGCAATACTAAATATTCCTATATTGCTTATTGAATAAGAACTGCAAAGAATATGAACATTACTTTCTCTTTGCTGAAGAGTGCATGTATAATTAGATTTTACCACTTTGCTGTAACAGATATCCTTCTTCCTTCTGTTTCTCCTCCTTTATTTATCTATTTATTTGTTTGTTTGTTTATTTATTTATTTATTTATTTATTTATTTATTTATAGATATGAGGTCTCACTATGTTGCCAAGGCTGGTCTTGAACTCCTGATCTCAAGGATCCGCCTGCCTCGCCCTCTCAAAGTTTTGGGATTACAGATGTGGGGAACCACCCCCAACCTCTCCTTATTCCTCTTCTCTTTCCCCTTAGAGTTTCTGTCTCTGTTCAGGGTCTCTAGAACACTGAAGTTGAGTTAACTTTCCATTACTGCTTTTTGGGGGGTTTGCAATTTCCCGAAAACTAGAGAGAAAACAAAATGAAAATGAGGGATGAAGGGACACAGGAAATGGAAGGCCACAGTTTCATAAGGAAATATAGCTGGGTGCTTGATTCCACAGGCTGTGTCTCCTGCCAGGTTGTTGGAAATGAACATATCTTGGAATAGATCATTTTGCGGATCAATTGCTTTTCTGACTTCTCTCATCCTTTGTGTCTCTTTGGTCCAAATTTACCCCAAAAGGCTTTGACTCCCCTTTACTTACTCTAGCCCTCTGCGCAGGCTCTGCAGAAACCAGCATTTCCCTGGTTCTGGTTTGGTCAGACCTTGGCACTGGAGGTGTTGTGGCTCCCACTGTAGTGGGTGCCATGGAATCAGCACAGAAGGCTGACGCTTGACCCCAGGGAGGCTGCGTCTCCCTATGGTGACAGGAGACAAGGCTATCATAGCCACAGCTGGGTGTCTTACATGTGCTATCAGACTGGCTGGAATTTCTGGGGGCTGCTCTCCCCTGCAGCAGGGTGAGTGGGTGAGGCCTGGGAGGCAAGTGGCCTCAGCAGATCGGGACATCATATAAACTGTGTTTAGGACAGTCTCTACATAATTGCCTGAAATGATAGCATCTTAAAGGAAAACACCCATTTGTCTTTCCACAACAACCAGACTAGCCTAAACTATAGTAGACAAAAGGCCTAGATGTGTTGTTTTTAATATAAATCAGTGGCTATCAACCCAAGGCAATTTTGCCTCCCAGGGGCCATATGGCAATGGCTGGAGACATTTGAGGTGGTCACAGCTTGAGGGATGCTACTGGTGTCTAGTGAGTAGAGGCCAGAGGTTCTGCTGAACAAGCTGCTATACACAGGACAGTGCTCTACAACAATTATCCAACCCAAAATGTCTTGGTTGGGAAATGTTCATATAGACAAAAACCTATATATATATATTTTTTTTACATTACAAGGTTAATTTAATATTTTATTTGGCGAGTGAAGTTAAAAAACCTCAGTTCCTGTCCCTTAGTTGCAATTCTAGCCTAGCCTGGCCTTCCACAAACACCAATGTCTTTGGGTAATCAGTGACCCTGGGCAAGAGGGGTCCCAGGACCTCCAGGGAAGGTGTTGGAGGGTGCCAGAGGCAAATTTCACATATTTAAAAATGTATCCTTAGCCAACTGCACAGTGATGAGAGGTTGGGCTTTGATCTTTACTCCCAACTCCTCTGTTCTACATCTTTATAATCCTTGTGTTCAAGACCAAGAATTCAGTCTAGAATCTTTAAGTCACCCCAGTGCTGAGAATTTATGGAGTAGACACACATCTGTGAGGCTGGACGCCATTTTTATAACAGTTTTCCACGGCGAGAAAAATGTGTTCTATTAGAAACATATGTACAGTCATTAGAATCAGTTCAGCATTCATTTGAAATATTTTTACATATCTCAATTTGAAGAAATCTCCCACAGTTCTTAAAATGACTTTTGTTATTACTATGAATAGATTCAACTGTGTTAGAACTAAAATGTAAATTACTTCAGGGCAGGAATCTTTGTTTTATTTATAGGTGTATCCAACAGTTTGTTGAATGTGATTTTAGAGACTTAGTAGTAGAAATGACAGTTTTTATGAGAGAAATGTATAAATACACAAGTAATTAAAACTCAAATATGATTTTTTTGGTTGTTCTGTGTTAATATATGGGAGGTACCAGGCCCATCAAAGTCTGGTGTCATTTCAAATTATCATCAATGGTTGCCTTTTGAAGTCCTTGAAATGGAGGTTTTTTCCACTTTTTCCCCCTTAGATATTTATATTCATGGAATCAAACAAAACTGGATTCGAGTCCTAGCTTTACCTCTTATTTCTGTGTACCTTCAGGCAATTTATTTGAACTTTCTAAACCTTCGTTTCTTCCTTTGTAAAACTTTTAGTACAGATCGAATGTTCCTTATCTGAAATTCTTGGGAGTAGAAGTGTTTCTGATTTCAGATTTGTCAGATTTTGGAATATTTACGTTATACTTAGAGGTTCAGCATCCCTAACCTAAACATCTGAAATCTAAAATTCTCCAGTGAACATTTCCTTTGAGCATCATCTCAGCCCTCAAAAAGTTTTGGATTTTGGAGTATTTTGGATTTGGGATTTTCAAATTTGGAATGCTTGATCTATATTAAATAAGCTAATATAATAGGCATAGTTTAGTGCCTACAACAAAGCAAGTATTCAAAAATTGGGTGCTATTAGGCCAGGCACAGTGGCTCACACCTGTAATCCCTGCACTTTGGGAGGCCCAGGCAGGCAGATCATGAGGTCAGGAGATCAAGACCATCCTGGCTAACATGGTGAAATCCCACCTGTACTTAAAAAAAAAAAAAAAAAAAAAATTCAAAAAATTAGCTGGGCGTGGTGGCAGGTGCCTGTAGTCCCAGCTACTTGGGAGGCTAAGGCAGGAGAATTGCTTGAACCTGGGAGGTGCAGGTTGCAGTGAGCCAAGATCACCCCACTGCACTCCAGCCTGGGTGATAGAGTAAGACTCTGTCTCCAAAAAAACCCGCAAAAATAAATTGGGTGCTATTTAAAAACTGCTTATGTCAGATTTTATCAATCAGAGATATTTTGTCAATTAATATATTTACTGATAGTGTCGAATGTTTTGTGAACAATTTATTGTTGACATGTATATTATATGCTTTTCTTGATCTTTGTCTTTTTCTATTTTTTTGCTTTGAGGCTTTGGCCATGATAACATTATACTAATAAAAGTGATTTACACACACACACACACACACACACACAATGTCAGCTCTCCTTAGAATAAACTTGGTTTGCCAGACATCATCATCTGCCAGTTTGATGGTCTGTGATGAACTTGGACCCAGAGATGGGCATTGAGAACTTTCTCCAAAAAGTACACATTGAGTTTGAGAAGCATTAGTCAATCACTGTAAGTGTAGCAAGAATTCGAGCCTTGTTCAGAGTTTTGATGCTCACTTCATCTTTTTATATCCCTGTCTTCCCTGGCCCTGACAGCTCGACGCTGGCATTTCACACATTTCATCAGCTTTCTCCAAACCAAAAATAAACTGTTTCCAGACATAAATAAAAAGGGGAAATCAAAACAACTTGTACTAAAAATGTGAGAATTCTGAAGACTTTTTAATTTATTTTCCATTACTTCTTATTTCACAAACATTCTTAAATATCTTTTTTTATTGCATCCTCGAAGATGCATCATACCATGGTTATGAGGATAAAGAAAACAATCATTGCTGAAATAATTTCCATATTGGAAAAATCGTCAGGGAAGATAGATATATACAAAATAACTAGGATCATGCAAACTGAGTTTCTGCTGTGGCTCTTTTATTTTTAAAGTGACAAATAATAATAGTCATAATTTATTAAACACTTGTATGCAGACATTCAGCCATGCCCTTTAAGTAGATTATTTTATTAAACTTTCACAATAAGCAACAAATTACCTAGTTTACAATTCAGGGAGCTAAGGGGTACAAAATTAAGTTACTTGCCTAAAGTTCTACAACTAGCAAGTTACAGAGCTAGTTGAGACCCTCACTAGAATAGGGAGTCATTTTATTATTTATTTCAGTTTCCCACAATATAATTAACACTATTTACTTTTTAGATTTCAATGACAGGAGAAAACCAAAATGGCCTAGAACTAAATCCTCTCTTGCTGTCCTCTACATCTGTAACCCACACACTTCTTAAAGCTATATTAATATTAAAATTGCAAACTGAACCCAATCAACTGAGCAATAAGATCATTTGTGCTCCTAATTAGAACTTCAGATAGAAATGAATCATTTATATTTGTGTACTTTTTTGACTAAGAATTATTCATGTACTTAAATATTCTTCTCTTCAGTTTAGCAGATATCTAGAAAAGATATAGATGAACAATTTTTCAAGTTAGTGGCAATTGTCTGAAGGGTTCATTGTCAGGCCTCTCTTCTTCCAGTTTGTAAAGTCAGTATCCATGTATTGGTATGGCTGCACAGTTTGAAGAAGCAAATTGCCTCATGCCTCAGAGTTCAAATAGGAAACTAACAAAGACATTAGACATGTATTAAAACATATGCCTGTTCTCCATTCCTTTCAGTGGCTGGACATGCTTAGGTTCTGAAGTATTATTTATGGGAGTAGAACAGTATCCACAGGAATAGATGTAAAGAAATCTTATTTACCCAATTTATAAAGAATCAACAAATCCATGGGCAATTGATTCATTATCAGAATATTTAAAATACCATTTATTTTCTCTAAGAATTGGTGGTTTTGACGTTTTAAATATATTTGTTGGGAGACTTTTAAAAATTGGACTTGCCTGTTGTTTGACTTACATAAATATATTCTTGAAATTATAAATGACTTTCTGTTCATCTGTTTGCTTTTATTACTGTTGTTTGCGAGCAACATGCAGCTAGGTTGGTCAAACGCTCATCTGGCCTCTTGGAGGAACAGAACCAACAGTGGAAAAAGGACAGAAGATATGAATAGCAAGAACAGTTTAGAGTTACTGATTTCTGGGGACAAATTTTCAAGCAAAATTGCCCCTAGGATGGCTGTAGTCCCCCAAATTACCCTCCTTCGTCACTCATTCTTCCCATGCTCCTTTATCTGCCAGAGGCCTGCACCATGCAGCTAACCTGCTGTCTCCCGTTTAACTGTGGGCTCCTGAGGTGTACCAGGTACTCCTTCTTCAAAGCAAAATCCTCAGTGTTTGATGCAGTTTCAAGAACAAAGTAGTGTTCAACAAATACTTGTTGAATAAATGAGGGGAATAATTCTTGAAATCATTCTCCCTTTTACTGCAATCTTTTACTTTAAGATTGTAAAAGATCAATTTTAAGATTGTAAAAGATTGCAGTAAAAGATCACTGCAATCTTTTACTTTAAGATTGCAGTGAACTTACACCAAATTAGGCATTCATTGAATTAGTTAATATTACTTTGTAAAAATATAAGTATCTTTAGTAGAGTCAGAGACTCTTGGGTTAATAGAAATGAATTGGTTTAGATTTCTGTCTTCTTAACATCTAACTGAAAATAGCTTCACTGAAGAAACATAAGTTTAATTGAGGGTGTAAGGTGTAGGGGAGAGTTTGGGAGAAGGAAAGTAAGCAGTGTTGGGGATAGTGAGTAGTTTGCATTGTAGAGTGGTCCAGTGGGCAGGAAGACGGGAGGTAGAAGGCTTCATAACGGCACTAGAAGCCATTAGGAAGGTAAGAGAGACTGGTAAAGAGAAGACTGAAAATGCTGTCTTAGTCCATTTTTGTTGTTATAAAGAAATACTTAAGGCTGGGTAGTTTATACAGAGAAGAGGCTTATTTGGTTCATGATTCTGCAGGCTATCAAAAAAGCATGGCGCCAACATCTGCATCTGATGAAGGCCGCAGGAAGCTTCCACTTATGGTGGAAGGTGAAGGGAAGCAGGGATCCCATGATGAGAAAAGCAGCTAGAGAGAGAGAGAGGAGGAGGTGCCAGACTTTCTTCAACAAAAATCTCTCAGGGAACAAGAGTGACAACTCACTTACTCCCACGAGAATGACACTAAGCCATTCATGAGGGATCTGCCCTCAGGATCCAAACACCTCTCACCAGGCCCCACCTCCAACACTGGAGACCAGATTTCACCATGAGATTCCACAGGGGGAAAAAAAAACCCCACACAATAGCACATGCCAAAGCAATGCTGTATAACCACAAACTCTCTAATGCCCCAGAGACAGCATTAAATGCTTTATATCCTTTCCTTGCTGTAATTTTTCTTGTTTCCAACACTCATGTTTCAGACTACACCTTTTGGTGTTACACTTCACACATATAGGTCAAGTAAGCTGTAGTGGGTTGACCTGAGGACCTATCACCATTTGTTAAAGCCTTTCCATGTGGAAAATGCACAGGATAGCATTTTAGAATTTTAAGGAATCTTAGAAATCATCCAACTCAATGGATTTTTAACTTTTTAAAGATTCAGAGTCCTATTTTTATTTTTATTTATTCAATTTTATTTTATTTGAGATGGAGTCTCTCTGCATTGCCCAAGCTAGAGTGCAGTGGTGCGATTTCAGCTCACTGCAAACTTCCTCTCCTGGGTTCAAGCAATTCTCCTGCCTCAGCCTCCCGAGTAGCTGGGATTACAGGTGCGCTCCACCATGCCCAGCTAATTTTTGTATTTTTAGTGGAAACGAGGTTTCACCATGTTGTCCAGGCTGCTCGAACTCCTGATCTCAAGTGATCCACCCACCTCAGCTTCCCAAAGTACTGGGATTACAGACATGAGCAATTGTGCCCTACCAGAAACCTATTTGTATTCAAAGAAAATCTTACTTTAGGTGAAATGTGTCATACAGATAAAAGCAAAGCTGATCTGAGGGTGAGTATAATCACACTACTAACAGGACCCTGTTTCTCTCTTCTCTCTGTTTTCCCCAAGGGGGTCTGGCCTCTAATTAGACCTTGGCTTTGTCATGCTGGGTGCAGTTTGCAATCATTGATCTGAACAATTATGGTTGTTCACTGGTGAAGTAAATCCAGTGACTTTTAAGAGCTTGGCAAAATGAGTTAAGAGCAAACTAAGTCTGGTCCCTAGTCCAGTGTGCTTGCCATGGTACTAAGATTTTCCAGCAGCAAGAATGCCTGGCATAGGGTCCAATATAGTGCCTAGTGCACTTCATAAATACATATTGACAAATGAGTGAAAGAAATGAATGAAAGAACACTAAACTAGATATCACAAGAGTATCTAAGAGTGCAATGTTCTGGCTGTTTTTGAATAGTTTGGGGGGAAATGAACCAATGGAGAATGAATTCACTCTCTGAAGGCACCATTTTCTCTACTCAAGATCTGCCTTTACACTGTGAGAAATCTAAACTTCCATGAGAATAGAAGGCATGTCTGTTTTGTTCATCATCAATAAATATCTACTATACCCAGGGCCCAGCACTACCTGAACAGACCAGATGCTCACTAAATATGTGTTGAATGTACTGTTTATAGATCTTTCCATCTGTACAACTCTCAACTCAGCAGGTGGAACTAAGCTCATTCTCTTCTGTGTTGCAAGCATTTGGTTAAAAGTATGTACAGAGTCTTCAGTACCAGAAAAAATCTGGGAGCCAGGTTTATCTAATCTTCTTTACTCCTATTCTGTGCAACTAAAGGCTTGTCAAAGTCTGGTAATTTTACCTCCTCAACATCTCTTAAATTTGTCCCATTCTTTCTGGTCCCCAACACACTTAATTACTGCAGGACTCTTGTATTGCTTTGTTGGGTGATTTTTCTTTTTTTCTTTTTCTTTTTACTTTCTTTTCTTTGAAATGGAGTCTTGCTCTGTATCCCAGACTGGAGTACAGTGGCATGATCTCGGCTCACTATAAACCTCTGCCTCCCAGGTTCAAGTGATTTTCCTGCCTCAGCCTCCCAAGTAGCTGGGATTACAGATGCCCACCACCACGCCTGGTTAATTTTTGTATTTTTTGTAGATATGGGGTTTCACCATGTTGGCCAGACTGGTCTAGAACTCCTGACCTCAGGTGACCGCCCACCTCTGCCTCCCAAAGTGCTGGGATTACAGGCATGAGCCACTGCGCCCAGCCAGCTAGATGATTTTTCTTTTGCAGTAACCTCTTGGCCAGACACTTCCAGGCAGTGTCTCCTTCCTTCCTCTTCTTGCCTGATTGGTCTTTCCAAAAGTAAAACCTCACTTTACCACCTTCCTTGCTTAAAAGTTTAATGTCTCCCTAGCCACCATGAGATTGTCTGAACACTTTTTTTTAAGCATAACATTCCAGTAACCTTTTCAGTCTCATTTTATGCCTCTCCGTTCTCAGCCTCCCCTAAATGACTCGAGTTCACCTACAGCACTATCGTCTCTCATATATATTCCTGTTCTTTTCATCCATGGTTCTCTTCTGCCCCGATTCTTTGCCTTGCAATTTCTTTCTCATCTTTCAAACCTCAATTCAAATGTCCAATCTTTTTGACCTTTTCTGCAGCTCCTCTGACCTCTAGCCCCACCTCATTTAGAGTTGGAGCACATCTTTTAGAACCCTTCTGAATGCTAAGATGATTGACTTCATGCTAATATCTCCACTGGACTCTGAACCTGATGGCTGGAACTCCTCCTTCGTAACCTGCAACTACATCAAGATCCTGGTCTTTTACGCAGAGAAGGTGTTATTTGTAGGCTACTCACATTGATTAACAAGTGGGATTGATTTCAACCACCTAGGGAAAAGCCAGCTCGTTTTCTTCAAGTTTAAATATAGGAGATATGTTAAATGGTGATATTTAAAGGTAAACAATTCTTCACATAGGAGATGAGGAAAGATGTTCTAAACATCTGCTTTTTTGGTAGAACCTATAGTGGCAAGTTATCTATCAAAAGAATATAGTAATTAAAAATTATGAATTATAGGTATAGTTATAATTGATGCATAACCTGACAAAATTATTTAAACTAAAGTATTACAATCCAACGAGCATCTTGAATCAGTTGTATTCTCTAAAAAGCTTATGGTTCTTGTGACTAGGTTTATATCAATCACTCATGTGTCCCGTTCCTCAGATATGGTGTTTTTATGTAAAATGTGAAATTATGGAATTAGTCCCCATTCAACCAAGAAGCAACAATTTTATGTAGCCAATACTTATTTATTCATTAAAAATATTTATTAAATGCTTACTATTTTCAAGGCACTCTTTCAGGTACTGGAATTTCGCTAGTTATCTAAAGATTTACAGTGAAGATAGCCAAGTGTTACAATAAGACAATAGAATTGTCGAAAGGGAGAAGAAAGAGGGTGAAGGTTCTTTTCCTTTCATTTGTGTTTTCTTCAAGTTTAAGAATTTGAATCAGCTCATGAACCATAAATGAGCAAGTTTACTGGGTTTATGTATAGCTGGTAAAGGCATTTATAATACCTACACTACACAACACGTATCCAGCAGCTACTCATTTTTCTTTTCTTTTCAACATGAAACTTCCCAGTCAGGGAAAAATGGAAATAAATGATGTAGGATCTATTTACACCCTGCCAAGAGATACGCAAGCTTCTTAAACTTGTATAGGTTTGCATATGTTTCTTTTCATTGCCGTGAGTCCCCAGAGCCCTGATCTCTTATTCTTTCAGAATATAGAGGTGTGGAGGTGAGTTCTATGAAGCTGCAACTCTATGTAAATCTGCTCTGAGGAACAGCAGAAGGAGGTTGTAAAGAGCTTCCTATAATCCACGGAAGTGGCGTGTGTCTGTCTTTTATCAACCCTGTTCTGGTTTTCTTTTTAAATGACAAGAACACACGGGAACCTTCCTTTTGTGGTTTTAATTTTAGAGGGTAAGAGGAGGCAATTTTAATCTTTCCCATGTAAAATGAACCACATCGCTCATCGTTGAATCTTCATGTATTTCAATTTTCAATGGCATCGGAGACACCAAGGATGTGAATGTTGTGCTATTATGTTTTGGGGCCCTTTTCCCTCCGGGTTTTGTTTAGATGAATCTTGGATCTTGCATAGATGTTTGTGCAAAAGTTGTATTGACAAAGATATCTGTGCAAATCCCAGTTCAAAACAATATTTAGTTCTGGGAATTGTTTAGAAACAGCTGCCGGCTGACATTACCTTCTAGAAGTGCTTGCAGGGCTGGTACGTTGCATGGAGCATTTTGTGTTTGACTCTTATAAACTGATAACTGGTCTGCAAAGAAATTATATTTGATGTCGTGAGATGTTGTATGTTAGACAGAACATCCTAGAATACAGGGAGCATCACTGCCTGCTTCAAACAGCCCTGCAGAAAGGCAAGCGTGATACACAGCACTTCCTTGTGTGTAAGCTTTGTTGTACCGATAACTCCAAGGATGGAATTTTTGCTTGAATAAGTTAATGACTTAGTACCTGAAGGAAACAAGACATGCATGCCATGACTTAATTTCATATTATTTTAATATATTTTGTAGCTTGTATATTAAAAGTTAACAAGCATTGTATGTCAGTTCAAAGTAATAAATAAGCTGTATGTTGGATGAGAGAGAGTAAAAACTTTTTTTGGAAGTTGTAGACCAAAGATACTATTCAAAATATGTTTTAAATATCAGCGGAAAAGAGTATTAGACTTGATAAATGTGTAATTTAGATACAATAATTAATGAAATATATGTTGGTCTCTGACTAATTAAAGCTAATTATCTATGTATAGTACAACATACTACTTTCTTAGGTGAGGGAGCAAAATGCATAAATTGAGGCAAAATGCCGTTTTAATTAAATCTGGGAAGATTAAAAAAATTTTTTTTGAGACAGGGTCTCACTCTGTTGCTCAAGCTGGAGTGCAGTGGTGTGATCATGGCTTGCTGTAACCTCAAGTGATTCTCCCAACTCCTCCTCCTGAGTAGCTGGGACTACAGGCAGGTGCACCACATGTAGTTAATTACTTAAAAATTTTTTTTTTTTGTAGAGATAGAGTTCTCACTGTGTCATCCAGGCTGATGTGGAACTCTTGGCTTCCAGCAATCCTCCAGCCTTGGTCTCCCAAAGGGCTGAGATTATGAATGAGTCACCTTGCCCAGGCAAGATTTTGAAATTTGAATATAAGAAAGAACGATTTCATGCTGATTAATCATATTTATGTTAGTTAGGCTAAAATAGGCATCTGTCTGGCACATATCTTAGATTAATTCTGAAACTATCACTTGGAAAGCCTATTTTGTCTCCTGATTTTGATTTTAGTCTCAAATTCTTTGTGAAAATATGTAAAGTCTAAACAATTTGAAAATCAAAAATGGAACAATTTAAATAATTTTTTATCAAAAAATATTATCTTTCTGCTAATAGTAAAGCTTCAGGAAAAGTGCTGATGTGATGCTGATATTTGGAAAAATGAGAGAAGATGGACAGTAGATGAGAATTAGCTAATTCATTTTATTATACATGCTACTATTATTCATGAGGCAGCTATGATAAGCATTGTGCTAGGCAATGAAGATGCAATGATGAATAAGAGGCAGATCCTTCAAAGACAGCACAGATAAGTGAACTGGGCAAACAAGTAAAGAGGCTTTCTTGGGGTGAAGGAAAACAAATCAGGAAGGAATTCACATTGGGCCATAGTCGGAGTTGAGAGACACCTATGGTAAGTTTAAAGGGTGAGTCAAACGGGGCTTCCTCCCCTGAGTTTGGGAGGGTGAGTGAGAGTTGGAAAAGCCAGAGAAGGCCAGGAAGAGAGGCATTCTTGCCTTTGAAGGTCAGCTTCATCAGTATTCACAGAAGAGAGGATGATGTCTGAGGAAAAGGACCACAGTTCACTGTGGCTGGAGGAGGTTATAGGAGAGAGAATAGACAAGTGGGAGTTCTTCTTTAGTTGTTTTACCAGCAAAATCCTAGTTGTTAGATTGTCTCTCAATACTGTATTCTGCATAGAACCAGTGACAAAAGCAGTGGAGGAGGAAAGTAGATTTGTGTAAGACCATGGATTTTCTGAAAGCTGGGACATCTCAGTGACTCTTTGCCTGTAGCCAAAGTTAAACCTGCACAAATGACTTCTCTCTTGGGTGCTCTGCTGTTTCACTTTGGGTTAAAATCTTTTGCTTTCATTTTGAGCATAAGAGTCCAGAATGCTGATGGAAAAAACTTGGCTCTTTGTTATTTTTCAGAAATGTATTTTTCTACATGACAGTGGTAGAGGTGGGCTGCGCTTCATTTTGCAAATAGTGAAAAAACTTTACTGTACTCTGGAGGTTCTGCCCTCTCATTACTGGAAAGAATGGACCCAAAGATAGCCTCTTTGGCTTTGTGTTTTTATGTCTTTCCTATGTCATTATCATCTACTTTGCTACTTCTCTGCCATTTAGCATCCCAGAGTATAATGGGTAGTAAAAAAACGTCAAAAATACCTCTAAGCAACCTGAATTTTCCTGTGAAAATTCTAATTCAAGGTTGTTACTTTCTATTTCAGCCCTTGATCATCTTTGGAAGCTTCATAAACAACTGAGACTTTAAAAATGGAAAATTTAGAAAGAACAAACCATTACTGCAGTAGTAAGCATAAAGTCAGTTTTCACAGTTGTGTAACAGGTTTCTTTAAGCTCTCTTTCTGGAAATACACAGTCTTAACTTCCAGCTGCCTGACACATGAGAAACATTTACAATATCATGCCCTTAAATCCTCCTTTGATTTCCTAACAAGCACACAGCTACCATTGCCACCTTCCTGGTTATTATTTCAGCCATCTCAGAGATTCTTTATGCTTCTGCTGGCTTCACAAATTCACACCTTCCCCCCTCATTTATACTTCATTGCCAATGAAAAAAATAAATTACTGGAGTGGATACATTGCAAAAAATTTATCTTGTAGGCAATTTGTAGTTTTCTTAGCTCTTTAGAATGATTAAAAACAAAGGAAACTAGACATTTTTGGGGGGGGGATGGAACTGCATAGCAAGATAATTGATTCTGTAGTCTTAAGGTATTCTTTATTTGTTTAGCGGCTTAAACAATACAAATTTATTCTCCTGCATTTCTGGAGGTCACAAGTCCTCAAATCAAGTTGTTGAAATGCTATATTCTTTCTGGAAGCGCTAGGAAAATAATTTGTTTCCTTCCCTTTCGCATCTTCTAGAGCTCATCTGCATCCCTTGGCCTGTGGCTCCATCTTTCTTATTCTAAGGCAGCAAAGTTGCATTTCTCTGATCTTTCTTCCCTCCCGCTAAATCTCCTGTTCTGCCTCTTTCTCACACTGAAAAGGAACCTTGTGATTACACTAGGCCCACATGGATAACTGAGAATAAATAATCTCCCTATCTTAAACTCAGTTGAGTAACTTTAATTCCATCTGCAATTTCCACCTGGAATTCCCCATTCTGTTCCCAAACTGATTTGGGGTTCATTCACCCAGTGCACAGAACAAGACAATACTGACACCAGGATTTGCAGCAAGAGAAAGTGAACTAATTACTCATGGTCCCAAGCAATGAGAATAGGCTGCTACTGCTTAAGACTTGAACTTCCAGGTGGCCAAAAAGCAAATAATTGAAAAGGAGGGGTGCATTTTAGGAAAGAAGAACTTACAGGCAAAATTGTAAATCAATACGTGGAGGTTATACATTGGTTTGGCCCAGCAAGGTGGGATATCTTCAAGTGGGGGCTTACAGGTCATTGGTAAATTTAGAGATTCTTTGATTTGCAATTGGTGAAGGAAGCAAGGCTTTGTCTAAAAAGTTGGGGTCAGCAGAAAATAATATAAGTTTGGCCTGTGGGTGTGACTTATCCAGGTCCCTCAGGAAGAAATTTAGAACAAAGAATGACAATTGAAATTCAGTCCTCCTTTCCCTCTTTTTTTTTTTGAGACAGAGTTTTGATCTTGTTGCCCAGACTGGAGTGCAATGGTACGATCTCGGCTCACTGCAATCTCCACCTCCCAGGTACAAGCGATTCTCCTGCCTCAACCTCTTGAGTAGCTGGGATTATAGGTGCCCACCACCACACCTGGCTAATTTTGTATTTTTGGTAGAGATGGGGTTTTGCTATGTTGGTCAGCCTAGTCTCAAATTCCTGACCTCAAGTGATCCACCAGCCCCAGCCTCCCAAAGTGCTGGGATTATAAGCATAAGCCACCACCCCTGGCCTCTGTTCCCTCTTGTCTGAGGCCTATGTGACAGGGCTCAGCGTTTTCCATCTGGTGGAGATCTGGATTTCTGTAAAACATCTCAGGGACACAGGTCAAGGAGGTATATTCAGTTTCTACAAGGAGCCAAACATCTGGTGACTTTAACTTACTGGGGGGCTATTTTTCAAGCTATTATTAACCTTCTAACTTCTCAGGTTGCTCACTGACTCCTCAAGGCTAACTGGGTACCTGGAATTTCTCTTGAAAGGACTCATAATTTTTCCTTTATTTCCATGCTTGTGGGGATGTGTGTGGCAGCCTTCTAGAGGCCACTCACAAACTGAGGCTCATGGCCTTCTTCCATATTCACACCAACAGCATCACATCTTCAAATCCCTCTCTCACTCACCAGTCTCAGGGTACTCTCAATGTGAGAATAAAGACCTGGGTGGAGGTAAAGTTTCATCCTTGGAAACTGCAGAAAAAAATATATTGTGTATGTATAAATGTACCCTTGAAAAATCAGAAGGAGAGCCTGTCTGAAATTTGGTTATTTGTCGTCAACATTAGTAAATACATTCTAATAAAATATCTGTAAGTTACCAGCATTCAAAATATTAGAAAGTTTCAACTAGGTTTAAACAGGTCATTTGTCAATGCCAATTTAGAAATTTAAACTGTTGTTTGGGGGCTGTAGAATCTGTTTCAATGTGATAGGTGCCTTTGTAATATTTTTATTTATTTTATATTTTTGAATTGAGAGTAAGAGATCTTTTCTATTGTGGTAAAATGAGTTTTGCTATCTTTGAAACTGATTTGAAACCAATAAGAGAAAATTATGCCAACATGTTGAAACCCTTTCTCTACTAAAAATACAAAAAATCAACCGGGTGTGGTGGCAGGTGCCTGTAATCCCAGCTACTCTGGAGGCTGAGGCAGGAGAATCACTTGAACCTGGGAGGTGGAGGTTGCAGTGAGCCGAGATCATGCCACTGCACTCCAGCCTGGGCAACAAGAGTGAAACTCTGTCAAAAAAAAAAAAAAAAAAAAAAAAAAAAAAAAAAAAAAAGTTACATCATTTACCATATGTCCCTTTCCTTAAATGTACACCCTATAGAGGCAGGCATTTCTGTCTTTTTTATTTACTCTTATATCTCCAGAGCCTGGATGGCATTAGGCACTTAGTAAGTCATGATTGATGAATGAGAGGCACCTTTTCAGGGTGAGTAGGCTGCGATGCTGGTTTGGAGCAATGGGTGAGTTATTTTTCTCCAGAAAATCCAACAGGTTCAAGAAGGAATTTCAGGGACCATTAGCCATAGAATAGTCCAGGACATGAACGAAGGCATCTGCAAAGGCAACGCAGGTCAAGTAAGGGAGACACTGCAGAAGACAGCCGAGGCCATTTCATCCCTGAGGTGACGTTCAGCCCCATGAAGGCAAGCACCCGGATGTAAAGAATATACTCAAAGCAGGATTGGAAAGTCAGGGAAATCTCACTCACCTTGACAGTGGTGACAGCTCTGTTAGAAGGCAGGATAGGTCAAAGTTGGCAAACGTAGTAAGAATGAAAATTGGGACCAGAAATCAGTGACCTCATAAGGAGAATCAGCCCAGCAGAGCAGGTGTCAGTCATTAATTATTTTGTCCTAAGGTCACTATATACTTGAAATGTTTTTGTAGTTTTACCCTTAAGTGCTTAGTAAAATTCCCTGAATAACTTTGACATTGGCTTAGCTTAACTAAGGGGAAAAGCATTTCAGCCACACCTAGACAAATGTGGTTTGGAGTTAGGATGTTCCAGAGGGAGAAGGGTGTCAGCTGTGGAGTTAAGAAACCGAGTAGGGTTCAGGGGAGCTGGGCAGAGTTAGAGACAGGGTGGGGGTGACTGGACTTGGGTTGGTGTCCATGAGTTCCCTCCAGGGTGTTGTCTGGCAAAGAGGGTCTGTGGTCATGGGACATATGTGTTCCCTGGGATAAGTCAACCCAAATGTCAAAAAAAAAAAAAAAAAAAAAAAAAAAAAAAAAAAAACGCTTGTTGCACCCTGGGACATGCTTTTAGAGTTTCTCTGGGTCTCCTTGAAGGTCACCACTGTGCGGGAAAGAGTCTGGACTGTTTGGTTCACTCCCGTTTTTCACATGTCTAATCTTTATGCTGATTCAAATGATTACAAAACTCCTAAGGGAACGGTTTGGCTATTGGCACCAAAGAATTGTTTTGACAGGAAATCTCCTAATACAGCAAAAGGGTCGGTACAGTTCAAAACAAGGGTGTTCACACAGTGTTTTTA
Source organism: Piliocolobus tephrosceles (assembly GCF_002776525.5). Classification (NCBI taxonomy): domain Eukaryota; kingdom Metazoa; phylum Chordata; class Mammalia; order Primates; family Cercopithecidae; genus Piliocolobus; species Piliocolobus tephrosceles. The sequence continues at coordinate 111,467,758 of NC_045442.1, read as the reverse complement.
TCATGTGCGCCAGAGTTCACTGACGTTCATGACTGATGTTTGTCCACGGAGTTCCCGGAGTGCTTTGTGGCAGAGATTTCAGATGGAGAGAGCCTAGAGATGCCTTAGAAATGATAAAAAAAAAATCTTCTATGGGATGCTGACTGATTCCATGCTTATTGGATGGCACACTCAACAGAGTAGTTTGTGGGTCTGTTTGTTTTGTTTTGTGGATTGTAGTTCTAGATTTAAAGGGAGTGTGTATCTAATCTGGCTTCCCACTACTGAATTATTGGGATTAACCATCTCCTTCCCCCCACCCCTCCCCCCTTCCTCCTCCTCCTCCTCCTCCTTCTTCTTTCTTCTTCTTCTTCTTCTCCTTCTCCCTCTTCCTCCTTCTCCTCCTCCTCTCCTTCTCCTCCTCCTCCTCCTCCTTCTTCTTCTTTTTCTTCTTCTTTTCTTCTTCTTCTTCTTCGAGGTGAGACCTTACTCCCTCAGCCAGGCTGTAGTGCAGTGGCACAATCATGGCTCAACGCAGCCTCAAACTCCTGGGTTCAAACCATTCTCTCCATTCTCTCTCCTCAACCTTTGCAGCAGCTGGGACTACAGGTGTGCACCACAGTTCCCAGCTGAAATGACCATTTCTTTAATCTAGTGTTTGTCAAAGTATGATCCTTTGCACACTGAACCAGAAGTGTAGTTTTAGCAAATCTGGACTTGACCAAAACATTTGTAAAATATCTTATAAAACATTATATAAAGTTTACTTTTTACTAACAAAAAAAGTACATGATAAGAAATTCCATTTCATTTATTTGGTATCACAAAGATCTATTTCCACTGCAAAGTAAGATTAGGGGTGTTGGGTGGCATGCAGTATTTGGTACTCCCTAAAATGGTCTGGCATCAAAAGGAGGTTTGAGAGTAACTTCTGGGAACCAATTTTTGGTTCCTATGAGGACTTACCATAAATGATTTGTAAGGTTTTTCCTTTATGTTGAAGCCAGATTTCCATACTCTTAAGACTTCAGATATGCATCTGGGTGGCCAAGGAAGGCAGAAAGGGACAGAGCCAGCTCAGTAAGATAGTGGGTAGATGTGTAAACCTCCTCTCACTAAATTAGGCTTAACCCAATGCACAGCTTTCTAGCAAAGTTCAGCAACACTTATGATCATAGTGGATTATCTCTGTTATTCCTGCCAGTGAAATCAGTAGCAAGTGTAGGACTATTAATGAGCTTGCGTTTGTGATTTAATTTAGAGTGCAAGTCTAACTTCAGGAAAATGGCATGCAGTAGACCTGCAGAGTGTTTGAGATGAAGCCTTTTTTCTGTTTAGAAACAATTTCTATTAGGCAGACATGGAACGATTTTCTTTTAAACCATGGAATCTCCCCTTACTGGTTAGTATTGAGGGGAGCAACTCGCTTTCTAGAAATAGAGTCTTCCTAAGTTCCACAGGGCATGTCAGCTGCTGTCTCTTTCCTACTTTGCTCAACTTCGGCTGATCATTGACTCTCAATCATGTTCATTGTAAAAGATGTTGCAATGTGTAGGAATTGCAGAAGTAGGATCCCTGCCCTCAGAGGACTGTAGGTCTAATAGAGGAATAAGTAAAACACAGAAACACTTGGAAAATAAGGTGTCATATGCTTGAGAACAGGATCATATTTTGCTAAAGAACTGAATGCGTCAGATGCAGACAAGCGAATTTTCTTTCTACGAGCTGGAGTATTCTTAGATAAGGCTTCTTGAAAGAAATAACATTTGAATTGAACTTTAAAGAGTATGTGTGATGTTAGTAGATAGAGTTAGAGGCAGAAAGCATTTCAGTTAAAGGAATCACAAGGCCGGAAAAGCTGAGGGCTTGTCTAGGGCACCTGGGGGAAATCTGGCTGGACTGTCAGGGAAGTTGGAGGATTTCTCAGAGAAAAGGATGGGAAGGTTCATTGGCACCTGTTCTTGGAGGTTCTTGTGCAAGGCTAAGGAATGTAAGCTACTTATGATCTGGGGGAAGCAACTGTCAGAATTGTTGTAGAGGAAACCTCATCATGGGGTAGATGATTTATCTGAATGACTTCTCTGGCACCCTCTAAAGCATCACTCCTTAAACCAATCATATCTTTCTCAGACTGGAGGTCCAAAAATTAAATCATACATACAAAGCAGTTCGTCGGTGCTCCATAGTATATGGTTAGCCTTATAATCCTTCCTTAGGATCCAATATAGGAAATTGTGCAGAAGGCAGAATTGTATGCCGTTTAGTTTTTCAGTTAATGTTCAATAATATGGCTGCGATAGAAAATAAACAGGAAAGAAATGTTGCATGGAGTTAGTGGCTCTTTCTCAGTTTTACTCATTGATTGTGTCACAAAAAGTAGATAACTGAAGGTTGTAATGAGCATCATGGACATAATAGAATGCTATGGTTTTCATTCAAGAAGAGCAATCTAAGAGGCCAAAAAGATAAAATGGAATAAAGTTCATTTTTAGAAATATTTTTAAACAGAAATTTTGAATAACTAAGTTAGGATTAAGCCAACTAATGACCTTGATAATTAACGGTCATAGAGGTGGTAAAAGGTCCAAAACTTGGCTAGAAAATAAAAGATAAATAAGATGGAAATAAAGGTACTGTATGGTGTGTGTGCACATGTGTGCACTAGTCAATGTTCATTCTCTTCCCAGTATGCTCAGCTGAGCATGAATAGGATTCAGAGTTCTTACTGTGAATTTCTGTTTTATAGCAGAAATGGAAATCCAAAATGTGATTAATTCAAATTTTCTAAGCATCAACAGCAAAATTTGTTTCCTTCAACTGTGTATTTTCCTTTCAAAATAAAATAAAATGCAAGCATTTGAGAATCAGAGCGATGAGAGATTTTTGTCATCTCTTTCTAGTTCAATGTCATGTAAAATATGGGACATTTTGATTAAGAGAGAATAGCTTGACGTGTTGATTTTTTGTGATGTGTACAAAAGCACTCTATGCAAATTTACTTCTGAAATTTTTGTAACATTTTTCTTGAAAAAAACAACCCTAGCAGCATGTTTCTAGAGCATTTTCTTTAGACAGACTCCACAAAATTTGAGGACAATCAGTGGTGGGGATTGCAAGTTCAAACACTGGTTCCTAGTTTATCCTTCCCCACTTCTTATTTTCAAGTTCATTTACACTATGGTTCTGAGAGAGTAATAAAGGAACCAGAAGGAAAAAGAAAAATAGGTCAGAAGGAAGGATTTGGGATTGCAGAGTAAGAGATCTTTTCTATTGTGGTAAAATGAGTTTTGCTGTTTTTGAAACTGATTTGAAACCAATAAGAGAAAATTATGCTTCAACATTTGAAAATCTTTGCAGAAACTGGATCTTTTCCTCAGCTTGATTGTGGTGAAATGTATACAAAGATGTGATGTTGGTTTCTCAACCCTCAACCCACACTATGCTGCATGGATATCTTCCTCTAAGAAAGGAAAACATTTTAAAAGCCAATTTTTAAAGAGGAAACAAAGCAATTAGCCGGGCGTGGTGGTGCGTGCCTGTAGTCCCAGCTACTCTGGAGGCTGAGGCAGGAGAATCGCTTGAACCCTGGAGGCAGAGGTTGCAGTGAGATCGTGCCACTGCACTCCAGCCTGGACCACAGAGTGAGATTACATCTCAAAAAAAAAAAAAAAAAAAAAAGAAAAAGAAAAAAACAAAGTATCACTACATCTGAGTAGTTAGGATGGAATCACTCCCTATGCGTCTAGTGATAGGAACTCTGTATATCAGTATTTTTCAATTCAATTTCTAGTGTTTCATAGATTTTTGAGCTATGACAGTGTTGCATAGCAGATAAAAGCATTTCTGTTTCTAACAACTGTAACTGTTATCAGGTTAACTATTATCTTTTGGCTAGCTTAAAGTTGTTCAACTCAGATGTTTCCTAGGTGTTATTACAAATTACATTGCAGGTACTTAAAAAACTCATACAAAAACATATCTGATCTTCTGGTAATTAATATTAGCCAGAGATTGCCCACATTGAAGGAAGCTTAGAAAATATGTGATTCTATCTAAAATGAAAATTCAATTAAAGATTTGGAGATGGCCTTAATAAATTGTTTGCATTTCACTGAGTGTAAGTTGATCATTGAATTCTGTGATGATAAAATAACATTTATTGCTATTTATTTTGTAGATCAGCAAAATAAGGGAGGGAAGGTGAAGTGAGATAGAATGAGAAGGAGACAGAGGGAGGGGAGTTGAAGGGAGATAGAATGAGAAAGAGAGAGAGGGAGAGGAGAGAGAGAGAGAGAGAATTAGATGATATAACTGTAGTAAACTGGGACTTGACCAAGTTTTTCTGGGTCGCCATTATTTCTATTACTTTGTATTCAAATCCAACTCCATAGATTGTTTGTCGCCTCCATAACTCATTCTCCCTTTCTTCCAGGGTAATACAATTCTAAGTTGGGCACACAGCTATTAGCTTATGAAGTATTTTCTCATGCACCCATGCTTCTAGATATGACTGTGTGTCTAAGCTTTTGCCCAATGTGAGTAGAAATGTTGTGTGCAAAATCTCTCTTACTTTTACTTTAAAAAGTAGAAGATTACTTCCTTTCCCCGTGGGCTGGAATGTGGACCTGATAACCTAGCTTGAAGTATGCCTTCAAGGGCCATGCCCTAGTGGATAGATGAAGTGGGTGGCACCTGTGTCCCTGAATGACCTCATGGAGCAAAACCACTCTCTCAGCCTGGCTGCCTGCCTGCCTCTGGAGAAAAAAAATAAACCTGTAACTTCATTAAGTCACTATTCGGGGCTTTGTTATAATAGTTTAGCCTATCCCTTAATTATTTCAGCGCTTGAAGTATCTTCTTTAAAGCTTTAATGTGTTTTCCTTCCCTCTTATTTGGTCCTCAGCATGGGTTTTGCATCAGTGGAGTAATGTGTCCTACTGAACAAAATGCCAGAAAGTAAGTGCCTTGGTGGGGCTTCAAACAGCTTCCAGCAGCATTGCCACAATATGTCCTGTAAGGATCAACCCTGATGAATTTTGAGAATATGCATAGTAAAGGCATTTAGACGGGGCTTGAGCAAGAATCTGTCAAGTCATTGAAAATAAGTAAGAATGTTCTATAAGCTATAAATGTACTTTTTACAAATTATTGGCTATCAGATATGTGGATGTAAATATTTGGAAAATATCAGATGGGCGTCACATATTTCTTAATCAGACTCTGGATTTTTTTAGAAAGAGATAGAGTCTCACTCTGTCACCCAGGCTGGCGTGAGATTATGCCATTATAGCTCATTGCAGCCTCAAACTCCTGGGCCCGTGATCCTCCCATCTCAGCCTCCTAAGTATCTGAACCACAGCCATGCACCAGTGTACAAAAATAAAATAAAAGCTTTTTCCCATCTCTTGGATTTAAACAATGTTTCTTCTTGGAAAAGAGCATAAACATTTAAAGAAACATTAAGGTTGCAAATTCCATTAGTAAATACGATCTTGACTCTAGCCGAAGTGAAATAATTTTTTTTTGCGAATGATAGAATTCCCAGAGAAAATCTTTGGATAACTATAGTAGTCAATTCCAGGCAAACTCCTTTAATTTATAATGTGCTCATTGGCATTTGGATTATTTAATCCATCAATAAGCTATCCTTAGCCCCTATAGTTAATTTAAGCTAAAATGGTTTAAGGTCTTTCTGTTTTATTAATTGCATTGCATAGTTTTTACAAATTAATTTGTTTTTATTGCCAAAATAAATCATTTTATGTCTTTTTTCCACTAACACTTTTCAGTTTCAAATTGCCCTGTCATCTCCCACATAGTAGAGAAGATGTATAAAATGAACTCTGGCTTTTTCTAGGTGTCATACTGTTTCGAAATGGCTTTCATTAGGCATTTTGATTTTCAACAGTAAACTGGAGTCATACCATGGGGAATTAAGAACAAGCAGAGGGTTTCTCCTCCACAAATATATATATAATATATCCTTTTTAGCTTAGTCTAATCCCAAACTTCCTTAGTTTTGATTGATGCCACTGCCTTGCACAGGTTGACTGGTCTTTAAATAATTGGTCTTGTCTCTGCCTATATCATTAGCCAGTGAATCATTGCAGAATCCAGGGATTAAAATTTCTTACGCATGCATTAAGAGGAAAAATAACATCCCTTCCATTAGGGGACTAAAGCAATGATAGGATAGGTAATTAAGACCCTGAAAATGACAACTTCCAAAATACCCTAAAGAATAAAATGCGAAGTGTAAGCCTGATTACATTTGAAATATTTAGGCTCTGGTTAGATTTGATGATTTATAAAATAATATGAGAGTATCACAGTGCTGGGCACATAGAATGTACTCAGCCAAGGTGTGCTGATTTCTTGCTAAATATTATTCATCTAGAATGATGTGGATGCTGTTTTATGTAAATTCTGGCAGTCAGTGAGCTTTATATCTCTATGTATGATGGTGTGAATCAAATTGTGCCATTATTTTTTCAATTTTAAATGCTCACTATGTACTAGACACTTTGCCAAGTGCTTGCATTTCGACAAACACACTTGTTTAGTGATTTATATATTAGACATGGGTACATAGTAGAAGGCCTTGCACTGCAGATCGAGAAGGTTGTATTGACTTCAGCAGGTAGTGGAAATTCATTGTACACACATGATCAAGAAAATGCAGTAAACCTACATTTTAGAAGGATTAATTTAGGTATGTCTTATAGGATGAATTAAAGTGTGAAGGAAGTAAAGATGGGACCCCAGTTTGGAACTTATTGTGAGTAATTCAGGAGACAAGCAGATAGTGTAAAATTGTGGCTGGTCAAACTCTGATTTTGTGGTCATTGAGTTGATTGGGTTTTCTTGGCCATTCTAAATGTTTGGAAACCCCTAATCTAGGGACTTTTCTTTCCTTCTGTTATGTTATTGGAGGAGAAAAATATTATGGTGAGTTTTGAAACAAACTTTTAGTTGTTTTGACTCCTGTGGAGTGACGTTATTTTGAAGTAGCAAAACCATTCCATGTAAGAAACCACAACATGAGATAACATTTTAGACCGTAACTTGAGGATTTCAAAACAATGAAAACACAATGTATGATTAGTCCTTTAAAGCTTGGGTGACTACTCTTTGAGGTGTATTTATGAATAATTTTTTGATATATGATGGTATCTATTGCATGGCAAAGTTGAATAGTGATACTTAAAAAATCATTTTCTATTTGGAATCAGTGAGATAACAACCCTCTCTATTATACTTTTCTTAAAAACATACTTGCAGTAGTCCTCCCTAATCCATGGGGCATATGTTCCAAGACTCCCAGTGGATCCCTGAAAGCTCAGATAGAACCAAATTCTGTATGTACTATAATTTTTCTATACATACATGCCTATGATAAAGTTTAAATAAATTATACACTGTAAGAGATGAACAACAATAACTATTAATACAATAGAACAATTATAACGGGATGCTGTAGTAAAAGTTATATAAACGTGCAATCTCTCTCTTTCTCTCTCTCAAGTTATTTTATTGTACTGACCTCATCTATTTTCAGACAGCAGTTGACTGTGGGAAACTGAAACTTTGGAAAGCAAAACCCAAGATAAGGAGGGCTACTGTATTAAAATTAGAAATGTTGCTGAAGTGGTATTTTGGAATTATCTATGAAATAAAGCATTCAGGAGTTTCCATGAGTTACCTATATTCTCCCAACATCATCTATCTTTGCTTTCATTATTCTTTTTCTATTTTCTTATTCCTTTAATGCCTCTACCTTATGTCATGCTGTTATTACCCCCAGGATGTTTAATTTCAATTACTGCATCTTCAAGAACCATTTAACATACTATGGAAATCAGCAAAGATGATTCACAAAAATAACTTTGCATGTTTTTAATTCTTAGGAGTTTGCAAAAACACTTTTCTATCAATTATCTCATTTTAATTTTCTTAACAGTCTTATGAGATCCAGAATGTTATTTTCCAATTATTACACAAGAGTCATTTAAAATTAAGTTGTGCTCAAGTGAGCCTTGAGCCTGCCTACATCTTTGAATGAGTTGAGGTTTTTTTCCAATATCCCAGTTACCTCCCATTTCTCCTGTTTCTGAAACTTATGTGTAAGATGCCAGTTTTTATTTATTTATTTATTTATTTATTTATTTATTTATTTATTTATTGAGACAGAGTCTTGCTCTGTCACCCAGGCTGGTGCACAGTGGCATGATCCCAGCCTACTGCAACCTCTGCCTCCCGGGTTCTGTAGATTCCCCTGCCTCAGCCTCCTGAGTAGCTGGGATTACAGATATGTGCCACCATGTCTGGCTAATTTTTGTATTTTTGGTAGAGACGGGGTTTCACCATGTTGGTCAGGCTGGTCTTGAACTCCTGAACTCAAGTGATCCACCTGCCTCAGCCTCCCAAAGTGCTGAGATTACAAGCATGAGCCACTGCATCTGGCCACCAAATTCTTTTAAGAATGGAGCCTTTCACTTTCTCCCCATTGACTCCTTTACACTGAGAATCTTTCAATGCTTAAGGCTAAGGCTAGTTACAAAGACTTAATTAGTAACTGAGCACTTTCTAATTCAATGTAATATCTACTAGATTTACTGATTGACATCATCTATATGATGCCAGATAACAGAATTTTTAACAGAACGTTCCTACTTTTTGACAAGATATGACAATAAAAATGTTAAAGATTTGTTACATTATTGAGAAAATGAAAAGGGTCAAAGAATTTCAATAATTACAGTACTAAATAAAAATTGCTTATATATTTCCTAATTATTGAAACTGCCAAAAAATTCTGATAACTTCTCCAGTTTCCTGTTGTAGAAGGCATGGTAATTTATTAGCAGTTTTAAGTGATTGGGTCATGACAGTTCATATATCTTATTATTATGCAAAGCCCATATTGACAGTGTACTAATTCTCAATGTCCTCCTCATTTAACTGAAAGAATGCCTAGCTTAACTTAATGTTCTAGTTACTTCTTCATGCAATCATCTTATGTTGTTAGACATTTTGGAAAGGTTTTGAGTGCTGGTTCCAGCTCAAGTTCATGTGTTAATACTTGACGTGTTTCTGGTAATGTTGACATTGAGTGCTTACTAAGCGCCTAGTTAAGTGACTGGTAGACTTTCCTCATGATGGATTCCTAAATGATGGAACTCCAGCTGATACTGAAATAATTTGAATGTTTAAAATAAGATTCAGGTTCATACAAAGTTAGAGTTGCTTGTTTTTCCTCCTAAGATGTTAAACGTTTCACTTATGTTTCCGCCACTACTCCACACAATAAACATCAATGCATTATTATCCATTATTCTAGAGTAGCAATGTTAACTTGAGTATACCAATAAAGATAAGGGGGTCAGGCAATTTCCATTCTTTAATTAAGGAAAACAAGAAGCCCAGAAGAGGGTCAATATCATTAGGAAGCTGAATAAATGTTTAGGTTCATAAAGGAAATGCAAAGGAAGAGGTTAGTGAAATTTGAAAAAATTGGGCCAAAAACTAGTAGATCCAGGACTTATATCCAGTTCTGTCTGACTCCAAAGTCAGGTGCTTCTTTTTCAACTCTGCTGCCTTGCTTCCATAAATAGATGTTACGAAGCTATGTGGTAGAGCTAAATCGATGAATCAAATATAATAGCGTGAAAAGTTTCGAAGGACAAATATTAAGTTCTGAACTTGGATTCAAAGAAACAACTCTGAACAAATGGATGAGATGTGGATAAACAGTAGCATATGTCAGAAAGATTTGTTAAATGTAAGTTCAATATTGGCCAACATTCTGACAAGGCCAGCCAAGATTATGCCTTGAACAGTGTTAAAAGCAGAACAGTATCAAGAACAAATAAAATGAAAGCACTGTTATATAGTGGTTGCTTGTGCTTGAGTCTTGGTTTTGTTTTTGCTTTTGTTTTTCCTACACTACCAAGGAAAATTTGGCAACAAAAATTTCTTTTTCTTTTTCTTTCTTTTTTCTTTTTCTTTTCTTTTCTTTTCTTTTTTTTTTTTTTTTTTTTGAGACAGAGTCTTGCTCTGTCACCCAATCTAGAGTGCAGTGGAATGATCTCGGCTCACTGCAAACTCTGCCTCCCAGGTTCACACCATTCTCCTGCCTCAGCCTCACAAGTAGCTGGGACTACAGGTGCCCGCCACCATGCCTGGCTAATTTTTTGTTTTTGTAGTTTTTGTAGAGATGGGGTTTCACCGTGTTAGCCAGGATGGTCTCGATCTCCTGACCTCATGATCCACCCGTCTTGGCCTCCCAAAGTGCTGAGATAACAGGCGTGAGCCACCGTGCCCGGCCACTAAAATTTCTTAAGAAAAGAATTTGCAAGTTAAAAATGCATATCTTATATGGAATAATGAAAAGCATGAGAGGTATTTAGTTAGTTACAAGGTAGCCTTGGTGGCCATGATAGTTGCCATCAAAACTCCACCGTCTTCTTTTCGATATGCAGATTATTTTGTCCAGATTTAATATTCATAGCATGAAATTCAAAACTGAAAATCATCATTCTCTCCCTGTTTTACGTCTGTATAGAGTACTCTACTTCCTACATGAGTTTATAATGCTTGACTTCAAATGAGTGGTTGGTCACAAGGAACACACACAAACTAATCCTGAGAACTTATGTCCCCTTTTCTTTTCCTAGAATATTGAAATAGTTTGAATAGTGTCTCCTAGGATCAATCTTTTGGCTACTCTTTTCATGCTATTTCTTTCTGCTTTCTTCAAACTTGGAAAAAATTCATAGAGAAGGATGGGTAACAAAAAGGAAAATTCAATTTAAGCATTTTGCATCAAATTCTACGTGCCTCTCAATTGTCCAGTCTTCCCTCGCCTCCACACTTGTTAGTGCTATGGAAGGGCATCTCTGTTTAGATCAGTGATGTGCAAATATTACTGTCTCTGGATCCGCTTGAACTTTTTTTTTTTTTCTTGAGAGACAGGATCTCACTTCTGCCCTGGCTGGAGTGTGGTGGCATGATCTATCTCAGCTCACTGCAGCCTCCATTTCCTGGGCTCAGGTGATCCTCTCACTCAGCCTCCTGAGTATCCAGGCCTACACGCATGCACCACCACACTTGGCTAATTTTTGTATTGTTTTGTAGAGATGGGGTTTCGCCATGTTGCCCAGGCTGGTCTCAAACTCCTGAGCTCAAGCGATCCACCCAACTCAGCCTCCAAAAGTGCTGGAATTATAGACATGAACCACAGTTACAGGCATGCCCGGCCTAAACTTTTAAAAAGTATTGAGGACCTATTAACAATAATTTGTTTATTGTGAGTTACATCTCTCGATATTTACTATGTCAGAAATTAAAGATGAGAGTTTAAAAAATTGACTAACGACTTCTTTAAAAATATAAACCCTTACATCTTTACATAAATGAGATTTTTATGAGAAAAAGGGTGAAATTCTGAAAAGAAAAAATCTTGGAAGAATCATAATATGTATGTTTTTGCAAATCTCTTCAGCATTCAACTCAATGGAAAATGACTAGATTTGCATATCTGCTTCTGTATGCAGTCTCCCATGCTATCCTAGTCATATAACCTCTGGACAGTTTCGCTGTATACTTGTGATAGAATGAGAAAGAAAAATATAATGTCTCTGTATTAATATGAAAAGAGTTTTTGACTTCATAGCTCCCTTGAAAGGATCTCAGGAACACCTACAGGTTCCCAGAACACCCTACTTTGAAAACCACTAGTTAGGATGTTAGTGTGTGTTTTTAAATCTTCTATTTATGCCCTTTGTAGTTACCAATAACATGTTCTGTATACTAGAGTATGGATCAGTTATTCATTGAAACATCTTAGTAGAGAAGCTAGTGATTGAAACTTGGAAAATAGGCTGGGTGTGGTGGTTCACGCCTGTAATCTCAGCACTGTGGGAGGCTGAGGCAGGTGGATCACTTGAGATCAGGAGTTCGAGACCATCCTGGCCAATATGGCAAAACCCTGTCTCTACTAAAAATACAAAAATTAGCCAGGCATGGTGGCTGGTGCCTGTAGTCCCAGTTACTTGGGAAGCTGAGGCAGGAGAATCGCTTGAACCCAGGAGGCAGAGGTTGCAGTGAGTGGAGATGCGCCACTGCACTGCACTCCAGCCTGGGTGACAGAGTGAGACATTATCTAAAAAAAAAAAACCCCGAAAACTTGGAAAATGATTTATATAAGTGAAATGTTGCCTCAGGAGTACCTGGGATAAATAAAAAGTGTGAGTACATGCATGTTCACAAATGTGTGTCACACATGTAAAATCTAAACACATTTTTTGTTAATCAACAGAGAATGAAATAATAGAAATCACTCAAAATATCGATGGTGGCATAGACAGTATTTTCTTCTGTCTTGGGTGTAAAAGTGTTAAAACTTATTCAGGTCACTTGACACAAAAGTTAGAGTAAAATAGATTATTTCTTGAAATAGTAATAGACAGCTTTTTATAATTATATAGACAACATTAGCAGGATGTAAGTCACTTACAAATGACATTAATGCTGAGCCAACCAAAAGAAGGAAGAAAACACAACTTTGAGTTACTCTGCACAGCCCACATTCTGTCATGTATAATTTTTTAATTGCAGTTTGCTGTGTGGTCTTGTGAAGGAACACGCCTATCACTCCACTTCTGACGGTGCAAGATGCTTTGGTGTTCAACTGTGAGAAATTATTAATGGATTTTCTATAATTAAAACGCTCCCTTTTTGAAGAGCTTTCCTTTCATACCTTTAATTTTAAAAAACAAACTAGGAGACTAGGCTATTGCTTTGGCAAAAGAATGATAAGAAAGTATCATTTAGCAAATATTTATTGAACTGGGTAGATCAAAGGTGATATGAATTTCACTCCCTGATTCTGGGAGTGTACAGGACAACTGGGAAATGATTCAAATGTATCTAGGATTTGGCATAAGTTCCAGATTTTATTTTACAGGCCAAGTTCTTTTTCTTCTGGCTATTGATCTCCAACAAATTGTTTGGCAGCCTTCAAAACAATCATAATAAAAATGAGCAGGAATGGATTACCAAGAGCAGGATGCAGTGGTCTAGAGGGAGTTAGACCTACAATGAGATCACTATCTAAGAGAGGTTGAGAGAGGGGTGGTCTGAGGATTTGGCAGGAAAAGCAGGTCAGTGGACAATATTGTAACCAGAGTATGGCTGTAGGGCACAGACCAGCAGTCATTATCAGGGAAGCTCATTCGCAAGTGAGGGATACATTTTAAGTCAGGCAGATGGAACAGAGACAAGGACAATGTTGGAAGAGATGGTACTTGCACAGATCTAGGTGACCAAGTGACATACATCCAAGAAGTTCGTCAAATGATGAGGTTTGAGGTGGGATTGGCCATCCTTATGAGATGTGCAGAGAGGTAGGGTGAGGCTGGTAAAATCAAGGAAAGCACAGTTCCTAAAAAATGTCATTAAAAAGGGAGATAAGCTGGAAATCAGGCAAGATGTATTACCTGAGTATATAGAACAGAAATGTCACAGTTTTGACATTGTCAACCAGTATTCTTTGGTGACTACCTCCGAAGGAATTTCAACTGTTATGAACAAAAATTAAATACTTTGGAGTAATTTGATATACATCTTTTCTCAAGTTTAGCCCATGGCTTAATCTTGCAGAGGGTACTAGAAAAAAAATACCATTATCTCTGGGAAACATTTTTTATGATTATATAATAGAGGCCAAATTTTGACCCATTGCTTTATTGGAGAGATCATCCAGGACTAGTATTCACTTCCTCTTTGTTCATGACTTAAAGTGCTTGATCATTTTGGGACACGGTACATCCCATTTTATACATTTTTTTTTAATTGTCTTCAAATTCATATGATGACAAGCTCTGTCTATTCTTTTCATTGCCAGTTATTTTTATTTCTCTTAATGGCCATGTCACTCCGGCTATTAATCATGCTCTTGGGACCATGAATTAACTCATTCAAGCCACTCGGGCCCCTCCGACTACACTGGAGCGCAACTCATTAAATGACTCATTATAATTGTTTTCAAATCACTAGGGTCTCATTTAATAACTTGCTGGAACCATTCAATTAAATAGCGTCCTAGTGCCCTCAAAATGTATCCCTGTTTAATGACTCAGGCACTCTTAAAAAGAGAATTTATTAAGTGACCACAACTATGCTAGGGTTATAAAGTGGAGTGAGTTATTTTCTTATTTGCTTTCTTTTCCTTTCCTTATCTGTGGCCTTCCCAACATGTCTTACTGAAGCACCAGCTATAAATATGCATAAATAGTACAAAAATCTTGGACTGTTGCAACTATAAGAGATAGTATGTTTCTTGGCCTTAAGTTTAGACATCTACAGGCAGGAAAAACATAGATCAAGAGAGGCTTTGATATTTTGTGCTCTGAGATGAACTCCAAATAGTGCCAGCCAGCAGGTAACCCATATAATTAAAATGAGGACTAACTGTGTAGGCACTGGGTTAAGTCTTTCTCTGAATTTTCTCACTGAATTCTCACAAAAATACTACGGGGTTGTTGGTTTTTAGATTAGCCTGGATGTTACAGAGGAACCAATTGAGGCTTAGAGTAGTGACAGGTGGAGTAAGTAGCAGAACTGGGATCCCAACAGAGGCAGTCTCACATTTCAGGGCCCTCTCTCATTCATTCATTCGTTCATGTGTTTATTCCAGTTTCAATTATTAATGCCCACTCTTGTGACAAATTTGATAGCCTGCTGTGCGTAAAGGACAGGGAGTCTATTATGTCAACTTTTGGGGATAGCCCTGGCCTTCCTCTAATTCCTTTGAACTCCATAGTCATGATAGAGAACTGCTTTTTCCATTTTGTTAATTAATTTTTTTAAAAATTTGATTTTGTTTTAAATTTCTATTTTAGGTTCAGTGGGTATATGTGCAGGTTTGTTACCTGGGTATATTGTGTGTGATGCTGAGGTTTGGGTCATGATCCCATCACCCAGGTACTGAGCATAGTACTAGTTAGTATTTCAGCCCTTGCCCCTCTCCTTCCCTCCCCTCCCTAGTGGTCCCCAGTGCCTGTTGTTGCCATCTGTATGTCCATGAGATCCTGATGTTTAGCTCCTATTTATAAGTGAGAATATGTGGCATTTGGTTTTCTGAGAACTGTTTTTTTTTTTTTTTTTTTTTTTTTTTGAGAAGGAGCCTCACTCAGTCGCCCAGGCTGGAGTGCAGTGGTTGGTGCCATCTCAGCTCACTGCAAGCTCCGCCTCCCGGGTTCCCGCCATTCTTCTGCCTCAGCCTCCCAAGTAGCTGGGACTGCAGGCGCCCGACACCACGCCCGGCTAGTTTTTTGTGTTTTTAGTAGAGACGGGGTTTCACCGTGTTAGCTAGGATGGTCTCGATCTCCTGACCTCGTGATCCGCCCTCCTCAGCCTCCCGAAGTGCTGGGATTACAGGTGTGAGCTGCCATGCCCGGCATATACATATATATATATATATATATATATATATATGTTGTATTGTTAAGTAGAGACCCGGTTTCACTGTGTTAGCCAGGATGGTCTCAATCTCCTGACCTCGTAACCCGCCCGCCTCAGCCTCCCAAAGTGCTGGGATTACAGGCGTGAGCCACCACACCTGGCTGCTTTTTCTTTTTTTTTTTCAATCAAGAACAGCTAAACCCCACATTTTAAACTGAACTATGTATAACATAGAATAATTATTTAATACCATTTACCCTTCTTGTACTCGTGCAATATAGTTAGATGTGCATGCATCTGTATATAATGTATTTCTCTCAGTGATACTGATAATTCTCAGCATAGATATGCTCCCTGCTTATAGAAGTCTAGAATACATATAAGTCACTTGGAAATATTCAGCTCCAGGAAATTCCTGTCCCCCTCCTTGCTGCTTTCCTTGAGATTCCATCGTTTCTGACTTTCCCATGTAGGGTCTAACTTCTGACCTCATTTCTTCCTCACTGATCCGCCATGCACTCTTCTCCCTATGCAATTGCCTAGACATCTGTGATTGCTTGTCTTTTATGTATTTCTCTTTCTGTCCAGCGCCCCCACTCCCAAAAAATATAAGAACCCAGTTGAGGAGTTAGAATGAAGCAAAATATGCTGCATTCTCCTTAAAAAAAAGAAAAAGTATTGGGTATTTAGTATTTCTATTATCTGGATAGTAATACCAAAATGCAATATTATAGTGGTTTGTGTGTCACTCCATGTGAGTAAAAGCACATGATTTCTTGGCTTTCCATTTTTCTGTGCCCCAATTTAAAGTTCCACACACAGCTGGCTTTTTACCTTCTTTCCCCTGCGCTTTCTTTTCCCTCTTTCTCTTTTCTCCCATTTTTCTTCCACAGTCTTCTGTAATTAGCGTTCACATCTATTAGATTGTGCTGTAGAGTTTTGAATGACATTATACAGAGTCTAACATGGGAAATATTATTTTCTGAGCTGTGCTCCTTAACTCCTCAAGCACCTACTGCAGGTGTTGGAAAAAGAAAGCCGCGGCTCTCCGCCTCTGCCTCCTCCTTAAAAGCTTCCTGTGTCTTCCCTACAAAGAGATTGGAACTAATTTTAGACCAGTTGCCCTTGGGAGGTCGGTAACCTCTGGAGCGATTATAAAGCTGGGCATGATTGAGGAAACTTCTCTTTCGCTTGTAGATTAATTTCATTTAGCTGTTATAACTTATTTTTTGAAGTAAAACTCAAGTCTAATAAACCAAAGAATTGGTTTCACCTTCAAGTTCTCAAAAAGCCAAAGCCAAATAACATTACATGTGAAATTGCTTCTTTGATTTAAAAAATTGGATTTTTGTTTTTACAGAATAAGTCAAGGGATCCTTACTGAAACAGAGAATAGCCTAGTTTTATTCTCATATTAGATCATTCTCTCTTAATTTGCTTATTTATAGAAAAAAGAACTCATGCAAAAAGACACTTCTTTTCATTAAAGTAAAACAAGGGACTTTAGAATGATAGAATATTAATATTGACAGTGTGGAGAAATATTCAGGTTACATTATTTACTGTAAAAAACATATATACCTGGTGCTCAGCAGCTACTTAATAAATGTTAACATATAACAATAATACTTAATAAATGCTTAAATATTTCTTTTACTATGTGCCAGCCACTGTCTAAGGGCTCTTAGTGAATTCTCACAACCACTTAAAGAGGTCTGTGCTATTATCATCTGTGTGTTGGAGGTGAATGTCTGTGGCGTGGTGAATTTGAATGACCTCATTTGTCCAAAATCATTCAGCTAGTAAGAAGTTGAGCTGGATTCAAACCCAAGCAGCCTGGCTTCCAAGATCCGCTCTTAACCACTATGCCACACTACTAGCCCAGTGCTGTTAAATAAAGAACTTGCTTGTGGAATCACAGGCCAAAAATGCTTGTTGAAATAATTCTACGCAGGAAGACTTCAGATGTAAGGTTACAACTAGGACTACAACTGAAATTGCTTAATGCTGTGTACATAGTCATGTCTAGGCATGTTGATTGCTGTAAATTCTTAACTTAGATAGTTCCTGTGATTTCATCTTTGGCTATAAAAGCCCAGTCTATAGTAGAATTGTATTTAAAGGAAGATAGCTTTTATAAATAAAGGTAAACTTCTTATATTTTGGTATTTCTTCCGCTTTCTCCTGCAAACCATTCCCGTATTTGATGGTCACTTTCTGCAGCAATATATTTTGATGTTCTCTGGTGGGCTGGCACAATAAGTCTCAATAAGGATTTTGTGTATCTATAAATAAAACCCTTAGTATACAGTACGAGCTAAGACCCAATCAGACAGTAGAAGGAGCCTGGCTTTCTTACTGTTGGCCTAGTTGAAATAGTCTTTTTTTGGCCACTGTTACAATTTGCCATTGTCATCACAATCAGATTCACTCAAGGCAGTTCAGTTCCATAGATATTTAGAGATCTAGGTTTATTTTATATTACATCCTTAGGACATGGCTCTGACCTTCATCAGAGAAGGATGATAATCCTGTTTCAAGGGGCCTGGCATAGGTGATTATATCAACTTATGCACACTATGGTGGGGGGATGCCTAGGTGTGGGGATTACTTTCATTCAGATGTGGCTGTGATAAGCACCCATTTAGCTAGGAGTCCAGTGTGCTGAATTGTAAGCCCCACTGTGTACTTACTTCCAAGGCTGAATATACATTCAGAGTGTCTAGTATTCTTGATGTTTGTTGTAGGAAGCATTAAATAATATTTGGAAGAAAAAAGTACCATATCCAGTTATTTCATTGGTTGAAATAGCTGATGACTTATAACAAAGCAGTCTATGGACTGCTTAAACATTTTGTAGTGAATTCCAGTGGGTGCATTTTTATAATGGTATTCTCAGTCTTAAATATCTTTGAAAGTCATCTAACATAAATAAATTGAGAAAAGTTTTCCTAGTATGAGGCTGGTCATAAACTCCACCTGATAACTTTGAGACTTGTTTTAAATCAGGTGGAAGCTCTGTGCAAAATAGTGGATTTGTGACCAATATAGTAATGGCTCCTTTTGCAAGAAGCAATACTTCTGAAATTAAGGGGAATGCATTAGATGTGTACGTAATAAACAATTGAAAATAATTTTGGAGACAGAACTTATTGTAAGTGAAATTCTGCCATAAGTGACATAGTCCTTTATAGCCTTTTGACTTTCTCATCAGCATGTCATGTCAGAAATGACAACTCATGTCTCCTCAACTAGTTACACAGCGCTTCACAGCACTGTTTCCTTTGTGGAAACCTCAGGGGTGAACTTTGAAGAAGGAATCTGTATATTCGTGAGTAGAGTTTAGTAAATGACTTTACCAGTTGGGGGGTCAACCATGCTAACAGCTCAAATCCCTTGAACCCTCTTCAGTGCTCTAGAGTTGGATTTGGTGTGATTCTCTTCCCAAGAAAAGAATGAATTCAGAGAACCACCCAGAGGAGGAAGTCAAAGCCCAATTTTGAGAAAGAGAAATTAGCCTGGACACAGCACCACAGGCTGTAGTGCAGAACTGTGAGAAACCTTCTGAATCATCCAAGGAAAAAGAAAGGTACACCTTGATGAGAAAAGAAATTTCTGCAGTGTCCCTGAAGTCCCCAAGATCCCAGAAATCCCTTGCAAACACGACACAAAACAAAACAAAAACAAAAACAAAAAACTGGTGTTTTCCTTTTTTTCCATTAGCACAATCCTAGGAAGCTGATTTGTTTCCCAAACTTATCTATGACATACTGTAAAATTCTCCTTTATGCCCTGGTGCCATGAATCAGAGATTCATTTTCATTTTAACCACTTTCAATTTCAATTGGAATTTATATATTCCTGAGGGGACAAAAGTGGGTTGGAGGACATTTAATTGGCCATATCTATTTGTAGATCCTTCAATTTGAACTACTTTTCTTTTTTATTTGAATTTTTAAGTATCTATTTTGAAATGTTAAGTAATCAACAGTTGATAACCAAATATTTTCTAATTTAACTAGCATAAGTATTTTTATTTTTATCTACAGTCTTACATCAGAACTATCAGATTTTTATTATTAAACATAAAGTTCTGGGGTACAAATGCTCAATATCACTTGTTATTAGCGAAATGCAAATCAAAACCACAATGAGATAGCATCTCACGCCAGTTAGAATGGTGATCATTAAAAAGTCAGGAACCAACAGATGTTGGAGAGGATGTGGAGAAATAGGAACGTTTTTACAATGTTGGTGGGGGTGTACATTAGTTCAACCATAGTGGAAGATAGTGTGGCAATTCCTCAAGGATCTAGAACTAGAAATACCATTTGACCCAGCCATCCCATTACTGGGTATATAACCAAAGGATTATAAATCATTCTGCTATAAAGACACATGCACACGTATGTTTACTGTGGCACTGTTCACAATAGCAATGTCCTGGAACTAACCCAAATGCCCATCAATGATAGACTGGATAAAGAAAATGTGGCACATGATACAACATGGAATACTATACAGCCATAAGAAAGGATGAGTTCATGTCCTTTGCAGGGACATAGATGAAACTGAACTACTTTTCTTAACAACTAGGGGAAGTCTTGAAACAGGGAAGTCATAATTGTATCTAAGAGGATGATGATGGGTCTGGAGGTGTCACAGGGGCCAGGGGACAAACCAGCCCAGCGTGGTAGAACTGGGTGCCTTCAAGACAGGTGAAGGGCATGGAAGTGAACAACATCAAAATGTTTCCACATTCTCCAGCAAAATGGTCTGATAGAAATTTGATGAAAACCACAAAAGTGAGCTTCCTGTGCAATTCTAAATTTCCCAGTAGCCATATTTTTTAAAAGTCAAGCAATGGATGGAATTAATTTAAATATATTTTATTTTAATATATGGCATTATACATATCAAAAATGTTATCATTTCATTGGGTAACAAATATAAAAATTACTTGTGTGGTATTTATTTTCCATGATTTTTCATTTGATTCCATAATACATTCATTGGATGTATTTAAAATACATCCAGTGTGTATTTTGCACTTAGAGCACATCTCGTTTTGGACTTGCCCCTTTTTACCCACTCAGTAGTCACATGTGGCTAGTGGCCACTGCCTTGGACAGCTCAGCTCTGAAATTCCCTTTGATCAGGCCCCTGAAGTAAGCTTTCCAGCCACCATGTGAGATCATCTTCTGCCCTTGAAAAATCATGCTAAGGGCTGGGCATGGTGGCTCATGCCTGTAATCCCAGCATTGTAGGAGGCTGAGGCTGATGGATTGATTGAGGCCAGGAGTTTGAGGCTGCAGTGAGCTATGATCATACCATTGCACTTCAGCCTGGGTGACAGAGCAAGACTCTGTCTCTAAAAAAATTTTTAAAAGGAAAAGTAGGTCTGAGAAGGAAGCCCACTTTAGAATCGTGGTACCACTCCAGGAAGGTCCTGGAGCAGGTCAAGGTGGGGGGTCTCTAGTTGACCCTGCAGTCTTTCACTTTCCTTCACTCCAGGCTTTCAGTTCAAAAGGTATCCAACTGCTCCTCTCTTGATCTGCCATGATCTTGGCTTAGTTCTTCCACAGCCATTGAGAGCTGACTCAGCAACCAATCAGGCTGAGTCCAAGAAAGCAGCCCCTGAGCTGACCATATAAACTAACTTTGCAAACACAGCCTTGACTTTGCACACACAACCTGAGCTTTGCACACACAACCTTAGCTTTGCACACACATGGAAGGGAAGGCAAATTCTGGCAAATCATGATGCTCAATCTGGCACCAGAGAGAGGCAGAGAATTGCAAGAATTGCAGTTCAGAGCTTGAATATTGATACAGAGCTACTTGCATTTTGGTTGGATTATTTGATAGCTGTATAACCTTACACTAGTTCGTGAACTAGGTTTTCTGTATACAGTGGTTATTGTTGGGATGGAATGAAGGAATGAGTATAACGTGCCAGACATAAATAAATCCTCAATAAATGCTTGTTATTGATATCATCGTAACAAGCTTCATGGAAACTCCTGTCACTCACTTTGGTAGAGAGATTTCTACCTTTGATTTTTGTTAGATTTGACCTTCGTGGATAGCAGTTCTGCACAATAGTGGGCTTTTGGTAAATAACACTTATGATTGTGGAAGAGAGATAATTTTGGGCAGAAGTTTACAAGTGCCATTAAAGTAACATAACATGGCATCAGGAACAATCTTCCTTGAGGTGTCTGCATGGCTCAGACTCTCAGTTTCTTTAGGGCTTTGGTCAAATCTCAATTTATCAGTGAAGTCTTTCCCGAGCATTTTGTTACACGGTAGTTTCTCTGCCTCACAAATCCCAAAATGTCTCCATCTGTCTGCTTATTTTTTTGCATAGCTCTTAGTACCACCTGAGGTTCTTTATATTTACTTGATTATTGTCTTACTCCCTATTAAAACGTAACTTCCCTAAAAATGGGGAATTTTTGCCTATTTCTTTGCTGCAGTCCCCCGTCACCTAGAACAGTTTCTTGCACATAAGTTTCTGCCCTAGGGAGTTTTACACTCTTTTCTTAGCAGCAAAGCTCTTTTTGTCTGTGAGTACACGACTTGTCTTATTTTAAAAGCTTCTATATTTCAGAATGATTTGAGTCTGTTTCTTTTCTCCATGTCTCTTCCATGATTCCCTTCTTTCCCTTCTTCTTCTTTTTTTTTTTTTCTTGAGATGGAGTTTTGCTTTTGTCACCCAGGCTGGAGTATAATGGTGTGATCTCGGCTCAGCACAGCCTTTGCCTCCAGGGTTCAAGCAATTCTCCTGACTCAGCCTCCCCAGCAGCTGGGATTACAGGCATGTGCCACCGTGCCTGGCTAATTTTGCATTTTTTTTTTTTTTTTTAAGTAGAGAGGGATTTCTCCATGTTGGTCAGGCTTGTCTCGAACTCCCGACCTCAGGTGATCTACCCGCCTCAGCCTCCCAAAGTGCTGGGATTATAAGTGTGAGCCACCACGCCAGGCCAATTCCCTTCTTTAGTCAAGAGGGAATTAGGAAAGCAATTTAGGGAACGGAAAACATAAGTATATGCTTCTGTATTGTATTTAAATTTTTAAACTTTTTGAAGACTATATATAATGTATTTTTATTTTAAATAAACACTTTTACATGTGAAATAAACACTTTTACATGTGAAAGCTGACACCTTGAGAAATTAGATATGTCCAAGACCTTGGAGTCAGTTAGTAGCAGAGCTAACAATAGATGTTGGATCTCCCTAATTTGAGAATGAGTGATTATATATGATAATTTTCAGATGTAATAACATTCATTATTAGTAATATAATTAAATAATTTTTAAGTAGAAAGACTAGCTGCAAGATTTGTTTTTGCAAAAATGAAAGTTCTACCATGTTTATCTTCTTCTGTAATCAATGAAACTGAAAAAAATACCTGTTTGCCCTGTAACATCACACTCATTAAGAAATTATTTTATCTTGAGTACCACAAACTTGAAAGTTATATTTATTATTGATTTTTTGAAAAGAAAAATAAATAATATTATTTCCAAATAGACAGACAGTTTGAAGCTTAACCTTGAATCATTCGCTCAATAAGTACAAAGAAGAGGGAAGCTAGTTTATTTTTTATTTGTATTTTTTTTGTTTTGTTTCAGTTTTTATTTTAGATTCAGGTGGCACATGCACAGGCTTGTTCCTGGAGTATATTGTGTGATGGTAAGGTTTAGAGTGCAAACGATCCCAGGCAAGACAGTTTAAACTTGACATCAAAGAATTTAGATATAATAATCATCAGATTTGTTTTGGTTATATATAGGTAAATTCTCTTTCTCGTGCTGCACTTAAGAATTTTACATCTATATAGTGTCTGGAAACGTTAAAACAGGTTTTAATTTACACATATGTCTTGCAAGCAGAACTGGTGGAAAATTAACGATGACAACAAAAATTAACTTTACAACAGCCAAAACAAACTTTCATCTAGTCTGGTGAGCCTAGCTGGTAGAAAATTAACAGCAACAGCAAACTTTAACGACAATGAAAAAACTGACATTAATGTAGAGATTAATGCCTATGGCTTATATATTTATTTGTTGGGGAAGCCGAAAACGAGGAATTTTCTGGATCAATGGAAGTTGAGACCTGTCCCACTGTCAAATAATTGGAATTGTCAAACTCCAGAGTACTTACTTACTCCTTGCCCATAGACATGTTTGACCTAGAACAATTTCTTACATGCAACAGACATTCATGAAATATATATTAAAATAAAGCTTGAAGGGTGAATTAAACAAATATTTGCTTAGAATCTACAATGGTATAGCCACTGGGCTGGATTTCGTATACAGAGTTCTTGCCCTTGAGAGTTTTACAACTTCTTTTCTTAACAATTTGTCTATGCTAGAAAACAAAAAGAGAAATAGAAATAAACAGATTATAAAATAAAAACAACCCAGAAACTCAAAAGATGGCCCATTAACCGCATGTAGAATTCACTCAGGATTTCCGAAGGGGAAGGTAACCATTTTCTTTGCCTGTCTCCTGCTACTCCTCTTCCACCCTGGCGTATGTGTTTTTCGTTTTCATCCCAGAGAATCCCCTCCAGTCCCATTGAGGCCTCTCAGACCAGTTGTTTATCTGACTTTTGCCCTTAAAGCTGCTTCTCATAACTTTTCATTACGCTTATGTAAAATGTGCACACTTCATTGATATGCTAGTTACTTAAGGAATAAGAATAAGTTATCATAAGGTCCAATTTCTTTTCCAACCAGGTGGTTTATGAAGATCAAACAACCTGCTTGCCCTTCATCTGCTACTAGAGCTGGTGATGTTCTGATAATTAAACATTTTGGCATTTAAATTACCAACCGTTGCCTAATTGAGACATCATTTCTACAAAATTAATGCAGGATTTTTTGATTGCACATATTATATAAGAATAAATACTCATGAACCTTATCAAGACTCAGAAAGGACCTTTGAAGCTTGAGTCACCAAAATCAAAGTATAAAAGGAGCGTTAGTTTGCTAGTAATTGTAAGTTTTAAATATATATTTGGTCTGAAAGTATCACTAAATTCTTATGGGGAAAAAGTGAAGTTGTAAGAATCTATAAATCATTCAACTTCATGTAGTAGCCAAATGTGAAAAGATGATAGGACACTAAATTAGCAGTGTATATTACGACAATAAATACTAGTTAAGTATTTTAGATTTCTTTAACACCTTTATGTGTACATGATATGAAATGGGTTAATTTGAGTATTTTTTATTAATCTGGCTCACTAGTTCTAATTTTATGTTAATTTCAAATCTTGATATTTCTTGGGTCAAGAGCATCTGGTTATTTAACTTTTTGCCGTATTTTCCTAGATGGTTAGAGAATTACTACACTTAAAGTTTTCAAGATGCATCACAATGAGAAAAGATATAGACGTAAAAATAGGAAATTTATCACATTTCTTCGAATTTCAATTTGGCCACATTATTTTTCTATGTCCCACTTAAAGGAACTTTAATGATTATTTCCAAAGGCGTATAGCCGGTGAGATTTCATGTGCCTACTTAATTATCTGATTATCTTCATCACTCCACAAAGGATTTTGAAAAGCACACAGTAAGACTGAAGTACAAATAGATGCAATATGAGAATTAGGGAAAATATAGAGAACAGAAGATCAAGGAGGGTCTGGGAGGTGTATGGTGGGAAGTGGTATTTGGAATGACAACTTATCACACACCTCTTTTAAACAATCAGTTCGTCAAGTTGAGATTTTGGTTCTGAACTTCTTGAAGAATAAAGCAAAAGAGAAACCAACAGTTACAGGGTTCTCAATGTGCATTATGAAAATGTATGCCATTTCTTTAAAAGGAACAAAATTTTTCCTCAACTTTAGGTGAGAAAAAAAGCAAACACTATGCAGTATTTCTTCAGGTTGAAGTGTAGTGGTCAAAGTTTTTATCAACATCCACATAGTTTTGGAAATAATGGATGCCTCATGGTTTTCTGTGTTCGGGTTTCTGATTTATTTATTTATTTATTTATTTATTTATTTATTTATTTATTTATTTATTTATTATTTCAATAGGTTTTTGGGTAGTAGGTAGTATTTGATTACATGCGTAAGTTCTTTAGTGGTAATTTCTGAGATTTTGGTGCACCCATCACCCAAGCAGTGTATATTGTACCCGATGTGTAGCTTTTTATCTCTCACCCCCACCTGCACTTTGCCCAGAGTCCCCAAAGTTCATTGTATCCTTTTTATGCCTCTGCTTCCTCATAGCTTAGCTCCCACTTATGAGTGGGAGCATACGGTGTTTGGTTTCCATTCCTGAGTTACTTCACTTAGAATAATAGTCTCCAGTCCCTTCCAGGTTGCCGCAAATGCCATTATTTCATTCCTTTTTATGGCTGAGTAGTATTCCACGGTATATATGTATGATGTGTGTGTGTGTACACACACACACACACACATATATGTATATATATACACACACATATATATATGTATAACAATTTCTTTATATACTCATTGATTGATGGACATTTGGGCTGGTTCTATATTTTTGCAATTGCAAATTGTGCTGCCATAAACATGTATGTGCAAGTATCTTTTTCATATATTGACTTCTTTTCCTCTGGGTAGATACCTAGTGATGGGATTGCTGGATCAAATGGTAGATTTACTTTTATTTCTTCAAGGAATCTCTACACTATTTTCCATAGTGGTTATACTGGTTTACATTCCCACCAGCAATGTAAAAGTGTTCCCTTTTTACCACCTTCATGCCAGCATCTTTTATTTTTTGTTTTTTTGATTATGTCCATTCTTGCAGGAGTGAGGTGGTATTGCCTTGTGGTTTTGATTTGCATTTCCCTGATAGTTGGTGATGTTGAGCATTTTTCCATATGCTTGTTGGCCATTTGTATATCTTCTTTTGAGAATTGTCTATTCCAGTCCTTAGACTACTTTTTGACGGGATTGTTTGTTTGTTTTTTGCTGATTTGTTTGAGTTCTTTGTAGATTCTGGATATTAATCCTTTGTCGGATGTATAGATTATGAAGATTTTCTCCCACTCTGTGGGCTGTTAACTCTGCTGATTATTTCTTTTGCTGTGCAGAAGCTTTTTAGTTTATTTAAGTTCCATCTATTTATCTTTGTTTTTGTTGCATTTGCTTTCGAGTTCTTGATCATGAAGTCTTTGCCTAAGCCAATGTCTCAAAGGGCTTTTTTGATGTTATCATCTAGAATTTTTATAGTTCAGGTCTTAGATTTAGGTCTTCGATCCATGTTGAGTTGAGTTTTGTATAAGGTGAGAGATGAGGATCCAGTCTCATTCTTCTACATGTGGCTTTCCAGTTATCCCAGCACCATTTGTTGAACAGGTTGTCCTTTCCCCACCTTATGTTTTCGTTTGTTTTGTTGAAGATCAGTTGGCTATAAATATTTGGTTTTATTTCTGAGTTCTCTATTCTGTTCCATTGGTCTATCCTATTTTTATATTAGTACCATGCTGTTTGGGAGACTATGGCCTTATAGTATAGTTTGAAGTTGGGTAATGTGATGCCTCCAGATTTGTTCTTTTTGCTCAGTCTTGCTTTGGCTATGTGGGCTCTTTTCTGGTTCTATATGACTTTTAGGATTTTTTTTTTTCTAGTTCTGTGAAAAATCATGGCAGTATTTTGATGGGGAATTGCATTAAATTTGTAGATTACTTTTGGCAATATGGTCCTTTTCACAATATTGACTCTAACCATCCATGAGCATGGGATGTGTTTGGATTCGTTTGTGTCATCTATGATTTCTTTCTGCAGTGTTTTGTAGTTTTCCTTGTAAAGGTCTTTGACCTCCTTGGTAAGGTATATTCCTAAGTTATTTTATTTTATTTGCAGCTATTATAAAAGGTATTGAGTTCTTTATTTGATTCTCAGCTTGGTTGCTGTTGGTTTATAGCAGAGCTACTGATTTGTATACATTAATTTTGTATCCTGAAACTTCGCTAATTTCATTTACCTGTTCTAGGAGCTTTTTGGAAGAGCTTTTAGGGTTTTCTAGGTATACGATCATATCATCAACAAACAGCAACAGTTTGACTTCCTCTTTACCAGTTGGGATGTCCTTAATTTCTTTCTCTTGTCTAATTGTCTAGCTAGGACTTCTAGTACTGTGTTGAATAGAAGTGGTGAAAGTTAGCATCCTTGTCTTGTTCTAGTTCTCAGAGAGAATGCTTTCAATTTTTCCCTGTTCGGTACAATGTTTGCTGTGGGTTTGTCATAGATGTTTTTTATTACCTTAAAGTATGCCCCTTCTATGCTGATTTTGCTGAGGGTTTTAATCATAAAAGAATGCTAGATTTTGTCAAATGCTTTTTCTGCATCTATTGAGATGATCACGTCATTTTTAATTCTGTTTATGTGGTGTATCACATTTATTGACTTATGTATGTTAAACCATCCCTGCCTCCCTGGTAGGAAACCCACTTGATCATATCAGATTATCTTTTTGATATGCTGTGGGATTGAGTTAGCTAATGTTTTGTTGAGGATTTTTGCATCTATGTTCATCAGGGATATTCGTCTGTAGGTTCTTTTTTTTGTTATGTCCTTTTCTGGTTTGGGTATTGGGTGATACTGGCTTCATAGAATGATTTAGGGAGGATTCCCTCTTTCTTTATCCTGTGGAATAGTATCAATAGGATTGGTACCAATTCTTCTTTGAATGTCTCATAGAATTCAGCTGTGAATCTGTGTGGTCCTGGAATTTTTTGTTTTGGTTTTTTGAAAAAAGTTACCATTTCAATCTCACTTATTACTGGTCTGTTCAGAGTTTCTGCATCTTCCTGGTTTAATATTTCCAGGAATTTATCCTCCTCTAGGTTTTCTAGTTTATGTGCGTAAAGGTGCTCATAGTACCCTTAAATAATCTTTTGTATTTCTGTGGTATCAGTTGTAATAGCCCCCATTTCGTTTCTAATTGAGCGTATTTGGATTTTTTTTTTTTCTTTTCCTGGTTAATCTTGCTAATGGTCTATCAATTTTGTTCATCTTTTCAATGAAGCAGGTTTTTTTTTGTTTGTTTCATTTATCTTTTATATTTTTGTTTGTTTGTTCGTTTCAGTTTCATTTAGTTCCGCTCTCATCTTTTTATTTATTTTCTTCTGCTGGGTTTGGGTTTGGATTGTTCTTGTTTCTCTAATTCCATGAGGTTTGACCTTAGATTGTCTGTTTGTGCTCTTTCAGACTTTTTGATGTAGGCATGAACGCTATGAACTTTCCTTTTAGCACTGCTTTTGCTGTATCCCAGAGGTTTTGATAGGATGTGTCACTATTATTCAGTTCAAATATTTTTAACATTTTTATCTTAATCTCATTGTTGACCCAATGATCATTGAGGATCAGTTTATTGAATTTCCATGTATTTGTATGGTTTTGAGGGTTCCTTTTGAAGCTGATTTTCAGTTTTATTCCACTATGGTCTGGGAGAGTACCTGATATAATTTTGATTTTCTTAAATTTACTGAGGCTTGTTTTGTGTCCTATCATATGGTCTGTCTTGGATAATGTTCCATGTGCTGATGAACATAATGCATATTCTGCAGTTGTCGGGTAAAATGTTCTGTAAATATTAATTCCATTTGTTGTAGTGTATAGTTTAAGTCCCTTGTTTCTTTGTTGACTTTCTGTCTTGATGACCTGTCTAGTGCAGTCAGTGGAGCATTACATCCCCCACTATTATTGTGTTATTGTCTATCTCATTTTTTAGGTCTAGTAGTAATTACTACTAGATTATGGCTGCCTCTGCTGAGTCATACAGGTCACTAGGGAGTGAGGGAAACCCGGCAGTTACAGGCCTCACCCCACTCCCACATAACCCACAGTCCCAAAAGCTGGTCTCACTCCAACCGTGCCCCAACCCCTGCCCACCCCCAGCAATGGCATCAAATCTGTTTCCAGGCAGCTGGTGACCAGGGCTGAGAATTTCCCCAGACCACAAGCCTCCCTGCTGAGAAAGCAAGCAGACTCACAGTTATTCAGTGTCTCATGAAACCTGTAGCAGTGATCCAGTTCCTTCAGGGGGTCTGTGGATTCTCTCGATTTCTTGGTATGTTCCTGTGGTTCTTAGAGCAAAAGTTCACAATGTGAGTCTCAACATGCTGCTCTGTCTGTCCAAGCAGGAGCTGCAAGCTTGTCCTGCCTTCTATGCACCATCTTCCTGTGTTAGGGTTTCTTAGCATAAGCCAAGGACATATGTTATTAGGAAAAAGATTTTAGTAAGTAAGAATCCTAGATTTGAAGGGACATCCTTGAAGGCTATATACTACTACTTCCTCGGAAGTGAGACCCTCTTTAATCTCCACTTTCAGGTTGACTTTAAGATGTAGGCATAGGTAACACCCTAAATCTTCATGGGAAACAGAACCTCATGTGCTCTGATTGGTTCACTGTAATTGTTTCCTTGTTGATAGATGAGCAGTTTCCTTTTCCCTTTGTTTATTTTAATTGGCGTATGGATGGGTTCTTGGATGATTTCAGCATAGCCATAGCCATGAATTCAAAAGAATAGTCAGTGGAAATAATTTAACTAGAGGCCAAAAGAAACATGGCCCAAGCATCCAGCTATCTGATGGTTTGGGTTTATTGAGATATAAAACCTTTGGCAAAGTGATACTTTTAAGCCATTCTTTGTAAATATTATTTCTCCTAACTGGGTTTTTGATAGACTCTGGAAAATAAGCAATTAAAGGTTGTTTTGGGGTTCTCTTGTAAGAGACCCAAAGGAGGCATTCTGAGTAAGTGGTCTCGGGAAGACTCACACACTTAAAAATCAACAGAGTGCGGGAAAAGGTGGCAGGACTGGTGATATTTTGCAAACACTGAGGGTCCCTGTAATGAGTGCTTTTTGGATTTGCTTATCTAACTCAACCAGTCAGCCACAGAAAATTCTCAATTGCACTCCCAATTAAATTATGATTTAGAATAAATAGCTTCTTTTGAATACCCCAGAATGAATTCTTTAATTGTAAAAGGTTCCCTGAAGTTACAAAATATTAGACTTTTTTTCCTGATGTCATTGGATATAAGCCAAATTAATTTAGGAGGTATCTGCCAGATACTATGATTTTAGTTTTTGAGTAGAAGATTTTAAGACAGTCTTTCTGACAATAATTGACAAGTTGTAATGACCATTTATTGAGGCTATTTCTAGTTCATTCATTTTTACAAGAAATATTTACTATGAACCTGTTATATATCTGGGCCCTGTTCTAGTGTTGAAGAGATGCAACAGTGAAAAAAAAAAAAAAAAAAGACTCAAATCTCTGCCGTGATGGATCTTACATTCTAGTGATATGAAACAGACACAAACTAAAGTGAATGATAGGGCGTGTTAGACATTGATGAGTGGTATGGAGTGAAATAAAGAGGGAGGGACTAAAGTGTGAGTGTGTGCGTGTATATGTGTGTTCACGTGTGTGTGCGCATGTGTATGTGCACATGCGTGTGTGTTTTAAGATGTGTGTTACTATTATTCAGGCATAGGGTGGCCAGTGGATTAGGAAACAATTGGCACTGAGTGATAGTTTGTTACTCACAGATCCCAGGAGTAGGAGACACATCATGCCACAGCATGCAAGGTCACATGGGGAAACACCAGGGTCAGTCAGGAGGAAGATGAGCAAAAGGAAAATGTGAACAAGAGCTTGTATTATGGTTTATGTAGAAATAAACAGGTGAGGCAGGGGAAACAGATTCTGGATTGGCTAGTGTGAATATTTTTAGTGGATTCTGTGGTATAGGGACTGTCCTTAGTTGCCATTACATGACTCTGGGGAGATTAGGGCAGGTGGACAGTGATTGTGTGAGAGCCCCATAGGGGAGGTGGTTGGGGTGTGGGCCATAGATTGGTTGGTTTGCATATCACAGGTGTGCTCATAGGCCAGCGGATTTTACTATCTCTAGGAAGAGACTAATCCAGGAAGGGGCAGTTTCTCCTGAGTCAGCAAGGCCCCAGCACCAAAAATACAGATAATAAAGACATACTTAATGCTATGTACGTGTGTGTTGTTGCTCTTTTAAATGAGGTGGTCAGAGAAGATTTCGTATATAAAATGACATTTGGGCATTATTTTTCCCCTAAAATGCTAAGCATTGCTCTTCTGTCTGCCTGGATCCCAGATGTCTATGCCTCTCATTCTCCACCCCATGTTTGACAGTGAACAGACTGCACAGACATGTGATAGCCTGCCTGTCGCCTGTTCGAGGGTTCTGATGTTTTCTTTTCTTCTTTTTTTTTTCCCGAGCAAGGAAGCATGCATGCAACTGATCAATAATTAAAGTTGGTCAGCTTCAAAGAGATGGCAGTGTAACTCCTAAAAAGATTTATTGTGGCATGGTAATCATTTTTTTTCCGTGGAAATGTATTTATTAAATTTCCCTTTGATTTTCAGGAAGTAGAATTTTATTTTCTTGAGTGCTAAGAGCCTGAAATTCTGGCCTTAGATGATAGTGGTGACTCTCCATGATCATTTCCTTTAAGGATCTTGCTGTTTCTAGTTCCAAGAAACACTTTTTAAAAAGCTTAAGGTTTAACCACTTGTGTCTTATTACCCAGAAATAACACTGACTATTCTGTTGTTTGTCCCAAGATGTTTCCATCCTTGTTTATGATGTCCTCACCCTCTCCCCACCTTCACAGTAGATAGGAAAATCAACAAGTTAGCACAGGAACACAGAGAAGAATGGTGTTCTGGGATCAACATTATGAAAAGGCAAACTGAAGATGGACTCAGTCCATGATCTGCAAAACCAAACAGAACAGCAAAATAACCATACCTAAACAATAACATTAAATATGACTCAGGAGGTCATGGAACATTAAAGCAACCACAACATAGATAGCATACCTTATTATGTTAGCTTTCCTAAATCTGTGGCTAAATCAGCAACATTGACATTTTTCGTAGAGAATGCTTCAACAGAAAACAGGAAATCAACTTACTCCAGTGCTCTTCAAATGCTTTTCTTGTATATCACTTAAAAGAATGTGGAAACCTATCTATTTCCTCGGTTATTTTACAGTTGACATAAAAGTACCTGACTGCTAATAGCAGACTGTTCCGTCCTTGGCTGTAACTTTATTGCCATGAACCTCACACACACACCTCTCATCTTCAGAAAATCACGTGGGCTTTATCGGCAAAACAGACACAGAATCTGACCAGTTTTCAGACCCTCACTGGTACCAAATGGGCCCCAGCTACCAAATCTCGTGTTTCAAAACCTTTCATTGTAAGATTTAATCACTGTGTTACAAAAGAGTAATTTCTTGCTATAAAAGCATGATGTCACTCTTTAAAATAAATCAATTTTTAAAAAATAACAGTTTATAATTCACAACTATTTACTAAAAATGTATATGTAAATAAGATCTTAAAATAATTTTAGATGGTTGTTTTTATCCTTAAAATTATGTTTTCATTGTTATTATACCACAAAATTTGTGTCAACATAATTTATTTTCAGTTTTAAAATCTTTTACTAATCAATTTATTATCATTCTTTGAAATAAAAAACATGTTTTTTTTGTTTTTTTTTTTTTTGAGACGGAGTCTTGCTCAGACGCCCAGGCTGGAGTGCGGTGGCACAATCTCGGCTCACTGCAAGCTCCACCTCCCGGGTTCACGCCATTCTCCTGCCTCAGCCTCCCGAGTAGCCGGGACTACAGGCGCCCGCCGCCACGCCCGGCTAATTTTTTGTATTTTTAGCAGAGACGGGGTTTCACCCTGTTAGCCAGGATGGTCTCGATCTCCTGACCTCGTGATCCGCCCGTCTCAGCCTCCCAAAGTGCTGGGATTACAGGCGTGAGCCACCGCGCCCAGCCAAAAACATGTTTATAAATTGAAATAGGACATTTTAAGAAGTTTTCTCTAGGGGTAAACTACAATATTTTGATTTATTTCTCTATATTGAGTGAGTTGGGATTACAATTGCTGGAAGTACCTAATTGATCAAAATATCACAAGTATTTTCTGTTTTCTGATAAGCAGTTATTAAACATAAAAGATAATGTACAGCTGAAATTTTATATCTAAAAGAGAGGGATGGGGGTGGGAGTTAGGGCCACTGATTAAGAACATTCTTCTAACATAGGAGTTGAATTGTCCTTTGCTTGGAGCCCAGGAGATGTTAACACTCCTAAAAAATGCACATATTAAGATTCTGATGAGTGAAAGGTATTCTCAGGGATCAGTTAGAAGACATAGTGAATGTAAGTTTAGGATCAAGATTATGTTTGTACTTCTCAGTGGTAATATGACTTACCTGACAATATACCCTACATATATTACCTCATTTATTCTGCACAGCAGTTCTTGAGACTACATCAGGATACTGTCCATGGGTCTTTGTGTATTTCCGGGGAAGGGAGTTTCTAAACAGTGGCCCCAGAAAGCTCTGTCCCTAAAATGAGGCGACGACCTTGCTTTTCTTTGCTGAGTATTGCTGTATTAAGACCACCTAATTCTCCTTAATTTGAGTTTTTGATCACCAAACAACTTTGATTTCACCACCAAAATAAAGTTCCCTTCAAGGAACGCGTACACTAGCAAAGTAGTCCTTATGACTGTTTCCTGTGATGTGTGTACATGAAAATGTCAGCATTCTGGTTTGTATATCAACCTCTCCTGAATTTGGATAGTGTGAGTTGTTGCTCAGAAACAAAGTTTATATGGGCAAGAACTGCAGCTATGGACCTGTAAATGAGGTGACTAGTCTCATAAAAGCTGAGAATCCCTGAATCAAAACCTCAGGGATGTTGGTAAATATTGTCTGACAGTTTTACACCACACACTCACACACACACTCACACACAGATGAGATCATGAAGCTAATCTCATTTCTTTGTTTAGATTCATATTTATCTAGCCCAAACTAGACTTTATTTTCATTTTGTAGAAAAAACAGAATTTATCCCAGAGTCATACCACCTCAGCATTGCATTATCCACATGCAAGTTAGCAAGAAGAAAGAGATTAATAAGGCTTATAAAAGCCAGTATATATTTCACCAAAGTCACAAATCAAACTTGACAACAGCTTGGCAAGAGATCAAGGAAATGATCAGATGACCACAGCAGAAGAGAAAAGGACCAACAAATCTATTTGCTCTTATTTACTCTCTCATTTATTTTACTATTCATTCTTGCATTCACTTATGTATTGAATGATTCATATATCAGTGAATGCTTTTGAGGTCAAGCAGTATGCAGTGTAGTAGAGATATCAAGAAGAATAAACCATGATCTCTACTTTGGGGAAGCTTGTTGTCTAATGGCTAGAGAGAATAGACACAGGTACATAGGTCCTTACACAAATGATGATGATGATCATGACAACAGCAACAGATCCTTTTGTAACACTTACCATAAGCCAGGCACTGTTCTAAGAGCCCCTAGATATCAAATGCTGTAGGTGCTATAAAATGAGTGTATGTTCGATGTATTTCTAGAGGACTCATTAGGATGTCACCTTTAGTGCTGTTCATACTTGGGACCCTAAAATTCTACTTTCACATATTTTGGGAAATACTTAGTACAGAACATAAAATCAAAAATCAGTGTTGTGTCTGTGTTAATCTTTTACATACATTTTACAAAACCTGAGTGGTCCAGGGTGATGTTATAATTTTTTAAGTCACCTTTGTGTAACAGCAATATCATTGACATCCACGAACCCCAGGGACAAGGACAGAACAATGACTAGGGAATTGTACACTTTTATGTATATTTGCCTGCAAGTTCAGTGGGTTTGTACTTGTAAATCTCTTTCGTCTTTGGAAATTAAATGTTCATTATCCAGGGAATCAGGATACTGCTGCTATATGATAATAATGACAATCAGAACAACATTTTTATGACATGTAGTATGTGTTTCCTGCATTTTTCTAAGCCCTTTAGATGGATTATCTCATTTAATCTTCACAACTCAATACAGTTGATACTACTATTATAACCACTATCCAGGTGAGGAAAATGAGTCACTGAGAGACTGTGGGATTACGGATCTGGTGCCTTCTGTGAAATGAGAAAGGAGTGGGTCCTTCCACTAGAGCTCTGATAACTACCCTTGCCCTTTTGGTCACCTGAATGTTGGAGAGCCATCACTTTTTCAGTGGTTGTTTTTTTTTTTTTAATTTAATTTAATTTTTTGAGGGAGTTGTTATTAGAAGAGGCACAGGAATGTTGAGGAGCTGCTTCAAAGTTGGAATATAGAACATTCCATGCCTATCCTCACCAGCTGCCACTATCTAAGAATAGCCTAGTTCTGACCGGGTGTGGTGGCTCACGCCTGTAATCCCAGCACTTTGGGAGGCCGAGGTGGGTGAATCATGAGGTCAGGCATCCAGGACCAGCCTAGTCAACATAGTGAAACCCTGTCTTCACCTAAAAATACAAAAAATTAGCCTGGTGTGGTGGCAGGCACCTGTAATCCCAGCTACTGGGGAGGCTGAGGCGGGAGAATCACTTGAACCTGGGAGGCACAGGTTGCAGTGAGCCGAGATCATGTCACTGCACTCCAGCTTTGGGGACAATGAGAGACTCTGTCTCAAAAAAAAAAAAAAAAAAAAAAAAAAGAAAGAAAGAAAAAAAGGATAGCTTAGTTTGTGCCTCATCTCCCTCTCAAAAGTTTGGACCTTCTCGGGGGTGTGACTTGCTCACCAGCAAATGGGCTGCAGGTATTACCTGGTGTTAAGCTTCATTGATCGAAGACCATATAATATTTGAAAGTGTGA
The DNA here is from genome assembly GCF_002776525.5 of Piliocolobus tephrosceles. NCBI lineage: Eukaryota > Metazoa > Chordata > Mammalia > Primates > Cercopithecidae > Piliocolobus > Piliocolobus tephrosceles. The sequence goes on along the minus strand of NC_045442.1, from coordinate 111,431,541 downwards.
GTACAGATTATCTAGTGTGCACGCTCAAAAACTAAGCCATAAACATGAAAGGAATCAGTGAGCATGTTGATCACTTTGAGATAGTGCTAAAAACTGAAATGTGTCTGTGGAATGGAATAAAAATCTAAAGTTTACCCTTCTAGGTATAGTTCATCTATACACATTTTAAGATATAAATACTTAATTCCATTCTTACATAACTTTAAATACTGAATGCCTCCTGGAAACATTTTCCAATTTTCTCTAGCATAATTTTAAATAAAACGTCCTTAGATGTCTCATTCCAGTTCTCTAAGGTTACTGTTTTGCCATATAAAATTTCCTATATTCCTTATATTATATTTGCTTGTGATGGTAAAAAAGTAGATATCTGCTTCAGTAGAGCCTTTGTCAAACATCCAAGGCATGAGAGGTGCTAGACTTATGGATTCATAGACAGAACTTACGGGACCTCTGAAGTCATCTCGTTTCACCTTATAGTTGTGAAAACTGCAGACCCAGATAAATGAAATGACCTCCCCATTGAAGCCAGAGCCTTTGGTGAGTGAGCCAGGTAGAACCCAGTTCTCTTGTCTCTAGTTGAGGACTTTTTCTACCATGCCAAGGCACATACAGTCTTTTCTATTTTTAGTTCATTAAAAAAGAAAATTACTGTATCAATGAAGTATATTACAATTTTTCTGGGTTACAGATCAGTATTTAATTCTGTACGTATATAGATAGTGAATAGATAGACACATATTTAAGAGTGTATGTTCTATGTAAGCAAATTGTTTCTCTTTCTTTGAAATTTCTGTCTGTGTCTCACAATATTTCCCTGAAGCTATTTCTTTTCTCTAAATAGCCTCCACTCTATCTTGGCTTATTACTTGTGCCATTTTCTTTTGACTTAGCTTATGTTTCTCCGACTTATTCCACATGTTACTTTCAATCACAGCATCTCAAGACTTTGGACGAACAGCCCTGAAGCATTTCGCTTCTTTGGCATTCTAAAGGGAATTTAGTCTGAGTGTACAGAACTATTAGAGCTGAGATGCTGAATGCTTTATCTTAGTTTTTTTTTTTTTCTTTTTCTTTTTGCCTGTTTTTCTATAAGCCAGTTGATATTTTAAAAAGAAAAACAAAAACTTGTTTTATTCTTTGTCTATGAAGGTAGACTTTTATAAGCTTATCTTGAAACCAAATTCATCAGATGAACAGGAATCAATCTGAACTTTCTCCCTTTGAACATTCTGGTAAATTGTTTAACAAAATGGGCTAGGACTCAGCTATAACGTGAAGAGAATGGGACTATGGGAGGTGAATATACAAGTTAGTTATCAAACATCTCTTATGTAGGCTAGCAAGTCCTGCCTTAATCTTATGATACATATGACTTTGATATCACTTTTTTCAGATCAAGTTTATTGGTCCTGGACAACAGGAGTAATGATATTGGTAATATCTGTTGATAAGAGATATTGGTGCCATTTATTTTCTTTACTCCTCCTTAAAGATCCTTTTTCTACTTATTTTAAAAACAATAATAATTAACATTAGGAATAACTTTGAAAACTGCCACAAATCCTTTTAGAAGTTAGTGGTATATAAAGTCTAAGAACATAAAAATTGATAAATGACAGCAATTAAATATGATAAAATAAATTTAGGACCTCACTAGCTCCTTCTCTAGCTAGACAGTGGATTTTTCTTCTGATTATCATCCAATGAGCTCATTATATTTTTTAAATTACTAGCTTTCCTAACTGTATGCTGCAGAAAACCAGGAGCTACTGGAGCTGTGTTAATCTGCACCTCTTTCCTAGACAGTTTAATTATAAAAAAAAAAATGCAGCTGAAAAGACGGTGTTTTCTTAAGCTTTGACTCGAGAGCATGAGTTTTAGTAGGTTCTAGTGTCCTAGATCTCACAAGTTGTTAAAGTATCTGAATGTTTTTGAATGCAGCTATACACAATGAATTGAATCCCCAAACGAAATCTAGGAACATCAGTGATATGGTTTGGATTTGTGTCCCTGCCCAAATCTCAAGTCAATTTGTAATCCTCAGTGTTGGAAGTCGGGCCTGGTGGGAGATGGTTGATCATGGGGGTGGGCTTCCCCCTTTGCTACTGTTCTGTGATAGAGGTCTCAAGAGATCTGGTTGTTTAAAGGTATGTAGCACCTCCCTTCTCTCTTTTCCTCCTGCTCTGGCCATGTAAGATGTGCTTATTTCCCCTTTGCCTTCCTCCATAATTGTAAGTTTCCTGAGACCTTCCCAGCTATGCTTCCTGTACAACCTGTGGAACAATGACTCAGTTAAACTTCTATTCTTTATAAATTACCCAGTATCAGGTTTTTCTTTTTGTTTGCTTTTTTTTTGTTGTTTGTTTGTTTGTTTTTTATAGCAGTGTAAGACCAGACTAATGCCCTCAGTTTTATTCCTATTAGTGCACTGCTGACTTCAAACTTAGATGTTTCAAATTTCAACTCTTTTATTTGCAATTATTCATTTAGTAACTCAGTTGGTAACTGAGGTCATTACTTAAAAGTAAGTCGAAATGTAGGGTAAATGCGTAAATCTCTTCATAATATTTCCTTTTTATATTTTAAATGTCTGTAGGTTGGTAGTTTGTTGTTGTTGTTTTTTTTTTTGAGACGGAGTCTCCCTCTGTACCCCAGGCTGGAGGGCAGTGGCGCGATCTCCGCTCACTGCAAGCTCCGCCCCCCGGGTTCACGCCATTCTCCTGCCTCAGCCCCCCCGAGTAGCTGGGACTATAGGCGCCCACCACCATGCCGGGCTAATTTTTTGTATTTTTAGTAGAGATGGGGTTTCACCGTGTTAGCCAGGATGGTCTTGATCTCCTGACCTCGTGATCCGCCCTCCTCAGCCTCCCAAAGTGCCGGGATTACAGGCGTGAGCCACCATGCCCGGCCAAATGCGTAAATCTCTTACTTCACTGTAGTGTTTTGATCAATTATGATGGATGAAAATAATGGTGCCTGCCAGCTTTAGGAGGCTGTGCTGTCAGCTATCAATAGCAGGTGATAGAAGAGTATGCTGGGGGTGGGAAAGTACATTCATTATTGTTTTCTGTTTCTTCTTTTTCTTAGAAAATGTTTATAGTATCTTTTGTAATATTACATTTCAACCTAGACCATTTACTGTGGAAATAGAAAAGTTAATTTCAACTACAGCTTTTTATTTTAGTTATACCCAAATCTTCAATTAGAGTAGTTAAAAAACACACACACAGACACACACAGACACAAACACATACAATGGTAAGGATTATGCTTGAAAGGAAAAGATAAGATCCTCCATTTTCTACCGAAAAGGAAGATAAAGTAGGGAAGGAAGGAAACGGGCAGAGGAAGGACAGGAGGAAGGGAGGGGAGAAAGGGAGGGAGCGAGGAAAGAAGGAAGGGAGGGAGGCAGGGAGGAAGAGAGGGAGGGAGGGAGGAAGGAAGGAAGGAAGGAAGGAAGGAAGGAAGGAAGGAAGGAAGGAAGGAAGGAAGGAAAGAAGAAATACATCAAGTGAAATTACTTTGAGAATCATTTTTTCTTTTTTTCATTTCTTCTTGTTTTGTAGAATATTAAAAACTAATTGCATGGTCTTATTAATCTCTCTGATTCCTTACTTTTCCATCCAATTTTAATTCTGAAAAGAAGAGCTAGGTAAAATATGTAATCATTGGGATTCCACTTCGTTACTCTATACAATCACTATATTCTGTCTCAGTAGATATTCCATTGATTTACTTGCATTACACAATGGGTTTTAAAGTTACTTAGAATCTGCATTTTTAATATCTTTATTAATTCACCAAATTGCAATCTTCCATAATGCACATGACCATTCATGAGAAAGAAATGATAAGTAAAGAGTTGAAAAGTTAAAGTTACTTCAAGGATTTCTTAGATTCTTTTTCAGGCCAAAGCATTTATAGCGTAAAGAGGAAAGCGAATATAAAACAAGATCTTGGTACTTGCATGTAATGACCTAATTTATACCTTTGAACAATTCTATAGCATAGGCTCCATCTTTAGGATGGGAACACAGAATCTGAGAGAAACTTAGAAAACTGAAGCCCAGGGTCACGCAAGTACAATAGTGAAAGTCTAGTCCCACACCTTTATGACCTGAAACCATGAATTAAAATTGTATGTCTTCTTGATGGATGGACAGTTTTATCGAGACAATCCCTTTCTGTCTCTGATAATTTTCATTGGTCTGATGTCTACTTTATGTGATATTAATGTAGCCACTCTAGCTATTAATGTAGGCTCTCTGGATTTCTTTTGATTGGTGTTTGTATGACACATCTTTACTTTCATACTACTTCTATCAATAAAATTAAAATTAGTTTCTCATAGACACTGTATTGATGAGTCATATTTTTTTAAAATTTACTCTACCAATCTCTGTCCTTTAACTGGTATATTTAGAACATTTACACTTAATAAAATTATTGGTAATTTGTTAAGGCTTAACTCTGCCATTTTAGTATTTGTTTTCTGTTTGTTTTCCTTGATTGTTGTTTATCTGCTTTCCCTTTCTGCTTTCCTGTGAGTGAGTTGAACATTTTTAGTGTTCCATTTTGCTCTACCTATAGTGTTTCTGAGAATATCTTTTTGTATATTTTTTAGTGGTTACTCTAGAGATGATGCAATACCTCTGAAACTAATCAAAGTCTACTAATATTAATATTTTGGCACTTCAAATGAAATGTGTGACTCTTACTATCACTTAAGACATTTTAGCCATCTCACATTGTCCTAAATATCTTCTTTACATACATTGAGAACTACATTACAATACATAATTTTGTTTTCAATCATCAGACTTAATTTTAAAAAATCATGAGGAAATGAGTAGTGTGTTTTATTTACCCATATATTTTCCTACTCTGTTGTTCTCCCTTTGCACTAATGTTCCAAGTTTCTTTTTGTTGTCATTTTCTCTCTCTTTGAAGAACTTCCTTCAACAATTCTTTTAATTAGGCCACCAGGTTGTTTCTTGCATCTGGAGGTCCCTAGAAACTCGGTCTTCTCCATCTCTACCTTGTGGAATCTTCTGCTGCTTGATGCATTTGTTTTATTCAAGGTTTTAGGTACGATAAGAGGGGGGACTAAGGCAAAATATGCTAGCCCCATCATTCTGGAACTGGAAGTCCTCCCTATACTTTTTAAAATTTATTCATGTTAAACCAAAAAACCGGCTGCTGTAGCCTCTGCAACTTGCTGAGAGCTCATTTAGGAATAGAGAGCTTATTTTTCCCTTCCCTCTGTCTCACCTCGAGCCTAACAGCCAGGTGGTGCTTTCATGTGTACCTCTCTTGCATCCTAGAAAGTACATCTGCCTTGGAAACACTCTGTGGGTAAGAATGTGAGCCGTATCAACGCAGATAAAATATTCATGGGGAAATTATGTGGAGGAAGTTGTGTGTGTGTGTGTGTGTTTTTTAAATGGAGTCTCACTCTGTTGCCTGGGTTGGAGTGCAGTGACAGGAGCGTGGCTCATTGCAACCTCCGCCTCCTGAGTTCAAGCGATTCTCCTGCCTCAACCTCCTGAGTAGCTGGGATATACATAGTAAAATACACATATTTTAGTAAAAAAATCCGTATTTTTTAGTAGAGATGGGGTTTCACCATGTTAGCCAAGCTGGTCTCAAACTACTGACCTCAGGTGATCTGCCCACCTCAGCCTCCAAAAGTGCTGGAATTACAGGCGTGAGTCATCGGGCCTGGCCTGGAAGAAGACTTTTTGTCCCTTTTTCAACATACATATGGATAGATGAGCAATCGAAGTCTGAAAAATGCTCAAGTAAATATTACGATGGTAACAGTAGCCAACAATTATTTATAGGCACTATGATAAGCTATGTACTATTTAAAACAATTATCACACTCTAGGAAATGATTATTTATTATTATCATCCTCATTTAACATACCAAGAAATTTAAGTCCAGTGACAAATCTCACTGAGCTACATAGTGGTAGAGCTGCAGTGAACTCAAACTTTCCCCCAAAGATCAGTGGATTAGAAATAAATATGTGTGATACCTGGCGCCTATTCAGTGCTTGAAAACTGGAGTAATAGTCATAATTACAATTTTCTGTAATTTAAATAATCATGTCATCCAGGTATACTCATTTCCCAACATTGAGTCTCTAGAGCAAAATTCCATGTGTATGCAGAGCAGAGATTTTTGTAGCAACAGTGGTTAAATACAGCTTTTCAGTCATTCAAAAAGAGGGATGATTAGAAATAATAAAAGTATTATGTAAAGAGTTTGAAGATCATTCTTTATAAAGGGCTCACTAGTAGGTGTGGCTTTTGACTGATTTTCATCATCTAAGTTGGAAAGTCAGTATCAACAATATCTCAACTCTTCTAGAAAACTGTGAAGTTTATTTAGTCAGGGCTTTTCTTGAGTCTGACTCTTGCTTTATGTTGCTAAGAGTGGGATAAGGATTGAGTCTAACAGTGCAGTTCTAGAATGAACATCTTCATAGTGACTTGAGCATTGCTCCGAGGCTGGGCACAGAGGCAGGATAGAACTGTGTTCAATTATTTTGGTACTGCTATAACAACATTAAAGATATTTTACGTTTTGGTGGGCTGCAGTTTGCTTTAAGCTCAGCCAGGCTACCTTATAAACAAAAATATATTTTCCATGATACTTCAAATCCATCCTGAAATTGAGCATCAAAAGTATCACAAAAACTTAAATCTTGCTTCATACTCATCAAATTCTATGACTTTCCTTTGAATTTTGGACATAAATTCTCGCAAATGGTTTTGAAATTCTTGAAAGTATCTGATTCAATTCAGCCTTGATCCTTTTTAGCAATGAAAGGGAATGCAGTTTCTGAATGTTAAGCATATATGTTCAGTCTGAATTTCAATAACTGTCCTTTTAAGTTTAGGCTGTTTGTATTTTCTCACATCAGTAAGAAAGGGATTCAGACAATGTGGGTCTCTTAGAGGCCTTTAATTCTCCAAAAGTTCATGATATGTGTCAACAGCTGAGTAAACGTTTTAATGGGTATTTACAACCTACTCATCTGAATGCATTCCGATCAAATAAATTAAATGCCTATATTCTGCTTCAGCTGCCTGTGAATAACTCATAAACTGGGGACTGGACAACAAAGAAAACACACAATCATGATCAGTTTTTCTCTCATGTTAAAGCAGTGAACCTACTTGCAAAGTTCACAGCACACACTCTCCTGGTGAGTTATGCAAAGAGAACCCACCGTATTTCTCCTTGGGTTTGAATGAATTAGTGGAATATTTTTACCCTTTCTATGCTGGTGTCCCATCACTGCGTTCAGCACTTTTGGATTGAGATCTAAGTTCCCACACTCCATTTCAGCCATTGGACAGTTTGTGTATGGTGCCAGAAGAGTTGAGCAGGTCAGATATCCTAGTTTAGATGAGTTACCTCAGGCATGCTGATTTCATCTAGTCCTCCACTGTTTGAGAGAGATCAAGAGATCTGTGGTTTAAGATGTGTGGCTGGTTCATGAAAGAGTCAGGAAATTCCACCTGGTCTCTTCAAAAGAATGTAATTAACCTGGGTTGCAGGAGTTGAGAAAATGTTTTGCAAAACAGGTGGAGCTTCCTATAAGCCTAAGTGACCAGAAACACAGGGCAGGTAGAGTTCAAGGTCAGTCCATTCTCTGCATTAAGGGAAGCTGTGAAAGGAAGGCCTTGGAAAAATTGAAAAGCACATATGGGCATGGAGGATCGTGAGCTGACCGATCTTTTCTAACATCAAGTAAATTAAACACAAGCTGAGCAAATCAACGCAACTATTTTGTAATGAAATAAAGTTTTCAACTATGATGTATTTTAAAACAACAAAAATAGAAGCTTGGCCTGACCTCTAACTTTGGATTTGGGAGGCTTGTAAATTGTATAAGAGAACATATTAAAGAAAAGTAAAATATTAGCACAGGCAGTACTTTTCTATATGTTAATATCGAGACTCTTGACGAACGTAAGTAGGTTGGTTATGTAAGCTTTTCTTACCTCAAACAACAAACAAACTTTCTTAAAAGGGCATGGATGAGAATGGCTTCCCTTTGGGTACCAGGAAGTAGATTGCTAAGCGTTTCTCAATTTTTAAGAAGTTATTTCATCATGTATGGAGTGCAAGTTGAGTTACAGGGCATATAAGCATTATTGTATTAAGTATAAATGTGCATTCCTGCATCTGAGGGTCCTGTGAGGTCCATCTCCCAGGAAACAATCTGAATAGTTACTGAACACATGGGATGGGTCAGGGCAGATTGTGAGAAGCATAATGTTGATCATGTAAACTTAGATTTTGTACATTTGTAAATATAGGGTATTTCCTGTATTGCATTGTGGCTGTAAACTAGGGAGAAATGTAAATACAGGGTCTAACTCTGTAAATAGTTTCTGATTATTCCTAATAGTGTGCTCCTTGAAAAGTGCTTTTCAATTAATGCCATATGTCAGATTCTTATCCAAAAAGGTGAAAATAAAAATCCATCTTATAAACACTTTGGTTTTAATCGATATTGGGTGTGCTTTTACAGTGTTGTGCTTATTTTGGTTTGCACAAAAACCTTATTAAAAAAGGACATTATCTTACATGTAGGCACTTGCTAAGAGGAATACAGCTTGCTGCTGGAGAATATTCTAAACTGACAATCTTGTTGGGAGCCTGCTGTAAAAATATCTGCAGCTTGGAAGAATTGGAGATGGCTAATAACAATGACTGTAGTTAATAGCTAATTGTTTTAAGGAAAGAAATTAACAAATTGAGCTGATACCCTACCCAATTAAAAAACAAGAAGCAAAACGAATTCAGAGAAAGCAATATGTATTGTCCTCACAGTTATTTCTTATGGACGTGTTTGGTATCATATAATGCATTTTCTTTCTGATATATACCTGCAGCTGATAGTGGTGATTCTTGGCCCATCAGACCTTTGGTTTATTTTGCCTTTCTCTTCTGACTTTTAGTATTAAACCTTGCCCTTTGGTCATGGTGTGTTCAAACTCTATCTAGACGATTCCATTCTAGACACAACACAACAAGGTGATTGTAAAAAGTTACTATGTTTAGTCTGCAAAAGAAAATGCTAGGCAAACACTAGGTGTGAACTACCTTCTAGTGTTTGAAAGGCTGTTTGAAAAGTCAGAGATTTATGGTGCTGCAGAGTTCCCGAGTGTTGATTTAGGAGCAATGGAGTAAAAGAGAAAACAAATGACCACTTTACCCACCCCCAAACACACACTCAGGTAATTTTATAACAACGACATTCTCACACAGCAGTCAGTGGCTGGAGGTGGTATCTGCTACCACTTTACCACTTTTAGATGGGGCAGTGTCTCTTGTTTCCTCTACCCCTGCTAATCCCCAACACTGAAGCCAAGCTCCTGTGGCTGTCGTGGCTGCATGTGATACGGCAGTGCTGGGAAAGGAAGAGCGTGGTCCCTTTTAATGATACATAATGGGGGGAAAGGAAGTGCTGAGTAGAGGCGGCTGTGGTCCCTGGCTAGGGCTCCACCCCCACAGACCTAGGTGAGGACAGGCATTTCCTCCCTTAATGTTGCATTTCCCAAGACCATCCTGGCCTGCCACAGCCCCATCCTGTGCCTATAAAAACCCCAGAGACCATGGCAGGCAGACACAGAGATGGCTGGATGTCCAGAGGAGCATATATTCCTCAGTGGAGGAACACAGGGTGGCTGGATGTCAAGAGGAATGCACAGGTGTTTGCAGCACGCCACCAGGCCATCGACTGGTGGAAGGATGAGGAGTTTCGCTGGGACAGTGAGAGGAGCAGCCAGGCTGCTGAGCAGCCCCACTCTAGGGGAAAACCCTCCCACATCATCCCCCTTTTAGATTCCCCCATCTGCTCAGAGCTACCTCCACTCAAACAACCCTCCCACTTCAGCCTCCAAAGTAGCTGGGACCACAGCCATGTACCACCACACCTGGATAATTTTTGTCTTTTTTGTAGAGACAGGGTTTCACCTTGTTGCCCAGGCTGTTCTTGAACTCCTGGACTCAAGCAACCTACCGGCCTAATCCTCCGTAAGTGCTGAGATTATAGGCATGAGCTACCATGTCGAGTCTTTATTCTGTTTAAGTGAACATTTAAATTAACTTTAGTTGGTATGATTTTTATTATTTTTATTACCTAATTATATATATATATATATATATATATATATATATATATTTTTTTTTTTTTATAGACACAGGGACTAGCTCTGTTTCCCAGGCTGGAGTGCAGTGGCATGATCATAGCTCATTGAAGCCTTGAACTCCTGGGCTCAAACAGTCTTCCCACCTCAGCCTCCCAAGCATCTAGGACTATAGGTGTGCACCACCATGTCTGGCTTTCTTTTCCTTTCTCTTTTTTTTTTTTTTTTTGCAAAGATCAAAGATGGAGTCTCACTATGTTGCCCAGGGTGGCCTCAAACTTCTGGCATCAAGTGATCCTCCTACCTTGGCCTCCCAAAATGATGGGCATATAAGCCACTGTGCCCAGCCCCTAATTTGTATGAATTTTAAAAGCAGAACTTTGGTTTCATAATTTTAAAAGTATCACTTAGAATGTGACTTACAAAATCATCTTGATTTTTATGTGTTAAACTTGAGAAAGTATGTTCACAGGACATAATAAGAGACAATTATCAAAAACCTAGAGGATATATGATTCTGTAGATGTTTCAGAGGGACAGTTTCATCCCTGTTGGTCGTCTTCCTCATAACTAAAGAATGAGAACCTCTCTTCTTCTGGAAAGCTATGACATTAACTTAGGGATTGGCAAGTATTTTAAGAAGACACGATTCTTGCTTTCACAGAGCATAGACTCTCAGATGATTAATTGACTTAGACCATGCATCATTATGTAACCAGACAAATCAAAACATGCTAAGTTAATTTTACTCTTAGCTGCATTTTTCCCCATCAAAAACTCTGCTATGATTACAATTTTCCTCTTCCTTAAGGCTGCAGCTCTAGCTTTCATGGAGCCAGTGGGGCTACACAGGGCTGCAGTACAATTGTGTTGTGTGGTCTGGGCTCTGCACATAGGCCCTGGCCTAGGGAGGCAAGGGGCTGAAATCTAGCCTGTATTCCATGTGCCAAGCCCAGTGTGTTAGGGCCAGTTGGGACAACTGTGTCTATCTTTTATTATTATTTCATTTTTATATTTTTTAATTTTTTTGAGACAAGGTCTCACTCTCAGTCTGGAGTGCAGTGGCATGTTCTTGGCTCACGGCAACCTCTGTCTTCCGGGTTGAAGTGATTCTCCGGACTTAGCCTCCCAAGTAGCTGGGACTAACAGGCATGTACCACCATGCTCGACTAATTTTTGTATTTTTAGTAGAGACGGGGTTTCACCTTGTTGGCAAGGCTGGTCTCAAACTCCTGACCTCAAGTGATCTGCCTACCATGGCCTCCCAAAATGCTGGGATTACAGGCGTTAGCCACTGCTCTCAGCCCGGACAACTGTGTCTAAATGTTTCACCCAGAGGACACCCAATTCTGATGTCCACAAAAGTGCTCTACAGGCTAGCAGAGGCTCTGGAGCTAGACATATGCTGCCTGCCCATTGTGAATTGAGGGATAGTGCTCCAGTGTGGTTAAAAACTTATCATAATTTGTACTTTATGGGGCTGTTCCTGGAGGGTAGGGTTATGTGTGTATGTTGGCGCAGAGAAGCAGTGAGACACACATCAGTGATAGCTTTGTTTACCTTCTATTTTTTTTAAGCACAGGTTCTGGGATCAGGAGGAAGAAGATGGTGTTGGACGTGAGGTTTCTCTCTATGAGTCATGATTCCACTTGACTTTAGCCTCTTGGAGTGTCCCTGGGGTTGAGGTTTTTGGAGGCTTCATTTGTGACCAGTACTGTGTGTGTTTTCACTCAGTACAGTTTTGAATAGATGCTACTGCATTTACTTTATGGCTTAATTGTATGGGACTCAAGAAGAAGGGACAAACGCTTGTCACCTTGGAGAGTATATTCAAGACTCAGCTTAGTGATTTGAGTGGCAAAATCCAGCTCAGTGGTTCAAAAAATAAAGTATGTTTTGAAAGCTCATAAAGTTGGTCTCCAGTGCCAGAAATTCCCATTTTGGATTGGCTTCAAGGCAATGAAAGCTCAGACACTGACTCATTGAACTATTTCCTTATTAACAGACATAGTACCAAGCATTTTTGAGGGTTGAAAAAATAACTGAACTGTCGTCCAAAACCTTTGAGCCTCTCAAATGCAAAGTTTTTTAAAACTCTTAATTTTGAGACTTTTGTGATTTCAAAGGAAATCTGATCTCTCTCTCTTTATATGTTGTTTATTCTTAACTTATCCAAATGCTATTTGGCCAACGTTGGCTTATGTTTAAAAAAAAATCTCTTAAGTCATTTTATAAGCTGCTCAGGGCTTTATTTCTTTAGACCAGGAAGTTGTAAATTGCCAGCATTAAGCAGAAGATGTGTTGTTGAGTGCTAGTTTTATTTAAAAAGAATGAGATTTTATATATTTTTGAGCAGATTTGCTTTATTGACAATCCACCCCAAAATATCATGTAACAGTTGAAATTTCTCTTAGATACACTATTAGAAAAGTCTTGCCTAAAAAAAAAAAAAAAAAAAAAAAAAAAAAAAAAAAAAAAAACAGCAGCAAAAGACATAAAGTATTGTTTAGTTAGAACAATGACCAGATTATTTTGATGAAATGTAAACACATTTAGAATTAACACAGGGTTTATCAAAGAGTTATGTAAGAGTAAAAATCAACGGATTTATATCATTTTTCTTCATGCTAATAAAATGTTATTCTGAGGGCATGGCATTATTATACATGTTTATTAAACTGAATACTTTTCATTTGATATGGGCAGAAAAAAATTGCTTTATCCAATTGCTACACTGAGGCAATTAAGGATAATTTTAAAAATTCATGACAGTCAATAGAAAATGGGGGAGAAAAAGGACCTAACAAGCCTTATCTTTGATTCCATGTGAAAAGATTGATTTGGATTTTTTTTTTTTCCTAGAAAAAACAGAGATATAAATCCTGCCCGAATTTTGTATAAAATCAAGTTAATAATCTTCAACTGATTCCCTCTATTACTATTTATCAATATACAATTTGGCCAGAGCTCAGGCCTGTAATCCCTGCACTTTGGGAGGCCAAGGCTGGTGGATTGCTTGAGCCCAGGAGTTCAAGACCAGCTTGGGCATCATAGCGAGACCCTGTGGCTACAAAAAAAAAAAAAAAAAAAAAAAAATTAGCTTGGTGAGGTGTGCATGCCTGCAGTCCGAACTCCTCACGAGGCTGAAGTGGAAGGATTGCTTGAGCTGGGAGGTGCAGGTTGTAGTGAACCATGATCACACGGCTACACTCCAGCCTGGGTAACAGAATGAGACTCTGTGTGTGCACACTTCCCAAAAGTGCCAACCGGCCAGCACTTACCCAACCTCTCCTCCCCAGTAAAAAGCTTTCTTATAAAAGCCTCAGCTTGTAAGCCATCAGGGTCTCAGCCAGACTCCTGACTGGGGCCCCTGGCAGGCTTATTCCTGTGAATAAACCTGTTTGGCCATTGAGTTGCCTCCTGTCTCTCACTCTCTTCCTTTACATTTTCCTAACATTGGGTGCCGAAATCTGGGGCCGGGGTCTGGACTTCTTGGCAGAGAGGTTGTCTCCCGCAGCTTCCCGTGCTCAGGCCCCTCTACCAATCTTCTTTGCACCTTCACAGCCCACTATCCTTTATATATACCCCGTGTGTTATATATTATGTATATAATTTACCGATTTCCTTTGAATTTTATGTACAGGCTAGCAATTACATTGACATTTCTGATGAGCGAAAGCCTGTGATTCCTTGGCAAGGTTATGTAATAGTGGCCAATAAATGTCCTTATGTATTCACAGATGAAAACATTGAAACGTAAATGGAAAACAATCTTTCCCAGCCACAACATGAGTAGCGTGGTTCCAGATAGAGTTAAAAATATATATATAAAATCCCCAGAACTGTATTTAACTCTCAGGCAGTCTGTGTAAATCATTTGGAGGAGTTCTGAAAAGATGACAGCTACCCTGTGTCCATGTTTCGTCTCTATCAAGTAACAGATTTTGGTAAAGACAGTCAACTTCTTGATGGTTCAGTTTACACGTTTATAAAATAGATATTGGTGTCTGTGTGTTCACCTGTAATAAAGGTGACAAGTTAGTGCTAGTAAAATGTACCTCACTCCCCAGATGGAAAATGGAATTTCCTAGTGCCCATTTCATTACCATCTACAGAGATCATAATGGCCTGTCCCACATCTCACTGAAGTTGTAGTTCTTATCGGTTACCTCGCCATGCTTTTTTGGAGGTTGACAGTAAATGGATTCAAAATTGGGGTGAAGTTAAAGGTCTGCAAACTGTGACTGTATAGAATATAAATTTGTGAACCTGCTTGAGACAGCCCAGTTAACTCACTTAAGTTCCAGCCGTGACACCAGTGAGCTGTATTTAACATCAAAGTGCCAGAGAAGGTCACCTAGGTCCTGCAGGAAAGTCTGTTGAGCTTATTGCAGCTCAGCTGGAACCAGGAGGCAGCAGAAGGCACGGAGAGCCTGTGTGGCCTCTGCACACCAGTGAATTTATCACCTGGCATGTGCTGTAGCAGCCAAGCAATTCTGCTGTAAGTGGGCCTTGTATGGACAGTTTTGAAAGACATATGACAGACCTGAAAATAGTCAGGAGGGGGTTGAGCAATCCCTCATTTCAGTGTAGTTAATGACAGAAGGGCATGGAGAGGCTTTTGACCTGCTTTTTAAAAAAATTATGTTTTTAGCAATTAACGTTTGCATACCTATCTTTGAAAATAAGGCCACTATGAAGTTTTATGCAAAATTATATTTACAAAACAAACATGGACTTTGCACAGACTTTGAGTAAGGGACTGCTATGGGGTGACAGAGAGGAGTTGAAGTCACAGACTGATGAGTTGACTTTTCTGTTTAGAATCTGCCCATGCCAAAGCGGGCTTTTATCAGCCTCTGTAGGACGATACTTAGGTGAGGAATAACATTCACTGAGTTGAGGTTGCCTGCTGTTTTCCACACAGTATACTGAGAACATGTGTAGTCTGATGAGTTTTTCTCAGTAGCTGTTTTGTACTGGGGTTGATCGTCTAAATTCTATGCTCATTAGATTGATCTGCTGGCATTAGAGAGCTCCCATGTATGAACACTCAGTGTATCTACATGGAGGCATTAGGCAGCAACCTCGGGGAGCTAAAGTTGATGTTTTTCTTTATTTTTTAAATATAGGCCAAATAGGAATAAACATAGAAAATTTCGAGAGTAAAAGAGGTGACACAAAATACCATTCTACCTGGTCTGGCTTAACCAGAAATGAATTTAGAGAAGCAGAATTGCCAGTTTCTCACACAGCAATCTCCGCCAGTTATGAATCTGTGACTTTCTATCATCCCTTGGTATAAAATAAAGGCAAGGAATAATGACTTTTATTTGTGCTTAGCCAATGATCCAGGTGAGATTATGTCCCCATCGGAGTGGACAGGGCCTCTGTTGCAGCTTGGTTTTATGGAAATTACAGTTCTGCATAGGGTGGGTGGTGGGTTTTTATTGTCTGCAGTATTGCAGTATTATATTGTCAGAAAATCACCTAAAGGAGTAGAGGAGAAAGTGCTGTCTGCTTAATAGAGGCGTCAGCAGGCAGAAATCCACAGACTCGCTGCACTGTGTTCATCTTGCCAGAGAAATATAATAGCCAGTTACTGGAAAGGGCTGATTGAATCACTTTCTCAAGAATCTCAGATGGAAAAAAAAAAAAATGGGCAAATGCAGAGTTCCTTTCCATCTTTTCCCATTGTTCTCATATTGTGGGAAGACATTGGTTTTGAGAGTAGATTCAATGTCAGTTTTGTTAAAAGCATGCTCTTCCCCCAGTTTCAACTGTGACTTGGAGAAATGTATGGAAGACTTCACAGTGAAATGAGAAAGCACATAGTTTCCGTTACTGAAATAAGACACCACATGTGGTGTAGCAGTGAGATGGGATAATTATTTGTATATCTATAAAGACCAATGAGAGCCCTGGACATTTTGATCATTGCATCTTTTATTAAGATAGACTTCAAAAGTTCACAAGTAGCTCCTAAGAGTTTTCCTCAATGTGAATAATGACAGTTCTCCTAAGTCTTTCTGTCTCTTTCCTCATCTTCATTTCTAATGTTTGAGCCCCAGAGTCATCAGCCTCCCTTCTCGCTGACCTTATTGATCTGCCCTCTGATTTACTATGATGTCGTTGTTGCTGACAAAATTGACTTATTCATTCAGTCATTTATTTATTCAGTAGTCATTCAGTTTGTTTGGAGTGCCTAAAACATTCAAGGTGCTCTGTTAGAATTCTGGGAATAAAAAGATTGGGCAGAAAAATCAATCCCACCTTGTGAAAGTAACACACAAGACACTGAACTGCAATAAAACAGGGTAGGTGAAGAGTCACGGGCATTGGGAGTGCAGGAGAGGGAGTGACACCAACTAGGAGATCCTGGAGGAAGCTGACATTTTACTTGGACTCTGAAGGATAAGATTATTTTTTCTAATGAATTAGGAATGAAGTCAATCCAGGTAGAGAGACAAATTTATAAAAGCAGGGAATTGGCTGGGAGCGGTGGCTCATGCCTGTAATCCCAGCACTTTTGGAGGCCAAGGCGGGTGGATCTCAAGGTCAAGAGATGGAGACCATCCTGGCCAACATGGTGAAACCCTGTCTCTACTTAAAAAAAATACAAAAATTAGCTAGGTGTGGTGACATGTGCCTGTAGACCCAGCTTCTTGGGAGGCTGAGGCAGGAGAATGGCGTGAACCCGGGAGGCGGAGCGAGCTGAGATTGCCCACTGCACGCCAGCCTGGGTGACAGAGTGAGACTCCATCTTAAAAAAAAAAAAAAAAAAAAACAAGGAATCATGGATAGGTATAACATCCTCCTGGAAAAATGAGAACTTCAGTGTCACTAACTTCTTTTATATGTATATTTTATTTCAATAGCTTTAGGGGTACAAGTGGTTTTTGGTTTCGTAGATGAATCGTATAATGGTAAAGTCTAGGATTGTAGTGCACCCGTCAACCGGAGTAGTGTACAGTGTACCCAATAGGTAGTTTTTCATCCCTCACCTCCCCTACCTTCCTCCATTCTGTCTCCAGGTCCATGATGTCACTCTGTATGCTTTTGTGCACCCATCACTTAGCACAATTTATGAGAAGATGCAGTATTGGATTTTCAATTTCTAAGTTAGTTCATTTAGAACAATGGCCTCCAGTTCCATCCAACTTACTGCAAAAGACATTATTTCTATCCTTTTTATGGCTGAGTAGTATTCCATGGTGTATATATGTGACATTTTCTTCGTCCACTCATCTGTTGATGGGCACTTAGGTTGATGCCGTATCTTTGCCATTGTGAATTGTGCTGCAATAAACACACATGTGCAGGTGTCTTTATGGTACAGTGATTTCTTTTCCAATGCCACTAAATCTTAAGTCTGTAGTAGGTTGTGAAAGACTTTCAGTCTGGGGGAGGAAGAATGATGGACACAATATACCATTGTATAAGTTTTTAGCTTTAGATACCAGGGTAAATTGAGTGCCTTAATTTAATTAAGGCTTTTACAAATATACCTTTTTGTAGTGCAAATAATCTGTGTTTATTGTAAAATTTGGAAAAACAGGTAAGTAAGCAGAAGAAATTAAGAGATCTATATCCTTTTAATAATATGGGGGCACTTGGGAGACCATCCTATGATGAAGTGTGCTAGAGATTCAGGCCACCCCTTGGTGGGGCTTAATTCTCAGGACCTTGCTGCATTTGAAAGAAAGGAGAGTAGACTGGAGTTTCACTAGTTTTATTGTAGAGATCTCGTCTGTCCTAGATTGAGTGTCTTTGGTGATAGATGGAAGGGAAGACAGGACTTTTGTTTTCTTTTCTTTTTTTTTGAGACAAAGTCTTGCTCTGTCGCCGAGGCTGGAATACAGTGGCCCAATCTTGGCTCACTGTAACCTCTGCCTCCTGGGTTCCAGTGATTCTATTGCCTCAGCCTCCCAAATAGCTTGGATTACAGGTGCATGTCACCATGTCCAGCTAAGTTTTGTATTTTTAGTAGAGACGGAGTTTCACCATGTTGACCAGGCTTGTCTCGAACTCCTGACCTCAGCTGATCAGCCCACCTTGGCCTCCCAAAGTGCTCAGATTACAGATGTGAGCCACCATGCCCAGCCGATAGGGCTTTTTATCATTCTAAAAAGAACCCATTCTTGGCTGGGCATGGTGGCTCGCTCATGCCTCTAATCTCAGCACTTTGGGAGACTGAGGTGGGTGAATTGCTTGAGGTCAGGAGTTCAAGACCAGCCTGGCCAACGTGGTGAAACCCTGCTCTACTGAAATAAAAATAAAAAAGAACCCACTCTCTAGAGGGTAGGAGTTTTTTACTGGGAAACTCAAATGGGACCAGAGAGCCCTTGATTCATACCCAACCCTCAGATTTCTATCTTGGAGAGTTAGCCTAAGCCTTCAGTGGTTTCAAAATGGCCTTTCTGCACGTGGAGTAATTAGGTTCTGTTTCAGCAACGTGAAAGGTTAAATAGATTGTCAAGAGAATCTCTATTTCTTTGTGGAAATGTGTCCACACCTTTTAACAACTGACTGACAAATACATGTTTTAACAGTAAATCTTTTAAAAATCACGTTCTAAAGTGCCCTTGGATCTCTTTCCTTCTGACTTGGAAGCTATTTGTACACGTGCCAACACACACAGGATTGAGATCAATTTTTTCTCTCTTGTGCAGGATCAGAGTCTAAGCAATGACTAGCACAAAGCTATGAGTCAGGAAGAAAAAAATGAAACAAAGCTGCGTTTCCATCCAGGCACTCTGAAATATAACCACTGATATGAAAAAACTGCCTGTTGGTTGCATGTCCCAAGGTAAAGGACAAGAGAAGAGTTTCTATTGTAATTTTATGTTAATACTCCCCACATTCATTTCACACTGTCCATACTCAGTTCCAGAAAAATCACTTTGTAGGTGGAACTGTGTTAGTGACTGTTATTCTGAAAGCGCTGTGGTGCTAAGTTTCCTTGGTCTGTTTGCATGATCCAGAAGGAAAATTTCTCCTCCATCCTGGAGGATGTGTCATTTGAACATCTTTTAGCACTCTCAGAAGAGCATAGATGTTCATTTATTCATTTTTTTTTCTCCCTAGAATTTCGTTGCTCTAGCCCACATTTTTTCTTTTTTCTGTTTTCAGATAAATTTTAAGTTGCCCAGATTCCCTTAATGTCATTTACACAGGAGACATTATACTCTTCTTAGGCCCAAATTCTAAAATTCCATTTTGGGAGATTATTTCATTAAGAAACTGACTGAAATCAATTTTAAAATGAGGATGATACGTCTCAGTTGGAAACAGTAGCACTTCAGTAGCAAACATTTATTGATTTATATAGAAGGATAGAAACTTCCTTTTTTTTCCAAAAGCAGCTGGGATGGTTTTTTCCACTTGAGCTCTCTGCAAACCACTAATAAGGTCTTTAGCTCTGTGATCTTAGCATAATTCATGGTTGTCAAGAGGGATATTTGCCGACTTAAAGGATATGTTGACTCTTATCAATGAAATGCCATGAAGCTGATATTTGTACTCGGAATTTTTATTTCGGGCACACTGGGCCTGTTCTGAATACATAGGAAGACCAGAACAATAATACTTGCTCTGTGACAAACAGAATGGTATATTGATTTTGGAAAATATGTCAGCTCAATTTGGAAGATTGCTAAACCGTATAAAACAGAGCCAGTTAAAAAAAAAAAAAAAAGCCAGCATGGTGGCTCACACCTGTAAATCCCAGCACTTTGGGAGGCTGAGGTGGGTGGGTCACCTGAGATTGGGAGTTCAAGACCAGCCTGACCAACATGGTGAAACCCCGTCTCTACTAAAAACAACAAAAATTAGCCAGGTCTATTGGTCAGGCACTTGCAATCCCAGCTACTCGGGAGGCTGAGACATGAGAATCGCTTGAACCCAGGAGGTGGAGGTTGCAGTGAGCCAAGATCACACTTCTGCACTCCAGCCTGGGTGACAGAGAAAGACTCTGTTAAAAAGAAAGGAAGAAAGAATGACTATATATATATATATAGAGAGAGAGAGAGAGAGAGGAAGGAAGGAAGGAAGGAAGGAAGGTAGGAAGGAAGGAAGGAAGGAAGGAAGGAAGGAAGGAAGGAAGGAGGGAAAGAAGGAAGGAAAGAAAGAAAGATGAAAGAAAGACAGATGAAAACAAAGAAAAGATGGTGTGCTTGTGTTTGCTGAATGATGGGATTCAGCACAGCCAGTGTTGTCTTCTGGAACCAGCAAACACCCACGGGAAGGAGAGCTGGTCTGGGTAGTTAGATGACTTTGGGTAGATGAAGAGTACAAATGCATGGCAGGAAAGAGGTTTTCAAGAGCATGATCCGTTTCCCCCTGCGAGCTGAACCTGGACTCTTCAGAAGTCCTGAGGACAGGCCAGCTTGGCACATTTTCTTCTTTTCAGCTTCCAGCCTGCACTCCTCCTTTCCCTTGTCACCTCTGAATGCTGTGTGGAGGCGCTGATCTGCCTAAGACCCAGGCTGGGAGCCAAGCTGTTTTTAATGACCGTCCTTAAGCTTCAGCCCAACAGCTGTTTTACAGGTGCGCATGATTCAGCAAGTAACTCACTGTGAGTGTATGATTTAAAAGGTGCACGTAAATCATTTGAAAAGGTATTTTAAATGCTCCGGTGGGCTCGCTATTTAAAGGAATCCTACAGCAAATCTTTTTTGAAAGGGAAGACTCTCCTTCTAATGCCAGTAAGGATCACCGCCCCCTAGGTTTGGCCTTGTGTATATTTGATAGATTTAAAGTGGGGTGAGATATATTTTCAGGCCGTTATGCTCTGCAGAGTCCCAGATTGAACTTCACCAGCTTGTTTATCAATGTTGTCGCTGCCTTCCTGCCCCACAGGAGCATTAGCTGGTTTGGCAGGAGGAAAAGGCAGATCATCTCTGCGCCTCTATCTGACTCACCTTCCCAGCCATACAGAGCAGTTTCAGGCTTGTCTCCACATTCCTTCTTTCTGTGAATGAAGAATCACATGGTCACATAAAGAATATTACTGGAGTTTCAAGTATGAAAAATTCAGGAAATATACTTAATGAAGTTTAATTTCAAAACAGGAAATATCTTCTAATTTGGGAAGTATGGGTGTGTGTATGTGTGTGTGTGTTTAAGCTAAATAATGAAATCTTATAAAAACTTCCTGCCTGAAGAATTTTGCATGACTGTACAAACAGATTTTTGATACTGTGTATCACATGCTGTTCAAATAACCTGGCAGTCCTAGTGGGTCCTGGGTCCACATCCCTTCCTGCTTCGTTGCAATCATGATGACATAGTATTCGCTATTTTTGTCAAAATGTTGACAAAGTACCAGAAACCAACTCAGTTGCTGGTGTTATTCCTACTCCTAATTTATTTCTTAATTCTTCCAAAGGGTCTATTTTTCACTCCTCTATTTATTTTTTTCTCATCCTTCTCCACATTCCCTCCACATTCTTTTCTCTTGGCACACATGTGTCTTTTCTGATCTTGAACTTATCTTCCCTTCCAGCCTTTCCTTTCTATATACCAGGACCATTCAGTCAGCCAACTGGAGTTATCAGGGTGACAAGGCTCCAAATATCTTTCAGCACGTATTAAAATAAACTTGCACTTTCATAGACCTGCCTTCAGCATCCTTCATTTATGTTTATTTGTTTCACACGCTATACAGCATTTTATTTCTCTTTATTTTTGATTTTCTCACTTCGGGATTATGTTTACTTCTGCAAAGCAAGACACCAACCATATGTACTGGCAATGGAAGGAGAGCAAAAGATAGCTCTCCATGCAAAATGACTTTTAAGTAAATCATAATCTTTGGATAGATTATCCTCATATCTCATATTGGAGGTTTTAGTTGCAGAACATAAAGTCAGAACATTATGGGAATAAAAAAATAACGCACACATTCTTTCTGAGCATGTTTGAACACTACACTTTCCAAACCAAATGTTCTGAATTTGTTGTGCTCCATTTAGGTAATATGTCGCCTTTGAGATACACAGAATGAAGTTCATGACTTTGGGTCAAGTAGAAAGTGATTTGGAGAACGGGGAGGGGATTTGGACTGTTCAATTACCTTTTGTATTAGTCCTTTTATCTAGAACACTCTTGCTGCCACACATAAAACTTCCCTTTGCAAAAGAGAGGTTAGATAATACTTTGACAGCAGAAGAAAATCAGTGTCAAACAAACAAGCATGGTACCAAGCATGCAAGTGTTGTTAGTTAGGCCTGGGTTGGACTCCTGGGTAACTCACTTTGTACTTGGGAGATCTTTGGCAAACTACTTAACTCATGTCAAGCCAAGGTTCTACTTGAGCAGAATTACTCATTATTCTTTTCTGTTTCCTCTTTTTCTTAAATACATTTTATAGTATCTTTTATAATATTAAATTTTGGCATAGATCATTTACTGTGGAAATACGAAAGTTAATTTCAACTACAGCTTTTTATTTTAGCTCTACCCAAATCATCAATTAGAACAGTTAAAATACAGGTACACGTGGTGGCTCATATCTGTAATTCCAGCACTTTGGGAGGCTGAGGTGGGTGGATCACGAAATCAGGAGTTCAAGACCACCTGGCCAAGATGGAGAAACCCGTCGCTCCTAAAAATACAAAAATTGGCTGGGTGTTGTGGCGGGCACCTATAATCCCAGCTACTTAGCAGGCAGAGGCACAGAATTGCTTGAACCGTGGAGGTTGCAGTGAGCCGAGATCTCACTACTGCACTCCAGCCTGGGTGACAGAGCGAGACTCAGTCTCAAAAAACAAAAACAACAAACAACAAACAAACAAAACACACACACACAATGGTGAGGATTATGCTTGAAAGGAAAAGATAAGTTCTTTCATTTTCCACTGAAAAGGAAGATAAAGTATGGAAGGAAGGAAACAGGGAGAGGGAGGGCAGGAGGGAGGGAAAGGAGGAAGGAGGAGAGGGAGGGAGGAAGGAAGAAAGGAAGGAAGGAGGGAGGGAGGGAGGGAAGGAAGGAAGGAAGGAAGGAAGGAAGGAAGGAAGGAAGGAAGGAAGGAAAGAAGGAAGGAAGGAAATGAAGGGTGGGAGGGAGAGAAAAAAGGAAGGAAGGAAAGAGAAAGGAAAGAAGAAAGAAAGAAAAGAAAGAAGAAAGAAAGAGGGAGGGAGGGCGGAAGGAAGGAAGGAAGAAAGATATCAAGTGAAATTATTTTGAGCAATCTTTTTTTCTTTTTGTCAATTCTTCTTGTTTTGTAGAATATTAAATGATAATTGCATGGTCCTATTAATCTCTCTCATTCCTTTTCCTTCCAATTTTAAGTCTGAAAAGAAGAGCTAGTTAAAACACATAATCATTGGGATCATAATTTATTACTATATACAATCACTATATTCTGTCTTGGTAGATATTCCATTGATTTACTTGCATTACACAGTGGGTCCTAAAGTTATGTAGCATCTGTATTTCTAATATCTTTATTAATTTAGCAAATTGCAATCTTCCATAATGGTCATGACCATTCATGAGAAAGAAATGATAAGTAAAGAGTTGAAAAGTTAAAGTTACTTTGAGGATTTCTCAGGTCCTTTTTCAGACCAAAGGAAAGGAAAAAGCCAATATAAAACAAGATCTTGGTACTTTCATGTAATGACCTCATTCATACCTTTGAACAATAGAACAACAATAGAGATGCCACTTTTTGCATA
This sequence comes from Piliocolobus tephrosceles, assembly GCF_002776525.5. NCBI lineage: Eukaryota > Metazoa > Chordata > Mammalia > Primates > Cercopithecidae > Piliocolobus > Piliocolobus tephrosceles. The sequence continues at coordinate 111,407,685 of NC_045442.1, read as the reverse complement.
AGGTTGATAGTTTCAGACTCAACATAAGTTCACCAGTGTGAGGTTTCCTATTGTGATCACTGCATTGGTCACCTTGATGGGAAGCAAACATAAGTCTTGTTAATAGTCTTGGCCTGACTCCATTCAATCTCCTAATCAAATTCACCTATAATTTACTGAGATGTTTTGGTGGTGAAAGAAAGATTATGGGCATAACTTCTACTTCTTTTTCCATATTTTGGTATAGTTGATTAAAATAAACGCAGTGTTCTAGTTTAGCAGTTCTTCCTATCCAAGGCAGTTCCTAACTAGTTTGCTTTCTAGACTGTTTCTTCAGGGGTTCCCTGAGTTTGTATAAGAGCCATCGAATCATCTATAATGATGGGGTCTTCCTCAAGACCTGTTCTTTTTGTATTTCTTTCACTAAGGTGAAACAGGCCCTTTCACTGGCTTTTTAGTAAAAAACATTCAAAGAAATATCTCTCATGTATCTCGGGAGATGCGTGGACTTGTAGGGTCCACAGTATTTCAGCATCAATGTTGGCCTTGCTAATGCCCCAGGGCTGCCCCTTTTCCAGAAAAAGTATGTATACTCCTCTTGAAAATTTAGTAGAAGAGTCAGAAATTCATTGTTCTGCTCACCAAATCATTGACCATTCATCTGTGGGGGCTTTCAGCTTCTTTGCAACTACTGCACACATGACCTGGTCTGGCCCTTCCTCGGAGTTCACGGGTGGTGGAAGCTGAGAGTGGGAACCTAATGCTCTTTGATAAGACCAGTAGTCTCCTCAGATGCTCCACCATCAGCCACGTACTTCTGCGCTTGGCTTTGGTTAACAGGCTGGCCAGCTGCAAGAGAAGCACGGCAAGGCATTACCTTGACAGCTGACAGGTGGTGTGGGCCTGGAGTGAGGGAAATAATCTGCAATCTGGAAATTTGCCATACTGCAACCTGGCCCATGGAAGAACTCAAGGGTGCACGAGCTCCAGCTCCTCACCTTTCATCTTAGAGAAAAATATGGGCTGTGAGAGTTGACCAGAGGAGGTGCATATGTCCAGGAAGCACACCTGGGAGCTCAGGCTGGACATGTCACCACTTCCTCTTTGGCTCCAATGCACACATCTGGCTATTGTCATCAGTGGTTAGCAAGAGGCAAAGAGACGCTTGGCTCAGCATCCAAGAGAATTCAGTCACCCAAGAGAATATTAACACTGATGCATTGACCTGCCTCCTATGTTTTAAAGTCCTGTTCATGATAATGACAATGAAGTGTCACCTCCCCAAGGAAGTGCAGCAAGACCATAAACAGAGTCATAAATGCCACTCAAAGCAATTAGTATTCAAAAGCACACTTTAGGACAGTGAAGTTGTAACTATGACAACTCTGCCAGCAGACTAAAGAAATGAACATTCTAGTAAAACCATCAGAAGAAAAGTGTGGGCCAGAATCACATCCATCCAATAGCGAGATCCTGTTATAGCTATTCCTAGTAGATATCTAAAGAATTCATCAGTATCAGTTGTAAATCAAACAGACAAACATGTCTTAGTTCTTAGTTCCATTTTGATATTAAAACAAAAAGTTGAAATAATTGAGAAACAAAATGTGTAAATTTGCTCATGGAGTATCTTGATTTCTTTTTAACAAAATTTTTATTGAAGTCTAATTTGCATATAGAAAAATTGCAAATTCTAATTGTAAGCTTGATATATTTTCACTGGGTAACCAGAACCCAGATTAAGAAGCAGGATTTTACTGGGACTCTAGAAGTCCTGCATACTCTGCTCTGGAAACTCCCCACTCATCTCACCTCTCTCAGGGTCTCTATTACCGTGAATTCTAATAGGATAGATTGGTTTTGTCTGCTTTATACTTTATTTCAGGGGTTGGCAAATGTTTTCTGTAAAGAGACAGATGGTAAATATTTTAGGCTTTAGAGACTATAGAGTCTCTGTTGCTACTAGTCAGATCTGACACTGCACTGCAAAAGTAGCAGTAGATCATAGCAAAATAAATGGGCATGGCTGTGTTCCAATAAAGCTTTATTTACAAAAACAGGTGATGACTGGATTTGGCCCATGGATCATAGTTCGCCAACCTCTGCTTTATATAATGCCTGACAATATGTTTGTGAGCTTTATCTACTGGTGTACTGGGGAGGGCTCACACCAGCTTATGAGAACTGATCTCATTGTGCACATATCATCCCAACTATGCATGCAGTGATGTATTGTTGGTAACTTGAAATAGTACATGGTGGAGTGTTTACACCAAGGAAATTGGCAAATGTTACACATTGTGTGCCTCCCACCACAGACCATTTGCCTTAGAATGTGACAGGGTTGGATCTCAATGGCAATTCACTTGATATCCCCAAGCCTCTGTTTCTTCATCTGCATTGGGGATATGGAAACATCCAGAGATACTTTATATATGAGCTGCTTAGTAAATGACTGTTACATAATATCCTATTCTGATGCAATTATGGTCTTCTAAAATATTCCAGATATTGGCAGATATTGACAGCCCATCTCAGCACTTTTTATTTTTTCAATTTAGATCTTTGATGTTCTTATTGACTTTGGAAATGTCTCTTGCATGTGTTCCTTGCTCTCCAATGACATTGAGACTTAGACCCGACCCTCAACATTTCTTATCTAAAATTGTCCTGATTTCCTTTGATCCTCCTTTCCTTCAGTTCAACCTCCACAATGATCTCCAGGATTATGTTTTTCAAAGTGTTACATTAATCTGCTTGTGGGACAAATTAATGGCTCCTGATGCCCAGAAATTAAATGTAGTCATCTTTAGCACGTCATGGAATGGTCTTAGTCCCACATCTTTGTGGTCATTTCCAGACCTTTGCTTGATTTGCCCTCAGTCAGAATATGCCAGGGTTTTGGTCTCTGCACAGCATCTTCCCGGGTCACCTGTTCAATTTTAAGGGCCATTTTACAAGATACCTCTTCACTCTTCACTTCCTCCTTTTCTAACCCTGACGGCCACCTCATCCACAGCAGAATGAATTGTTCCTTCATCTGTGTTCCCATGGTTATAGGAGGTTAATGTTATCGGAATACATATCACATTATAGTGTGTGTGTGTGTATGTGTGTGTGTGTGTATATATATATATATATATATATGCAACTTCTATGAGGACAGAGGCTGTATTTTTCTTCAGAATATTGTCCTGACATAACTTTTCTGGGATGCCTATAGATGGCTAGAATGTAACTCAGAAAAACAACGAAACACAAAGACAGGGGTAGTGGAGGTTTCTTGCCACCACCCGGTGGCAGCGCCAGCCATCTCTGGGTAGGTTCATCTGAACAGAATTTCTTTCTAGATGAGGAAGGGTTCCTGGTCAGATGGACATATGAGAAAGAGGCAGAGAAGGAGGCAACGACCAGTCCTTGGTCACTATCCTGTCTTCAGAACACCTTTAGGAGAGCTCATAACTCACTTAGGTGGCATGGTATTGACTTTGTCTGATATCAGTGATAATCATAGCTTTAGGCACAGGGTAGCAATAGCTAACACATTTTCCTTCAGCCCTGGATGCCTTTTGCATTTGACTTCTCAATGGTTATAAAAACTCATTACCTCTATTTGCATGGTGGCATCGCTAGCCCTCTTGATTTGCAAACCCCATGTCCATAGGCACAAGATTGTATACATTACGTACAGGAAATGTTGGTTATCTTACCTTGGCATAATCCCCTAGCACAGTGGTGAGGCTTGAGGCTCTAACTCAGGGATAAGCATTCAGTGGTTCCTGTGGCAGGCATCTGATCTCTCACAAGCAAGAGTTTCAGTGACCTGGTACCGTGGGAAGATGAAATTGGAAAGGTAATGTATTAGGCCATTCTCATATTGTTATAAAGAAATACCTGAGACTGGCTAATTTATAAAGAAAAGAGGTGTCGCTGGCCCACGGTTCTCCAGGCTGTACAGGAAGGATGGCAGCATCTGTTTCTGGGGAGGCCTCAGGGAGCTTTTACTGATGGTGGAAGGCAAAGTGGGAGCAGACATCTTACATGGCAGGAGCAGGACTGAGAGAGGGTTTAGGGGGGTGGCTATACAATTTTAACAGCCAGATCTCAGGAGAACTCACCATCATGAGAACAGCACCAACAGGGAAATCAGCCCCTGTGATCCAGTCACCTCCCACCAGGTCCTACCTCCAATGTGGAGATTACAATTTGACATGAGATTTGGGCAGAGACACAGATCCAAACCGTATCAGGCAGTGAGACCAAGTTGTGGATGGTCTTGAAATGTAACTTCAGACATGGGCTTTACTGGGTAAGCAATCAGCAGTACATGAAGGCTGATTACCAACAGTGTTGTAATTAGAGTTAGGTCAGAGGAAGATTAAGCTGGCAGTTGTGTGCAGAATTAATTGGAGCAGGAAGAAACAGAAACCAAACAATCTGTAAGTAGTCTGTTGCAATAGTTCAGAAAAAAATGTAATGATGTTCCTAACTGAAAAAGTGGCAGTAAGAATGGGTGACAAGGATAGAGCAGGCATGAAAAAACTGAGATAGACTTTTCTGAACTTCGGAGCCAGTTGTATATAACGATGAAGGAGAAATATCCTGTAATCAAAGAGTGAAATCCAAACATATTTCAAGGTTTTGTGCACCAGTGGCTGAGAAGGCTCAAATGAAAAGAAGATAAATGCAGGATAAACAGGTGCAAATGTGTTGAATAATGCAAAGTAATCAATTAACACATCTGAGTGTCCCCTCTGAGATATCTGTGCTGTGCTTCATAAATTAATGAAACAGCCATTTCTAGGCTGAGATGCAATAGGACTTTAACAATGTAAAGTAACATTAGTAGTGATCTCGACTACAGATTAAGTTGGGGGAATAGATTACACCCCCTCGGGAAATGGAGAAAAATCTAAAGAAAATACTGCTTTAAAAGAAAGAATCTCAGGGAGTTATATCTGCCAAGAAGGGACAACCCTGGTCAGAGTTTTCTCAATGATAGTTAAATTACATCAAATTAGGGTTTGGGGACATGATTTTTCCACGATGCGGCACCCCCCCCCCAAAAAAAAATTGTACAGTAGCTCTAGGATTTATCTAGCTACACATTTAAACTTTTATTTCCAACTTACATGCAAGATTTTGTAACTGCAAGCTCACAGAAAGTAGGATTTAAAAGGGCTGAAAATTTTCTCCTCTTCCTTTTTTTCCCCTTTGGAAAAATGTCACGTGACGATGTATTTGTACCTACCCAAAGAAAGCATACATTAAAGGAAAGGACTTCCTTCATATAATGATGTGTGGAAAGGAAAATGGAACACAGTAGTTGAAAAAGACCCATTATTTGTAGGCTTCTACTCCAGACTTTTGTTGGAGGAAATGTGACAAATGTGGCATAAATAACAGAAAATGGGGATGTTTTTGAATTATGAGCAGAAGGGAATTCTAATTTTCCACCTATATAGCTTATAAAATCTGAAAGATGTTTATATTTGGACTTGAGATGTCAAAGAAGGAAATGAATTCCATTGGTATGGTTGGCTTTTTGTATTGTCTATGCACATGGATGTTTAAGCTGGTTGCTTGAATAAATTCAAATTTTCATAATTTCAAAGAGTTTAGGTGATTTAGTATAGTCATGCAAAAGAATCTCAATGCTAGAGGGTCTTATCATTGGATAAATTCATATGCTGGAAATGGAAGATAGAGAAATAACATGATTTAATGTCATACTAATTCTACGTTCTGGGAGAATTTACTTTATTTAAAACATAGTGAAGAACTTTGAACCTAGTGATGTGATTTGTACTAAGATGCCTAGAACATGGAAATATATACTCTAGTAAAAAAAATTTTTTTTAATCTGCTAAGAAGTTTTAAATGCACATTAACATTCAGAATGATATATAGAATCAAATAAACCATTTGCATGATTTATACCTTTAAAATAAATCTGAATTTTGGCTACAATTAATTGAAGAGTAATGGAATACGTTTTTTTAATTATTATTTGTATTTCCTAAGACAGGTCATTCCTTCATTGTATGCTTCACTTGGGTAGGTGTAAGCACACCTCATTACTTATTAAAGCTTATTTTATTGTGCAAAAAAAACCAAACAATTTTTCTTGGATGTTCAACCATTTCTAAAACAACTTTCTGAAAATAAATCATCATTGTCTCCTTGAATAATAAGAAATAAAAGAATACATGCCAACCGCCTATTACTCTCAAATGAAGAATTTGAAGACATTTCAAATTCTATTAAGAATTTCTATTAATGAATTTGAGACATTTTAGTACTTTTGAGATTTGACAAGAATTTATGAGACAGAGAAGCAGTAGAATTAAATATTTCATGAGAAGAAATTCTGTCAGAGTAGCTGTTAATAATTCTTCTAATTGTTGTACCTGTAAATGTTGGATATTCCTAATTTGAGCTATCTCTGAGATGTGGGGTGTGTTTAATATTTAAACAATTATCTTGTTTGGTTTCGGAAGCTGACATCACGCAGGAAGTAGACTGCTAGAATCATTTACTTGTAGACCTAAAGAATTTCAGGGCGACAAGAGATTAGTTCTTTAATTTTATAGGTAAATAAGCTAATAAAAGCAGAATTCAAATAGGATTTGATTAAATTTACACAGCTATGCAGTGAGAGAATTCTTAATCCCTAGTGGAATTTCCCATGCCTCTGCTTCATTTTATCTCAAGCATAAATGCTTCTGATTCCTACTCATGGAAACTTCCAAAGACACTTCCCAAAGAATAGACATTCTCAAGTAACTAAATGTGCAAAAGGCAGGACTGTGTGAGTCTGCTCTGTATTTTCACTTTGTAGAGATAATGTGTTCTTATCATGGTGCTCCCCTCCCACACATGGATCCCTGAAACAAGATGAGCAAATCAGAGCCCTCTCTCTTGGACCTGGGAATTGTGACAGAGAGTTAGTGTCATATGACTGTCCTTTCCCAGTGACTGCAGGTGTCCTTGGTGGCATCGTGTAGCTCTTGGAGGAGCTGCAACTGGTTGTTTCACAGCAAGAACATGACGGGCAGAGCATTTTGTTGGAGCATTGCTGGCTTCCAAGGTCTGGGTCATGTGATTCGCAGGAACCAGCAGTATTGACTATATAGCACACCACTGAACCTTTTTTAGGGATTCATCTTTTTTGTTCTCTTTCTCTTAAGCTAGTTCAAATGGAGTCTGTCACTTTAAATAATGCCTAATCCATGTTTATCCTTTTGAAGATCTTTACAGAAGGGAGAAGAATGCCTTTTGTGACTATTGAAAGTACAAAGAACTTTACCCTTCACTCATGGAAATGAACATGGCCACCCACGGTTTTCTTTTCCTTCTTTCTCTTTTTTCCCCCTTCACTTCATACCTTTTGACTCTACCAACGTGTTGAGTTCTCATTATGTACTGTGGATTGTTTCACATAGCTCTTCTCATTTTATTTCAACAAGCTATTCAGTATTTTTTTTTTATTTTTTCATAAGATGAGGTACACCTATTTCCTAGTCAAGCCCATTTTGTATTGTGTTTGTTTCCAGCCTTTGACATTTAGAGAAAGAAAAAAAAAAGAACCTTGGTTTTGGAGTGGAGCTTTTTAACGTGATTGAAGTGTTGTACACAGAAGCAGAAAGCCCAAGTATTATTTATCTTGAACTAAGGGGAAGATTTATTAACTATCTGCAGTGACTATTTTGTAAAGGTAGTGGGTAATTTTGCAGTCATTCTCTATCTTTTCCAAAGACCAGAGTAAGATTAAATGAACCTAAACTAAAATATTAGAGATGCAGTTGAAAAGAAAAGATTGTCCAGATGGTAAAAGCTGTTGACTATCATATAGTGTGCTAAATAGTGCAACACAATACCTTCTACTATGCTAAAAAGACAGCATATTTATCTGTCTGATATTTTGTGGTTATTGTTTCCTTTAATAATTTTGAGTACACTATCTTATGGAGGTTGCATTTAATAACTTCATACATTTCTCTTATGACAGGCAAATTCTGTAGTTACTATGTACTGTCTTACATGACTCAAAATATTTCTCATTAAATCTAACTGAGCCGGGCACGGTGGCTCATGCCTATAATCCCAGCACTTTGGGAGGCTGAGGCGGGTGGATCACTTGAGGTCAGGAGTTTGAGACCAGCTTGGCCGTCTCGACCAAAAATACAAAATAATTAGCCGGGCATGGTGGCGTGCATGTAACTCCAGTTATTCAGGCGTTTGAAGCAGGAGAATCGCTTGAACCTGGGAGGTGGAGGTTGTCGCAGTGAGCAGAGATGGCGCCTCTGCACTCCAGCCTGGGCAACAGAGCGAGACCCTGTTTCAAAACAGAAAACAAAACAAAACCAGAAAACCAAAAAAACTAATTGGGTTCTTCAAGAAATACTACAAAGAAAAGTCAAATCTACTTTCTGGAGTATATTAAATCATTTTATCCTTAGTTGACTAAATGTTCATTTAAATATTTGTAGGGGAAAAGTCAAGCAGTTATTTTTAATAATGAGGAGATGTATATTATGAATAATTATGCCTCCAGTTAATTCAAAAGCAGCATTTTGGCCACTAATTGTAATCTCACCACTTTTAAAAGTCTGTCGTGCACTTACGTAGAGAAGTTATAATAATTTTGTTCAACTTCCTCTCCATCCTTATACACTTGCCAGAGTGGCTAAAGATCAGATATAGGCTGAACATTTTCACATAGGAGGAGTCTGGAGCTGAAGTATGGAGTTACCCCACAATTATTGAATAATCCAGATTTAGCCAACTTTTGCTGTTTGCTGATTTAATAAGGCTTTTTTTTTTTTTTTTCTTATAAGTGTTCTCTGCAACGTTGGGATATTTTTCATTGTACACATGTATCTTTACAATAATAGATGCTAAATTTAAACATTTCTGTAATGTTCTGTATAATCTACTTTAGGTCTTGGGTGAATATCTTATGCTTCTAATGTAAGGAGTTTTATGTCTTCGCCATATTTCTCTCAGAAACAAGACCACACCTTTGCAGAGTGAAAGTTCTTTAATTGAGAAGCCATTATGTAGAATTCATCTCATATAGTGCTTTAGCACATAAGCATAACCATATACTGTTGGCATGGCTTTAATTTATTGGTCAAGACCTGTTGAAGCACAAAATTGCTATGCGTTGTAAAACATTAGACCACATGAAGCTCCCTGGGCCACTGGCTTTCTTCATCACTTTGCTGAATATTTTCCCCTTTTCCCCTGTATCCTACCAGCCTTCTAAAGAAATTCTTCAAGTAGGAACAGTCTCGTCTTGTCCTTTTAGATTTATTAAATCAAACTGACCCATCCTAAGAAAGTGGGCTATTTCAGTGATGTGTTTACTTGAATGAACAGGTAATAATAAAGGTGATTTGTGTTCCATTTTGGAGGAAGTGGACTTTTGCTATGCATTGTTTGTTGGGAACATCACTTGCCACATTTGATAGAATGTCACCTTTGCACCATTAAAATGGCTTGATATTAATTCTTACTACTCTCCTCTAAAAACTTGTGGGCTAATTTTTACTTTCCCATAGCAATAATGCAGAAGCAGCCACACACTTCATAACGATTCGAAGAATTTTAGATGATAACTATAATGTTCTCATGGACCTGAAATCAGTTTGGTATACTTTCCAATGGGTCCGGAATTTCTCGAGTTTTCTTGCAGTCTAGTGGTAGTAAATATTCTCCTAAAGAATAGAGAAATGAATGGTATAATCCCACTGAGAAGCCATCCCATTGACTTCTGTATTTAAAAAATGGAAATAAGGTGCAGATTAGGAATCTGATTTTTTTCCTTCAACTTCTGACATGAAAATCTTCAGAGTATGTATAAATTCACATGGATATGCCAGATATTATATACTTGGAATGCATATTTTCTTATCTGTTAACTTGTGTGGTTGGTAACTTTTCAAAAAAACAAAAGATGTCTGCATTCATGTTGTTACATGTTTTAGTGAAGTTTATGTTTGTTAAAAGAAAATCCTTAGGCAAACTAAATTTAACAGAATTTAATTGAACAAAGAACCACTTGTGAGTCAGGCAGTCCCTGAACAGGAATAGGTTTCAGAAGCTCCAGGGCTACCATGTGATTGAAGAAGATTCATGGGCAGAGAAAGGAAAGTGACGTACAGAAAATGGAAGTCAGGTACAGAAATAAAATCACTGGTGGCCAGAAGTGATGGCTCACGCCTGTAATCCCAACACTTTGGGAGGCCGAGGAGGGCAGATCACCTGAGGCCAGGAATTTGAGACCATCCTGGCCAACATGATGAAACCCTATCTCTACTAAAAATACAAAAAAATAGCCGGGTGTTGTGGCAGGCACCTGTAATCCCAGCTACTCGGGAGGCTGAGGCAGAAAAAGCACTTGAACCCAGAAGGCGGAGGTTGCAGTAAGCCGAGATCGCACCACTGCACTCCAGCCTGGGCAACAAGAGCGAAACTCCATCTCAAACAAAACAAAAAAAGAAACAGAAGTATTGGTTACCGCTTGCCGTTTGCCTTATTTGAACCTGATTTGAACAGTTGGCCACCTTCGACTAGCCAAAACTCAGTGACTGGCACAAGATTAGCTTACAGTCTGTTTAAACATCCAGTTAGGTTACAGTTCATTATGTATGAAGAAACCTTTAAAATATGTAAGGAGGCAGCTTCATGCTAAACTTAATTTAACATGTTCATATTTCTGCCCAGATAGATACATGAGCACCTGTGGACTTCTTGGCCCTTTAAAGGCTGCTTCTGCTGACCTAGTAACTGTACTGTGACTCCTCACTGAGGAGTCTGTCTTTTTGTCAGTGTCCCAGGTGGTTTAACAAGGGAGTGTCTTGAGACAATTTAAAAAGTCTTGACATGCTTGTAGCCGACCAAAGTCATGCAGTCCTGCTGGTATTCTTCCCGTCCTGCAAACCTGCAATTTGTTTGGAAGTGGATACCATCCTGGCGACACTCACCGAGGATCTGCTTTGCCAAGGTCAGGCTGGCCTGGATTCAGCTCTCTTGGCCTTGGTTTTTTATGCTTCCTTGTGCAGCCCAGATGGAACGGAGGATGGCTTTTAGCCTTACGGTTCTAGTGAAATCCTTGGCTGAGAGCGGTGTGATGTGACCTGAATTGTCTGTGGGTTCATCAGATGTGCAGAGGACTCCATAGTGTTTCCATGTTATCTTGTCTGTGCTTCCCAAGTACACTCATATGCTTACGGTCAAGTCAATTGCCTCTTGATAGCAGTGAATTAACTGAGTCTTGTGGAGTGAGAAGAGCCTGTATCTAACTCCAACCGACTACTTTCACTCAATGTGACAAAGCCCCGGTTCACTCCAATCAGATATGAAGGATTTATATTATGCTGTTCTCTGTTAAGTTGAAAAAGGTTTCCAGAGGACTGTAAATGTATTTTCACACTCGCTTTCAAATCCCCTGTTAAAATTTTGGACAAGACCGTGAAAGACAACATGGGTTCAAATTGGACCCAATACTGTGTCCTGCTCAAATTCTCTTTGCCCATTAAGGATAACAATGGATCAGGCAGAATGCTCCCAGTATTGAAATCACTGTTAACATCATTTTGAATTGGTTGTGGCATAACAGAGAATTTTCTCAAGGCAACTCAGTTGATCTGAGGAATCTGCTGATTCCTCATGGAATCCCCTGCCGCCAGTCATCTCCTCCTCTACGTAATTCTAGATGCCACTGCCTGAGTGAGTAATCTTCGAAATTGTAGCTTTAATAATAAGGGATGGGGAAGCCTCTCATTGTTTAAATACAAAAATACAAACTTATTAATATTCAAGACTCTCTATAACTTTTCTTTCTGGCTCCAGCTTCCACTCTGTCTCTTTGCTCCAACCAAATTAAATATGTTGTTTGTGATAGGAAGAATGATGCCTTTCCCTCCACTGACCGAAGATGTCCACATCCTATTTCCCAGAACCTGTGACTCTGTTACATTACATGGCTAAGGGGAAGGAAGTTTGAAGAAGGAATTAAATTTTCTTATCAATTCCTTTGAGATGGAGAGTTTATCCTGGATTAATCTGGTGGGCCTCCTGTAATCTCCAGCAGTGGTCCCAGACCTTTTTGACACCAGGAACCGGTTTTGTGAAATGCAATTTTTCCATGGATGGGGCGAGGGAGGGATGGTTTGGGGATGATTCAAACACATTGCATTTATTGTACACTTTATCTCAACTAGATAGTCCCATCTGTGTGTGATGGGAGACAGAGACAGATCATCACGCATGAGATTTTCCTAAGGAGCACGCAGCCTAGATCCCTCCCGTGTGCAGTTTACAGTAGGGTTTGTGCTCCTATGAGAATCCAATGCCATCGCTGATCCAACAGGAGGCAGAGCTCAGGCGGTAATGCGAGTGATGGGGAGTAGCTGCAGATCCAGATGAAGCTTTGCTTGCTCACCTGCCACTCACCTCCTGCTGTGCAACCTGGTCCCTAACAAACCACGGACTTCTACTTGTCTGGTCCATGACCCTGGGGTTTTGGACCCCTGATCTCAAGGGTCCTTATAAGTAAAAAGGGGAACCAAGGCAGAGAGAATAGAGATTTAAAGATTCTCGATAGCTGGCTTTGTAGTTGAAGATAGAGGAAGGTCACAGCCAAGGAATGCAAGTGACCTTTGGAGGCTAAAACAGGCCACCAAAAAAAAAAAAAAAAAAAAGAATTATTCCCTAGAGCCTACAGAAAAATGCAGCCCTATGGAAACTTTGATTTTAGTTCAGTGAGACCAGTTTTGAACCTTTGACCTCCAAAACTGTATGGTAAGAGATTAGAGTTGTTTCAGCCTCTGCGTTAGTGGTAACTTGTTACAGCAGCAATGGAAAACACACCATTGTTGAGTGCAGTAGTTGTAAAAACAGACTCGGAGCCCAGGCTCTCAGGTTTGAATCCTGACCCTGATGCTAACTCTGTGTCCCTGGCAAGTTACTTGACATTTTCTAGGACTTGGATTCCTTTCCCAGCTCAATGATGCTCAGGTAACAAAGTATCTCCTTTCTCCAAAAACATCTTGTGCTTTACTACTACTATGTTTGCTAGTATTATTAGGTTCACAGTTCTTTTTGGAAAAAATTGATGTGTCTCATTGAATTCGGCACTAATATTGTATCTTCCCTAAAAACTTTCTGTAATACACCTCAGGGTAATTTATGTCTCTCTAGCTTGGCTGTTTAATAAGTTATAACTTTTCCTATAGTTGTTATATTTGCTTTACTGTCATTACTAATATTAATAACTCTTTGAAGAGATGGATAGGTTTTTTTTATATTTGAGTCCTTCCTTCCCTCCAGAGTCTAGAAAAGTCCCTTGCTTATGGCAGATGTCCCTCAGTGCTTCTGAAATTGAACTTCACTATTGACATGCGTCTTGTGAAATTAAGGGTCCAATAAGATGTTTTATGTTTGAGACTATGTTACTCACTTTAATAACTAAATGAGATCATGCACAGTGCAGTAAGCACTTTAGAAATGTTAAAGGATGAAATGGTTAAATAATCTTATTTAAGGACTTCCTGTGAAATGGATTTTTAAGTTCACAACTGTCATTTGTACTACAATTCTTCATTAAATTAGTACCCAAAGGTATTGTTGGCATGTGTTATATAGTAAAGGCTCCAGACATTCAGTATATTATTATTAGGGCCTCAGAAGAAGGTAAAAATGAATAGAGATGTGTTCTCATTCCCACTGCCTAGTTCTCTACGGATGCCATTTCTCAAATTTCAATGAAGGAAAATGGAGAAAATAAGACTATTAACAGCAAGCAAGTAGAGAATGGCTTTGCAGAATGATTTTTTTTTTTTTTTTTTTTTTTTTTGGTATAATGGAAAGAGTGCAGTGCTCTCAGTTAAGAATGATTTTGATCTTCCATTCTACTCTTACTCAGAGTAGAATGACCAACAGTTTGCTAGTTCCACATCTCTGTTGATGGCGGATAGTTTTTTCTATAAATGATGCTTGATTGTTTCAGTGGAAAACTATATCTGGGGTCAGAAAAATGTGTGACTGTGTGACACTTAATGTTGTGAGCTCTGAAGGAAGAGAGACCTGAATGTGGATTCCAGCTTTGTCATTTAGTGCTCCTGTGCCTTTGAGCCATGGTTACCCTCTCCAACCCTCTCTTTTCTTGTGGAAAGGTACTGATAATAAAAGAAGTTACCTTTAAAAATGGTAGTTACTATTATTTCAGATGTTCTGCTGCCCATATTGTGTTTCATTAAATAATAAAACATTGCATAATTATTTAATAAGTGCATTAGAATAGACATACATTGGCCCAGCACAGTGGCTCACACCTGTAATCCCGGAACTTTGGGCAAATCAGGAGGTCAAGAGATCGAGATCGTCCTGGCCAACATGGTGAAACCCCATCTCTACTAAAAATACAAGAATTATCTGGGTGTGGTGGTGGGCATCTGTTGTCCCAGCTACTCGAGAGGCTGAGTCAGAATTGCTTGAACCCAGGAGGCAGAGGTTGCAATGAGCCAAGATCGCGCCACTGCACTCCAGCCTGGCAACAGAACGAGACTTCGTAAAAAAAAAAAAAAAAAAAAAAAAATTGACATACATTATATATTTACATTTTAAAGCTATTTTAATGTATAAAACATATGCTCTGATGTTCATTCTGGAAGGGTCTAGGGTCTAAATTTGTAACAAAGCATTCTACACATCAAAATACCAATTCTTGGGTGTTTGAAGACTAAGGCTAGTTGAATACTTGACCGTTAGTAGTCTAGTGTGAGAAAAATTCTGATATGCAGAAATAAAAGCATTAACAGCTGCTCTGACATGATCATTTTTCAATGCTTGTCAGAGCAGAGGGCTCTGAATATCTTCTGAGAATATATGAGGCTGGATGCAGTGAAAAACTAAAACTACTAATAGAAATATGAGGGGGTAGATCAGAGATGCAACTTCAACCTCAAATGAAATGTGATCAACGAGATTAACATTTTAGAGCACTATTATAAAATAACAAGAATGGTGCTTGGTAAATGCAGCTTATGTTAGAATGTATACGGAATATTCATTCCTTAATATATACTGATTTGCTGTGTGAATATGTAATAGAAAATGATAATTCATCTCGATATTGGAGACTTCTGTAACATTGGGACTAGAAAATAGCAATGCGATAATAGAGAAATTTTCTTGCTCCAGTTACATGACACTTTTTAAGTGAAAGTGTAGTTAGTAATGTATGTGTCCTGTTGGCCGTAACACAATGGTGTTGTTTAAAGAACGTTAACTGAGTCACAGAAGATGTCCTGATCATTTTATCCATGCTCAATATATGATAGGCAGGTACATTATTATAGCCTAACTTTTGGAGACCAACGTGAATTATTGATGGGAAGGCTGTCTTTCAAAGTGATATTTTCCCTTAATAAAGTAGACAGCAAAGGAATATGCTTTAAAGTAATAAGAGCCACCTATGACAAATCCACAACTAGTATCTTACTGAATGGGAAAAAGCTGGAAGGATTCCCGTTGAGAACTGGAACATGACGAGGATGCCCACTCTCTCCACTCATATTCAAAATAGTACTACAGGTCCTAGACTGAGAAACCAGGCAAGAGAAAGAAATGAAAGGCATCCAAGTAGAAAAAGAAGTCAAACTATTTTTCTTTACTGACAATATGATTCTATTCCTAAAAAACCCTGAAGACTCTACCAAAAGATTCCGGAGCTAATAAATGACTTCAGTAAAGTTTCAGGGTACAAAATCAAGGTATGAAAATCATTAGCATTTCTATATGCCAGTGTGTTCAAGCTGAGAGCCAAATCAAGAACACAATCTCCCCTACAATAGCCACACACACAGTATACCTAGGAATACATCTAACCATCTCCTTGTGGAAGATCTCTACAAGGAGAACTACAAAATCTTGTTGAAAGAAATCACAGATAACACAGACAAAGGGAGAAACATTACATACTCATAGATTCGAATAATTAATATTGTTAAATACTGCCCAAGCAATCTATAGATTCAACTCTATTCCTAGCAAACTATCAATGACATTTTTGACAGAAGTAGAAAAAAAAACTATGCAAAAATTCATATGGAACCAAAAAGTAGCCCAAATAGCCAAAGCAACCCTCAGCAAAAATAACAAAGTTGGAAACATCACATTACTTGACTTCAAACAGTATATGGCTATAATAACCAAAATAGCATGGTACCAGTACAAAAACAGACACATAGACCTATACAACAGACTAGAGAACTCAGAAATAAAGCTACATACCTCCAACCATCTAATTGTTGACAGCGTTGACAGAAATAGCAAGGGGAAAAGGACTCTTTGTTCAATAAATAGTGCTGGGATAACTGGCTAGGCATATGGAGAAGAAAGAAACTGGACCTCTGCTTTTTGCCATATACAAAAATTAACTCAAGATGGATTAAAGATTTAAATGTGAGTCCTCAAACTGTAAGAATCCTAGAAGAAAACCTAAGAAACACCATTCTGGACATCAGGCTTGGGAAAGAATTTATGACTAAGTCCTCAGAAGCAATTGCAACAAAAAAATCTATAAGTCAGGCTTAATTAAAGAGCTTTTGCAAGGCAAAGGAAAGGAACTATCAACAGAATACCCAGACAACCTACAAAAAGGGAGAAAATCCTCAAAAACTATGATCTGACAAATGTCTAATATCCAAAAATCTATAGGAAACTTAATTCAACAAGCAAAACAAATAACTCCATTAAAAAGTAGGCAAAAGACATAAGCAGACGCTTCTCAAAACAAACACATACGCACTTAGGCAGCCAACAAACATGTGAAAAGAATGCTCATTATCACTTATCATTAGAGAAATGCAATAAGATACTATCTCACACGGATCATCACAGCGACCATTATTTAAAAGTCAAAAAGCAACAGGTCATGGCAAGGCTGTGGAGAAAAAGGAATGCTTCTACGCTGTTGGTGGGGATGTAAGTTAGTTCAGCTATTGTGGGAAGCAGTTTGGAGATTTCTTGAACTTAAAACAGAACTATCATTCTACCTAGCAGTCCCATTACTGGGTATATATCCAAAAGAAAACAAATTGTTCTACCAAAAAGACACCTGTACTTGTATGTTCATTGCGGCACTATTCATAGCAAAGATGTGGAATCAATTCAGGGGAATTGATTAATTTTTTACCCATCAATGGGGGATTGGGTAAAGAAAATGTGAGACATAAACACCATGGACTGCTACATAGCCATAAAAAAGAACAAAATTATGTCCTTCGCAGCAACATGGATGCAGCCAGAGACCCTAATCCTAAGCAAGTGAATACAGGAACAGATAACCAAATACCACGTTTTCACTTATAGGTGAAAGCTAAATATTGGGTACTCATGGACATGAAGATGGCAGCAGTAGACACAGGAGACTACCCGGTGAGCGGGGAAGGAAGGGGAGCCGGAAGTGACAAGTTACTTGGGTACTATGCTCAGTACTTGGGTGACAAAAATCAGTCATACCCCAAATGCCAGCATCATGCCATATACCCATGTAGCAATCCTGCACATGTACTCCCTGAATCTAAAATAAAAGTTGGAATTTTTTTAAAAAAATACATTTTTTTTAATGTAAAAAGAAAAACAAAGTGGTATTTTCTTCCCCTTCTCCCTTTCTTCCTTCCTCCCTTGAGTATCCAGGAGATCTCTCTCTGTCCGTCCGCTTGGCTACTTAACAGCAGCAGTTGTTTGAACCATAAAGTGAGTTATTCATTAAGTCAACCTTTTCACCAGCTGACTGGCTGCTGACTTTCTGAAAAATGACACTGATTTCTTAAGATCCTCAAATAAGTAATAAAAATCAACCATCTAAATTCATTCAACCTTAATTGAATAAATACTGTATGGATTCTCCCACAGGATCTCAAAAGCAAACCAAAAATTGTTCAGCTGAAATTAAACAATCTTTGGCTGTATAAAACTAATGGGAGTTGAAATGCAGGAAATTCCATTTAGCAGTCAAAAACCCCAGAGCATACCAGACTTATTCAGAGCATTGCCTCCATCTTTTGTTCAGAGAATATACAGGGAAATATTGAGTATCTGAATTTCTAAAATGATTGCTTGGGTGAAGAGGACCTGCTTGGATGTGTAACTATTTAAAAAGCAGCTATCTTGGAAATACAATGAGCTATAAGTGAAATCTGTAGAAGAATTGGCTAGTTGTTACTTGCTTCAGATTGTCAAGAAAGAAAATAAGACTTAGTCATGAGGGGCACATTTTAAACAGGTTAACTTGTCTTTGGTCAGAAGGGAGTCAACCTAAGGAAATGTAATTTTAATTTAATTTAATTTAATTTTTTTTTGAGACAGAGTCTCACTCTCCCAGGATGGAGTGCGGTGGTGTAATCTCGACTCACAGAAACTTCCGCCTCCCAGGTTCAAGCAATTCTCCTGCTTCAGTCTCCTAAGTAGCTGGGATTATAGGCACGTGCCACCACACCCAGATAATTTTTGTATTTATTAGTAGAGACAGGGTTTGACCATGTTGGCCAGGCTGGTCTCAAACTCCTGACCTCAGGTGATCTGCCCACCTTGGTGTGTAACTTGGAATTCTATAGTTTCTGTACATTTTTTTAGAAACAAATTTCAGATATTATAGCCATCATTTCCAGACGTTATTTATATGACTAGTTAGTATAGACTGCTGTGTATCAAATGAATTGAGGGGAAATAGCCGTGAGAAGAGAGTGACCATTGAGATTGAGTGGTTGTGATTCGGAATAGGGATGTGGAATGGAGGGGAAGAGAAGTAGTGTCATTTGATTTAAGTATTTGGGGTACAGCCAATAGAACTTGCAGAAACACTGGATGTATATACCTGTGAGTGTGTAAGTGCACGCGTGCTTATTTGTTAAGGGTAAAAAGTGTTCCCAGAAATGGGAGATGAAGCAGTAGGAGAAATCCGGGGTAACACCTTTTTGTTTTGAACAATAATACAAAAACAGGTCTAGCAAAAATACCAGTCCTGTTTTCAGTTTGATCAAAAGTTCAGATTTCCAGTAGGTCTAGAAGTAGTATTTTGCATTAAAATCCATTCTTCTGGATTTGTCTAAGACTGGAAAGATCAAAAGGCAAAAGACATTTCAATTTTCAATTTCAGAGCTGTCAATGTTCTATCTTTCTTGAACTCTAAAATTATTTTTCTGACAGGAGTTTATGATTATCATGCTCAAAGTGATCTCTAAGAGTGATTTTAAAATTTTTATTACAAATTTTCCTTAACGTAGAATGAAAAGAAACTAGCTTGTTTTTTTTTTTTTTTTTTTTTTTTTTCTTTTAAATATGACAGCAAACATACTGTTTTGATGAAATGATGTTCTTCTAAGCCTTGGTGATTGTTTTAATTTCAAAGAGTCCGGAAATGAAAGTGACAGCTGATAACTTTTGGAAGTGTGGGCGGGGTGATGAAATCGTGCATTTAAATCATGTTAAAAGCTTGCCTTGAGTCTTTGGAAGCTTAGTAATTTACAGTAGTGATATAAATCCAGCTGAATCTGATGGAAGAAGGACCGAGGAGGTAGACATTGGAATAGGCAGAGATTATGAGAATAATAATCAAAGAACAATTGATTCAGTTAAGCAAATTGTGTGGGCTTATCTTTTAAAGCAATTTCTTTGTAAATAGTTGATGAAAAGTATAGTAAGCCTTTGGTATATTGACTGTTTTTCTCTATCAGCCCATTTAACACTGTCTCCTGAAAACAAAATTTGGTGTGTATTATTAATCTTTTATTGTCCTTATGGACATTTTGAATAAAATTACTCTCTAAGCCAATTTTATGTAATTGGCAGCTAATGTAATTGGTGAATGCTATTTGAGAAGAAACCCAGGAGTAAGCATCTAGCATCTTATAGCTTATTCAGATGTTTCAGATGATCTGCATTTTGTAAAATGAAGTAATTTATTATTTGCACATGACATCTGATTTTTGATGATACATTTGTAGTCTATATTGTCTATATAGGACTTAGAACAAAAACGTAGGGTGAACATTAATTTTGTTTTCACAATACAACTTCATTTACATGGATCTTATTTTAAATTTAATTTAAATGAATTATTTCAGAATGACTAAAAAACTATTATCTTGGGATTCTATTCCATTTATTGATTTTTTTGAACTTAAACATGATGTTTAATACAGATTGCTCACATAGAGAACAAATAGGCATGATGAAATTGTTTCAAGCTGGTTAGATGGTATTGGATGTAAGTTGGAAAAACATATTTCTGTCACAATTTAAGCAGTCAGCAAATAATCAGGACACCTTTTGGTCTACTTACAGGAGAGGTCATGTAAGGATGCTTCAACCGGCACTCTTGCTTCCCCATCCCTGTCGTGTCTGTCTGTACACCTCTTTCAGGACCCTTTTCCTAAAGCAAATGGGTGATTGTACTACCTTCTTGCTCACAAATTCCTAACTCTCTGTTATCAACTAAATCAAGCCCAGATTGGGTTCCAGTTGGGCCTTTCTTGTTGCCTGTAATTATTTCTCCTTCTGCCTTTCCTTGATTTTTCTTTTTTTTTCCTGAGACAGGGTCTTGTTCTGTTGCCCAGGCTGGAGTGCCCAGTCTTCTGAGTAGCTGGGACTACCGACATGCGCTATGCCCAGCTCATTTTTCAATTTTTTTTTTTTTTTTTTTTTAAGAAACAAGGTCTTGCTATGTTGCCCAAGCTGGTCTCAAACTCCTGGCCTCAAGGGATCCTCCCACATAGCCTCCCAAACTGCCAAGATGACAGATGTGAGCCATTGCACCCAGCCTCTTTCCTGGATTTTGTACCAAACTGAACTATGTTTCTAGAAAAATGACATCCCCCTACCCATGTCCACGAAATGCACCCTCATCCTGATTCCCCTCATCATTGTCTTTCTACATTGCACCCGTCTTCTCTAACCAGTGGTATCCAAGGTTAGGGAGAGAAAGCGTGTGGTGCCAGGTCCGAGGGCTATCTTCATTCAGGTTGAGTGGCTTTATTAGCCACAGTTTCCTCATCTGTAAATGTAATACAGCACTTTTAATATACAAGGTTTTGGGGACCAAATAAGATAAAATACATAAAACACATACACAATACCTGGAATACATTGGGTGCTGGGTAATAAGATAAATTCCTGGCTTAAAAAAAAAAAAAAAAAAAGTTGTTCTCAACTGTTTTCTGTTCCCACACTGGAAATAAGCTCTCCTCCTTTGAGCCATCACGGCACTTCATTTTAAATTTTCAGATATTCTTGGTTGAGTGCAGTGGCTCACGCCTATAATCCCAGCACTTTGGGAGGCTGAGGTGGGCAGATCACCTGTGACAGGAATTTGAGACCAACCTGGTCAACGTGGTGACACCCCATCTCTACTAAAAATACAAAACTTAGCCGGGCATGGTGGCGGACGCCTGTAATCCCAGCTACTCAGGAGGCTGAGACGGGAGAATCACTTGAATCTGGGAAGCGGAGGTTGCAGTGAGCAGAGATTGCGGCATTGCACTCCAGCCTGGGTGACAAGAGTGAAACTCCGTCTCAAAAAAAAAAAAAAAAAAAAAAAAAAGCATCATATTTTTTCTGTTAGAGTAGATATCGGACATATCATCTCTATTAGGCTGTAAATTCTTGAAACTATAAATACTTTATTGGTTTCTGTAATCTCTACAGCATTGAAACAATCCCTTTTACATGAAAATGAGTCTTAATTGACTGGAAATATTAGTGAAAGAATGGCAACTGCTCTCAGGTGGGGATGTCTAAGCACTGGAATACATTTTTTAAAAGAATGTAAAATATCTCAGCAATCATTTTTTATATTGATTGCATGTTAAAATGAACACATTTTGGATCTGCCAGGTTTACTGGAATATATTACTAAATGTAATTTTACCTTTAAATTTACCTTTTAGAAAATGTACAATTACATGGGTGTCTCCCATTCCATTTCTGTTGTACAGCTCTGGAATCTCTGTATTAACATTTCTCAGCGAAAACATCAGCTCTCAAAGAAATCTGTGGACTTGTGAATTTACAAATCTCTGATTGATAGTAGACATTAGCTGATTTATTGTGTAGATTAATAGGTAAATGAATGAATGAGCAAATGTACACATGGAAGGACAGAAGGAGAGATGGAATAAAAGACCGATGAAGGCACAGACTGTATCTGTCTCACATATTTATGTGTCCCTAGCATCTAGAACATTCTCTGTCAGTTAAGTGCTTATATGCATGTCTTACATATTAGCATTGTCTAAAAGTTTTGATTGGCTTAGCCCAAGTGTGTTGAACTGCCTCAATACTGGAATGTCTATGCTAATGGCTTGCTTTACACCCATAGGTTACATGATTATTTTGATTTTATAGTGCAGATAGTAAAAACTTAAGACAACTTAGCAATTAAGAAGTACTACTGGGAACAATTCTGTTTAATTATAAAAGGGCAGTTTGAGATATCTACTGTGTGAGCACTTGCATAATTTGTGAAACATCAGCACAAATGTTCCTGTCTTCATCTAGGGCAACCCAATTTATGAAATTCAACAATTTGGAAATTTTATAAATCATCAAAAATATGTCCATGCTTTATTTGAAAACTGTGACTTTTACAGTTCACAAGCAAACTAGTACCAACTTACTTCCATCTCTCATTCTAGTCTTTGAACTGGGACTGTGTGGAAATTAGTTTTTGAGCAGAGAGTTATACTATTGACGTGTGTCACGTTTCAAGAAGGCTATTACTCTCTTTGTAGTTTTTTGTTGACTCTATAAATGATTTACTGTAAATGCTCATTGTGAGAATATGTGAAATACAGAATGTTTAATATAAATAAAAGATCTGAGTTTCTGATACCCCAAAGCAGCCCTTAAAGTAGTTTCACACACAAAGTTCCAGACAGCATTTTAGTCGTGCCCACATTTGGATTACATATATACAATTTTACAAAAATTAGATCAATTTTGTAAGCTTTTTAACTTAGTAATATGCTGGAAATATCTTCTTTTCATGTCAACACATGAAATTATCACGTTTATGCCAGGATAATGTTGCATTAAATTCATGCATCATAATATATGTAACCTGGCTCCTCATGATGGGTATATCAATCTTTTCCAATTTTTGATACAAATGACACTGTGATGAAGTGACTCGTGCATTCATTTTTGTTCACTGATTTGATGGGCCCTTTAGTAAAAATTCGACCATACGTTCTTGCTGGGTCAGGGTTATGCAGATATTAATACATGTTGCTAAACTGTCTTCAAAGAAGTTGTACCAATTTACATTCTGTTTCCGCATTCCTTGGCAATACAAATCTGGTTTTTGCAATGAAAGTTATTGGGACAGTAACGTTTATTCTTTAGAGTTTGAGTTTTATGCAGTCTATATATTAGGTGCTACCAGAAAGATTAACAAATATAAATACTCTTCTGATTGTGATCTTCTCAAGGTGAAACACTTAAATTATTCTTTTGAGACTGTCTGACTTAGATCTGCATATTCTTGTAAGTTCAGCTTTCCGCTAGAAGTTTAACTTGTTTTTCATTGTATCTAATACCTTATTGGATTAACACATATTCTTCTTAAATGAAAGTTATTGTTTCTATGTATATTGCTGGTGTTTCACGTAGAGAAGAGCAGATGAGGATAATAACCCACTTCTTTATCACCTCAAGGCGAAATCAAGCTTGATTTTATAGCAGTGAGGTACCTGTTATACAGTATACTCTCTAAGAGAGACACAAATAAATAATTCCACGGTTGTATACACACCTGTCTCATGCTATTGTGGAAAGTGAATGTTTAGATTCCTTTCTGAAATAAGAGAAATTTCTTGAGCACTCACTATATGCTTGAGTAAATATGTAATAAAACCTACAGACCTAAAATAAATTATAACCTATTCGCTCTACTGTTCTTTGACATCTAAACATGTAACTTTGAACTGGAAAACTGATGTATTCCCTTTGGCCGTGAATGAAATGTCTGAAAAGCCAAGTATCTCTGTAACCAGATCTCCTCTTGTTCTAAATTTAATTGGAATTGCATGTAAAATATTATGGACCAGGGCATTTAGAGTTAATACCTCAAAGGCTGTAACGTAGTTCAATACTTGAAGTTCAAATTAAGTTTGGAAACTCAACTAGAGCTTGTTTCCAGAGAAGTAAGACAAGCAGTTTGCCAGTACCATCTAGGCACATTATTTTGTAGCTAACAGGAAATTTTGAGCCAGGAGCAGCCACTAGCAGATCATTAGACCAGGTTTTGTGGCCTATGGCAGACAGGCTTCTGATTAGAAGTTGAAACAGAAAGCAACATAGTTGTTGCTCTACTTTGTGATATCTGAATAGAAGGGAGAAATCAAGCTAAATTTGGACTGTCATTTCCTTAAATGTTCATTTTACAAATGAAGACATTAGTGCTGAGATGTTGAGCAGTTTACCCAGGATTATCATCCCTTCCATAAAAATCCCACTATCCATCTGATAAGCCCTTTTTTTAAAATCTTACAAAACTGTTGAATGATTTTTAAGGAAAAGATAATAAAGATACCTGGAATGATCATCTTGGTGTTTCTGAGAAACACATTTCTAACCAGAAAGGAAGAGGAAATCAAAGAGCTTATTACTAGAAATATGGGGTCAAAGCCTCATCCAACTTTACCTTTTGAAAAAAAGCTAAAAAGCAATTCATCACTGCAAAGAAAACAACGAGTATTAAAATGATATCTTTATAGCAGTGAGTTTATTTGGTGCCTTTCTTAGCAAGGACGTTGTCCAAGCTTTTATTACATTTGTGCTGACTGTGTGTTAAGAGTTCATATCTTAATTTAAGAATCCTGAAATGGCTTGTCTCCTTGATACTTACTTAAATTAAATTTGGAAATATTTGTATCTGAGATATATCACAGTGTAAATAGCATAGGTCTTTATTTAAATCAGTAATTTAAAACCTGGGGTCTGTGCATCACTTATAAACTCCTCTCGCGGAAGTGCCAGGTGTATTTAGAATGTAAAACATCCAGTAACCCAAACGGAACCCGAGGTACCCACAGATTTTGAAGATCTTCTATGAAGAGTTTGTTCAGCACTTTCACCCCCAATTCTATGACCTGTAGAAATACAGAGCCATGGCCAGGATATCTGAAAACACTCAGGACATTTTCTGTGTCTCTGTTATTTCAGAGTTCTGTCACCTACCTATTTTTTCTGTGTTGTGCTATGTGGCACTGATGTGAAAATCCACAGCGTCTTTGAGCCCCTCCCTAAATCACTCACACAAAATGTAATTATTTCATAAATACTTGCTACGGAAAGGGAAATTTGGAGAAGGATTTTAAACTGCAGTAACAAGGCCAGGCAAGACGGCTCATACCTGTCATCCCAGTGCTTTGGGAGGCTGAGGCAGAAGGCTTGCTTGAGCCTGAAAGTTTGATACCAGACTGGCGATATAACGAGAGCTCGTCTCTAGAAAAGAAAACAAAAAATTAGCCAGGGTGGTAGTGCACACATGTAGTCCTAGCTACTGGGGAGGCTGAGATGAAAGTATTGCTTGAGTCCAGGAGTTCCAGGTCACAGTAAACTGTGATCTCACCACTGCACTCCAGCTTGGGTGACTGAGTGAGACCCTGTCTCTAAGAAAACTAAATAAGAAGAATAAAATAAAATAAATGACAGAAATAAAAACTGGCAAAATGAAACAGAGGTTATCTCTTTGTAGTGTCTTTTGGGCAGTTCAGCCTATTACATTGGTGAGGATGGGGCCTCTTGATTTTGCTAGCTCTTCTCTTTTTCCTTCCTATTCTCTCCTCTACCATCTTTTATTCTTCTATCCTCCATGAAGGTAGAACACTACTCTCCAGATACTCTAAAGTTGAATTGTTCAAATGTCCTATAACTCTGCAGTCATACCATCTACTGAAACACGTATTAAAATATCTTTCCAAGCAAAGGCAGTTCCTGTTTAATCCCTTGACCAAGGAATTGTGGTGCCAGATTACATATTTTTTCCTTGCATATTACAATAAAAATTTCATATTAAAACATGAAAGTGACACAGACCTTGAACAATGTTGCTATTTGCATAATCAGTTGCTATTTGCATAATCAATTGGGATACAAATCATCAGCGTACATAGCTTGCTGTCCCTGGAAACTAAGAATAGAAAATCAATGGAGGCTTAAGCGTAGCAGTTTATTTAGCGCCTCAGGAAGCTGAGCAGCAGTAAGTTACTTTCCTTGAGTTGTATTTCTGTGTTGCCAGGTAGTTCTGAAAGCTGCTAGTTAGACCATACAGCATGGGCTGTTTGAATTTACTTAGCTGTTGTTAGCAGGATGCTTCCCGTGTGTTTTTATAACAAAATTCTGCAGTGTTTGGGGGTAGTACTTCTGTGATTTCTCACTGGTAAAATGCCCCAAATGAAATAATTATTGCATTGTTCTCATGGAGATGGATGTAACCCCACGGCAGAGATGTACACTGTGCAAACTCATTATTTTCAATATCTAAATAGAAGTCGTTGATTCTTCCTGCCTACATCAACAAGCATCATGACAGTCCAACCAAATGAGATGTGGTACTTTGATGATCAATGTGAGGCCACAATTGGATTGTTGTGGAGCTCTAAGCACATCTGAGTATGTGTAACTTGAAAACCTTTTGTTGCTAGCATTCTGCTAAGTTTCTGACACAAGTGTCACATTAAAGGAAGCTTGTAAGAAAAGAAAAATTGTTAGCAAAATCTCACACACTAGAAGTGACAAAAATTGCATAAGGAGGGTTCAGCAGGAATCGTTGTCCTATGACATGATCAGTTCTAGAATTCATGCAGTGAGCCAGGTTAACTTTCCGGGAAGTTATGGAAGACAAAGCCGATCTTGTTAATGTGTGCTGTTCACCTAAATGAGTCAAATGGCACTGATACCCACATCCGCCATTGATGATTGGGTGGTACCTTGCACAAAGGTCTTGGAAAAATGTTTGCTCTGGGGAAGCATCACAGTGATCTATGAGAGGAGTCAATTTGATCAGCCTAATCAGGGTTTGCCTCGACTTCTGAATTGAAGCTTGATTGCTTTGCATGGATGATGTTTTTGCTGTGCTAGGAGGGCCCTCAAAATGATGACACATTTTCTACCGTGTCATGCGCTTGCTTACAAATCTGAAGGATCCATTTTCTGTTGTGGCAATTGGTGTATACCAAGTGAGCAGAGAGCTTGCTCCAATTATAACATCTCCTATGCCTTTTTTGAGAGAAAATGATACTGAATGTATTGCCTTTTATCACGTGGAAATGAGGTGTTTTTAGTGACTAGATACTTAGTTGTGTTTCAAATGTGGAAAGAAATAATCATGGATTTTTCTTGCCATAAAGCTAAAATTTAGGAAAAATTCTTGTATATGAGATACGTGTTTCAGGAAATAAAGGGATGAATGTTGCAAGTTAAATCTTACTGAATTTAGTATACTTAGATGATTTTATGTCTTGTCATTTTTCCCTGGAGAGCTTACAGTGAAAATGCATCCCAGATCCTCTGTTTGAAACTGGGATTCTACCTTACAATAGTAATATGATAAAATGTGATGAAAAGGAGATTTTTTGTTTGTTTGTTTGTTTGTTTGTTTTGAGACGGAGTCTCGCTCTGTCCCCTTGGCTGGAGTGCAGTGGCGCGATCTCGGCTCACTGCAAGCTCCGCCTCCCGGGTTCCCGCCATTCTCCTGCCTCAGCCTCCCGAGTAGCTAGGACTACAGGCACCCACAACTGCGCCCGGCGAATTTTTTGTATTTTTTTAGTAGAGACGGGGTTTCACCGTGGTCTCGATCTCCTGACCTTGTGATCCGCCCGCCTCAGCCTCCCAAAGTGCTGGGATTACAGGCGTGAGCCACCACGCCCGGCTTGTTTTTTGGTTTTGATGGAGTCTCGCTCTGTTGTGCAGGCTGGAGTACAGCGGCATGGTCTCAACTCACTGCAACCTCTGCCTCCTGGGTTCAAGTGATTCTCCCACCTCAGCCTCATGAGTAGCTGGGACTACAGATGTTCACCACCATGCCTGGCTAATTTTTATATTTTTAGTAGAGACGGGGTTTCACCATGTTGGCCAGGTTGGTCTTGAACTCCTGACCTCAAGTGATCTGCCTGCCTCAGCATTCCAAAGTGTTGGGATTACATACAGGTGTGAGCCACTGCGCCCCGCCCAAAACAATTTTATTCAAGGCAACAAAGCTTGAGGATTTCTGATGTGGTTACTTAGCACTCTTTCAATTGATAAAGACAGCAAAGGTAGGCTGTTCATTCATGCAATTTTTACTGACTAAGGGCCAGCACTGTGGAAGACCCTAATGATACAGTCATAACCAGAGTGACATAACCTTGCCCTCCCATGTACTACGTGCCTGTCCGGCTGATGCATGCGTCACGTTACAGAAACCTTGTGTGAGAGGAGAAATGTTAGTCCATCTTTGTGTGCACTAGAATTTACTTCAGTATATCTGTTATGTCTAAACCAATGTTTCTCAAACTTTATGGGAGATCAGAAACTCTTGGGGGCTTTTAAACCATAGATTGCTGCATTCACTTCCAGACTTTGATTCAGTAGGTCTGAGGTTAGTCCCAGAATTTGAATTTTTATCAGGTATCTGGGTGATGCTGATGCTGCTAGTCTAGGATCACATTTCCAGAACCACTGCTCTGAAAATTTACAACTGCAAAAATATGGAATCAGCACAAATGCCGGTCAATCAACAAGTGGATAAAACAATGTGGTATATGTACATACCGTAGAATACTACTCAGCCATAAAAGTGAAAAAAATAATGGCACTCACAGCAACCTAAATGTGATTGGAGACTATTATTCTAAATGAAGTAACTCGGGAATGGAAAACCAAACATCATATGTTCTCACTTATAAGTGGGAGCTAAGCTATGAGGACACAAAGACATACAAATGATACAGTGAACTTTGGGTAGTCGGGGGAAAGGGTGGGTGAGGGATAAAAGACTACACATTGGGTACAGGGTACGCTGTGTGGGTAATGGGTGCACCACAATCTCAGAAATCACCACTAAATAACGTAGTCATGTAACCAAACACCACCTGCTCCCTAAAAACCTATTGAAAGAAAAGAAGAAAGAAAGAAAGGAAAAGGAAGGAAGGAAGGAAGGAAGGAAGGAAGGAAGGAAGGAAGGAAGGAAGGAAGGAAGGAGAGAGAGAGAAAGAGAGAGAAAGAAAGAACCACTGATGTAAACAAAGGCCAAAGCTGCCTAAATACAAATGATGTGAAGTGTGATGGTGTGACTATTAAACAACAATTCACTTATGTTACTGAATAAATGCTACAGCAGAAGAATCACTGTCCCAGTAAAACTCAAAAAAAGTCTGTTTGTTTTTGCTCTTAAGGTTATCATGAAATTAAAATAAAGCACTTTTAAATTATTTATTCTGTAATCATATAATTTATCGTACATTCAAAAACTATCCAAATTGAGCAGTTGCTGATAAGACATTCAAAAATCTTTTTTTTTTAACAAGAGGAGTGCAAGTTACAGATTAAGAGACATAACTTCTTTATGACTGCATAAAATTCCATTTACATGTGGTACATATACAAATATGTGCCACATTTTCTTTATGCAGTCTACCACTGATGGGCGTTTAGGTGAATTCCATGTCTTTGCTATTGTGAATAGTTGCTGCAATAAACCTATCAGGGGTAGAACAATTTATGGTAGAACAATTTATATTCCTTTGGATATATAGCCTAGAATGGAATTGCTGCGTCAAATGATAATTCTGTTTTAAGTTCTTTGAGAACTCGCCACCATGGCTGAACTAATTTACATTCCCACCAGCGGCATGTAAGTGTTCCCTTTTCTCTGAAACCTTGCTGGCGTCTGCTACTTTGCGGCAACATGGATGGAGCTAGAGGCCATTCTAAGCAAACTAAAGCAGGAACAGAAAACAAAATACTGCAGATTCTCACTTATAAGTGGGAGCTAAATGCTAAGTATATATGGACACAAAGAAGGGAAAAACAGCCACTTGGGCCCACTTTTGGGTGGAGGGTGGGAGGAGGGTGAGGATCAAAACATTACCTATCAAGTACTGTGCTTATTATCCGGGAGACAGAATAATCTGTGCACTAAACCCCCATGACACACAATTTGCCTATATACCAAACCTGCATATGTACTCTTGAACTTAATTTTTTTTAAAAAAAGAGACATAGCTTCAAATATTGAGAAATATAGCATCTAATTTATTAATGGTTTATCCTGAAAAACTATTTATAAATCATCAAATAATATAAATTACTTATATTTGGGAGTCCATTTCGACCTTTTCTTGAGTTTTACACCGTTTTAAAGGGTGTAAACCAGAAAGTGAAATGTCATTAAAGGAACTTATTTTATTAAATTGTCTGCAGCCATCTTTTTTTTTTTTTTTTTTTTTTTGTTAAGATGGAGTCTCACTCTGTTGCCCAGGCTGGAGTGCAGTGGTGCAATCTTGGCTCACTACAAGCTTCACCTCCCAGGTTCATGCCGTTCTCCAGCCTCAGCCTCCCGAGTAGCTGGGACTACAGGCACCCGCCACCTAGCCCAGCTAATTTTTTGTATTTTTAATAGAGACAGGGTTTCACCGTGTCAGCCAGGATGGTCTTGATCTCCTGGCCTCGAGATCCGTCCTCCTCGGTCTCCCAAAGTGCTGGAATTACAGGCGTGAGCCACCGCGCCCAGCCATGCAGCCACCTTTACTTATAAATCATGTTTATTTTTTTATCTTTCCTGATTGTGTAATAGACTGTGGCTCAGAACCCTCCCTTCCCTATCTGTGGAGAGACTCCTTTGTCTGGATTCTTTCTGTCCGTAGCTCACTTTATACATCAGGTTTACAGTGTTTCAGAAGTAGACATTAAAGGAAGGGGAATTCCTTGCACATTCATTTCCCCTGAAATCAGAAGTAACACACTCCATTGAAACCTACTAGAGTATGAACACTTTTCATTATTGTTATTTTCATCTGATATCTGATGTATTTGACCCAAGAATACAGATTCTGGGGAGGACATGATGGAAAGTGTCCAAAGACCCGTTTTGATGAGCGCTGATTAGAACCAAGCTTCTGTTTCTTTAGGCTTTAGGTCCTGCCTGAAGTCAGAAAATGAGTTTGAACTCAGGTTCTTTGGGAAGGTAGCGGTAGTTTTTCACCTTCTACATGCAGTGATTCTAAAATGTGTAAGTGCAATAATGGCAAATTCATTATTGGATAAAATATAAAGAATATGGCAACTAGGAACACTTTGCCAAAACAGCATCATTGGTTATAAGCAATGGTCTGCCAGTGAACGTTTAACAACAGACTCTCTAAGGAAAGAAAAAGCCCCTGATTTGTAGCCTTTGCCAATTTCTTTGGCTACTCCCACCATGGCTGAAGACTGAAGTCAAATTACTGGCCAGACCACACTGAAATGGATTTGGTAAGAGATGCAGACCATTGATTCCTGGAAGCCGGCTCCAACTCACCCCTAGAGGCTTACAACTTTATCTTTTGTTGGTTGGTTGGTTTTCAGGTGGGTGAGCACAACAATAAGGAGGAAGGGAGGTTGTGCTGATGTTCCTGAGTCCTTTATGAGGGCAAAACGGAGTTTCAGGATTGGCACTTTTCCAATCTCCAGCTTCCCATTCCTGCGTAATATATTAAATAGCTTTCCATTTTTCATCACTGCAGAAATAACTCAAACTCAAAAGAGCAATACCCTGAAAGGAGTTAAAAACTGATCCCTATAGGAAAGATAATAAGCACACATCATCCTAGCTATATTCATGTAGCAATGCCTCCGAGCCTTAGGCGTGGGTTGCTTATGCAGATTCTCTGGCACAGGATCACACACTATTGTCACAGCACTTGTCCCCTTGCTGTGTTGTTATTTGTTTGCGTGTCTTTCTGCCCCAGTGGACAGACCCTGAGCTCCTTGAGGGCGGGTACCATTTGTTTTTGTTTTTTTTTTTTTCTTCACTATATCCAAACCTTAGCAGAGTGCCTGGTTAATAACAGGCTCCTTTCCTGCATTCTGTGCCTCCATAGGGGGCAACTCTAAGAGCCTTTCCAGCTCCAGATCTCCCTCTGGGAGCAACCCAGGCTTCTGCTGCAACCACTTTGCAATTAAATTTTCTCTTTGCTTAATCCAGCTTCCCTCATGCTTTTGTAGGTAGGAATTGTTCCTGAGAGTGCTCCATAACAGATATCCTGCTTGCAAGCCCCCATTTCAGGGACAATATTTCATTTATGACATTTTGAATATTGCATAGAGAGATTTGGAAATTCATTTGGCCACTTTTCTACAGTAATGCATTTCACAGCATGAAATAATTTGCATTATTCAAAATTGAGTATCACATGAAACCAGTGGCCCTTTGCTTGAGGGTATTATTAAACTAGATGATCCATTAGAATCTTCGACTTCCTAAAAATGTTTCGAGCATTGGGCACTGAAATCACCTGACTTAGCTGTGATTAATGTGATTGACAGAGTTTCAAGGCAGACTCCAAATGCTTCAAGAAGGAGTTCTACCATAATCATAAAGTTTTATCCTGAATATTTTTGAATAA
Organism: Piliocolobus tephrosceles; assembly: GCF_002776525.5. Lineage (NCBI taxonomy): Eukaryota > Metazoa > Chordata > Mammalia > Primates > Cercopithecidae > Piliocolobus > Piliocolobus tephrosceles. The sequence continues at coordinate 111,375,046 of NC_045442.1, read as the reverse complement.
TTGCTATGGACTATTGGTCATTTTTTGGCAGGGGTAGGTACTGTCATTGAAGAGGTGGATATGTGCCTTTGGTCCCAAGGCAAATGCTATGCTTTTGCAAAAGAAATCATCTTTTAATAGAACTTACTTTCACATCACCTGAATTCCTTAGTATGTCGTCTGAGATTCCTGGGTACAATTCTCACATGTTCTGTGTGTCACATTGCCAGTACAATCAGACATCTGCTTCTGGAATAATAAAGCTGTGTTTGTGGTGCCAGCACATACCTCGGCTTCTGTGAGTCAGGAAGCGTATTGTTTCATGTACTGGAACCATCCAGGTCTGCAAGAGCACAGTAGATTTCTCTGGAAAACAGGTTTTCTTTTTTTGTTGTTGTTGGTTTTTTTTTGTTTTGTTTTGTTTTGTTTTGTTTGGCTTTTTTTTTTTTTTTTTGTTACACAATTCAATGAAAGTGTCTTAATGGATGAATCTCAGAAATCAGGATGATTAACTTTAGACTTTGGCATGGACTCAAACAGCCATTATTAACACTGCGTTTGTGTGCCCTGGTTTTAGAATGAAATTCCTAATTTAATTATATCCCAGTAGTCCTCAATGGCTTGACAGTGCCCTTCTTATTAATAAGATCTCAGTCTCAATTCCAGAAGATATTTCTTTTAGGTATCAGTAAAGTGGGACAAGTAGACCTTCAGCAATTTTCCTGAATTAGGGAAGACTAGGAAATGCTATTACAACCACATTGTAATCACCAGTATTACAAATTAGAGAAATATATAACTATAGAACTGCAGGTACTAAAAACACAGAGTAAAGTCGTATTTCTTTCTTTCTCTTTATATATATGGTATATATATAAACATACACACATATACATATGTATATATAGTATATATGTACTCACACACATATATACTACATATACATATATACACATATAATTATATGTATATATTGTATTATGTGTATATACACGTAATACAAATATATATGTGTATATACACATATGTGTATTAGCCATTTTATTTTATATATGTATATATACACATATATAATGAATGTATATACACATATATAATATATATGTGCACATATATAAAATATATATATTATGTGTGTATACATACACACATTTAGATAGATGAGTAGACCACTGTAGCTGTATGATGTAGATATAGAAATAGATGCATATCATAATTTGGGTTACATTTTTAAAGGGTGTAAACCAGAAAGTGAAATGTCATCAAAGGAACTGATTTTATTAAATTGTCTCATGAATTTAACAGACAGTTTTGCATTTGATAATTGAACTTGTCTTTCTCTTCCTTTTCCTTCCCTTCACCTTTCTTAATACCACTGAACATAAAGCAAGACTGTAGTCCCACCACACTAGGCCTGAGACATTCCCACTGTGCTGAGAGCCCCATAATTTGAGAACAGGCCTCCTGGGAAGATAACAGTTTGCGTTACCATTTTTTAATCCCTAACATCTTCTGTGCTTCCCTCACATATCCTGGCCTGAAATGCAGAGGCCAGGGGGAAACACTGGGGAGAGGGCTCCCTGGACCTAGCAGTGTGATTATCACAGCTGGTGCTGGGTCGCTGTTTTCACAGCCACTTCCTGGAGCTGTGAATGGTCTGCCCAGACATAAATCCCAGCCCCTCTCTGTCAGTGCTAACAGATGGCAACCTCGTGGCAAGACTTGTTTTATGGCACAGATTTTATACTCAGTTGTAGCAGCCAACCTTGTATAAAATGTGATTATAATGACACCATCACAGTCCCCACCTCTATCTAGAAAGCAAAAGTATGTAACATACATGCTTTGGCTGCGTATTAGCTGTGTCGATCTAAATTTTGTGGATGTGGAAAATCACCAATGGACTTGTTGAGCAAAAAATAGTAATTTAGGGAACCCATGTGAGTTCATTAATGTTCTCATATTGGGCTAGATTTTTAAAAGATATGCCTAGAACATGGAAAGATGGTAACAGTATCAAAGACAAGTAAAATGAAAGGATAGGAACTTCATTGTATCCGGATGAAATCAGACAAACAAGGGAATTTAAAAAGACAAATTAAAAGAAAGCAACAAAATGGGCTGAAAACACAGTATTATTTAGTTATTGGGACTTAAACCCAGAAAAAACACTATTTCATTTCTTACTGTAATGAAACCTAATCTTCAAACTAGAAAAAGTAAAATAAACGTACTAAGAGAAAACCATTGTAATAATAAGTATAATAATAAACATAAGAGGAGATTAAATATGTGAAAAATGTGTTAAAATCAGACCTTACCACTTAAAATCAGCTCAAGATTCCAGGCACAAATGAGTGATGTTACAGCATACTGAAAAAACATTGCAGATACTATGTCATGACCACTTTAGTAGCAGGACTTGCTTTCTTTCTTATTTTAAAGCAGAGAAAACAGTCAAAGATCAGATCATCCTGCATCAAAAGTGAACGTAGCATTAGGCTATATTGACAGAAGTTTGGTTTCCAGAAAAATCAAAGATGCATCCTAATTAAGACTATTATTTGGTGTTGTGTTTTCAGGGAACATGTCTTACATTGATGTTGATGAAACAGATCTGATTTCTATCAACTAAAATTATGAAGAAAAGAGAACAAATATTATGTGCATTAGCTGAAAGGACTTGGAATATTTTAGCCTAGAAAAGACTTAAGGAGAAAGATAAGTTAGTTCAAATATTTGAAAGGCTCAGATTCAGGCCTCATTTATGTCATTGCATTGGACAATAGAACAATCAGTAAGATGAAGTTACAAGTAAACAGGTCTCCACTCAGCATTAAGACAGGTTTTGTACAATTGCCAGCTGTTTAATTGAAGTGGAAATGAACTGCTCTGAGACAGTGAACCCTGTGCAAATGGAAAGTGAAGTCCATTGTTCAGGTTTATGGTGGAAGGAATTCTTGTATTATATGAGTGATTAAATATGATGACCTCACAGATCTCCTTCATTTCTTTTTTGTTGTTGTTGAGACAGTGTCTCCCTCTATCTCCCAAGCTGGAGTACACAATCTCGGCTCCCTGCAACCTCCGCCTCCCAGGTTCAATTGATTCTCCTGCCTCAGCCTCCTGAGTCACTGGGACTACAGGTGCACACCACTATGCCTGGCTAATTTTTGTACTTTAGTAAAGATGGGGTCTCACCATGTTGGCCAGCTGGTCTCGAACTCCTGGACTCAAGCGATCCACCTGCTTTGGCCTCCCAAAGTGCTGGGAATATAGGCATGAGCTACCGCACCCGGCCCATTTCTAAAATTCTGTATGGTTTTGGGGCATAGTGTCATTTTGAACTTATTCAGCAACTATGCAAGGTTGTAATATTTGAGCAGTGCTATTCATTCAAGCCATTTTACTTTCATATATTAAAAATAGTAGCAGGATATAGGGGAAATACTCAAATAAAATGTCTTTCAGTGATGTAGATGGTAACCTGTAAAACTATTGATTAAATACTAACATCATTGCCACAGATGGCATAACCCAGTGTCAGACCAGTAAGCTTCGTCAGGGTAAGGCCACCAATCCACAAATTGAAAACAGGTGGCAAAAGTTCCCTGGGGGACTTGGCATTTGTAAGTAATCAGTTACTGTAAAGCCCTGGTCAGACACAAAGTAGCTTCATTGCTGATGACATTTTTAATAGCTGAAGAACCTCACCACTTTATTTAATTATAATTTTAATATACAATACACGTGCAGTTGATCACCTTTGACAATTGTTTGATTCTCTTCTACTTTCTTAGCCTAAGTTACAATATGATAGCCAGACCTTTTATTTTGGCGACACCAACAGATCAGAAATGCATGATGGAAGCCAAGATGAACTTGTCTGTCTCTATAGCTAGAAGGTTTCCATGTTGCATTTTCTCTGGTTCCTCCATTCATCCGTAACTGATCCTTAAGGAGAAATCAAATACATATGTGCTTGGTTTCTGTTCAGTGGAAATTAAATCCCACAAAAACCAAACTGTAGTTTAAACTGAAAATACTCATTTTTAAAGTATGTTACCAACCTTTCTGACGTGATATTCCACCAACCTCCCCCTCCCCAATGGAGATGGAAGTAAATTAAAGTTTATTCATAGCAAAATTGACATATAAGACAATGGATAAAGACATAAATTGCTAACATTGTCCAAAATCGGTGTTTTCAAAGCCTTGGATCTTCTACTTCAAAGCTTTATTGGAAAGTACGACGGAAAGTAAGAATTTAGTAGAAAAGCCAGGCTACTCCATTTGGAGAAAAACGAATAGCTTAGAGTCCTTTGGGCATACCATGGGAAGATCTCTGTAGATTTCTGAATGCTATTGGCCAGTATTTCAGTTAATACGGTAAGATAATTTTTCTTCTGACTGTACTCAGTAATTTGTCAGAAAAGCATTTGCTTTATGGAAACAGTAAGTTTCTGCACGTGTAACAATTGAGACAGGTCATAAAACAGAATAGAAATATAAAGGAAAGCAGCAGAATGATTTAAAATACCCTGTTTTTGGAAAATAAAAGCTATGTGAAGTCAAATAAAATATACTGCATACAATCCAGAAGTTTACTCATTTTCCGTTTTCTCCATAGTTACATAGAGAACTCTAAGGCAGAAGTCTGCCACATAAAGTGGCTACAATTTTAGTCAAAATGAAGAAGCAATACAGGGCATTGGAAGAAGTTTAATCTCATGCCTACGTTCTTGAACATGCCTCTGTCCCCCAGCCTCTTCCCTACACTAGGAGAAAGTTTATCTTCATATGCCGCATTGTTTTCTACTAGGCGTTATTCTCTTCTCTAAAATGAAGAAAGCATTTTGCATTATTGGCTTTGGTCAAGGCTTCGGTTTGTATTTTATTAGTTTATTCTGGTCATGAATGGCTGATTTATTGTTTGAGAAAATCTTTCTGGTCATCATGGCCTTCATACTTGGTATTCATCAACTGTCTCATCATCATAATCAGGAGCCTGGATATTTTTAAAGTTTAAGAACAGAAAGCCCCTTGACAGATTACAATGACATTTCCAAGACACTTCATATGAGGAAAATGGAATTAAGCAGTAGACAGTGAATGCCTTCCTGTGTATAACTGTGAAGTGAACTTAAGCCTTCTATATATAATGAAAGCCCTGTTGGATTAAACACATCACCCTTCAGATGTCATAGCTGTTGCTAACTGCAAAGCACAAGTAGTAGTCTCCTCTACAGCCAATGGAGACATTATCTTGGCTGCCACTTTTTTTAATTCAGAGGATAGATATGGCATTTTCCTATTGATTTCATTGTATAAACATAAAGACATATTTTAGACCCTTTTGACTATGAAATTCTCAAACCCTCAAGTGTGGCTTTGTAGCTCCCAGGGATACTGCCGTGGTTCAGAAAGGGATTTCTGGGCAGTGGGATGCAACATCAGGGTGGCGCCTCCATTGGTTCAAGAACTAGGGCAGTGAAAAAGCAATAGATAATAAGCCTGGTGTTGCACTGATGCCCCTGAGTAGTCCTAAAACAGTCCCAAGAAATCTAGACTAAACGTATTCTACCACAGAATCTCTCTCTGAGCTTCGTTCCAACCTCACAGAAGGATTTGCTGAAGTTGGCTTGGACCTAAAAAGCATAAAATTCCCTGGGTAGGTAAAGATTAAACCATGCAGCTATTTCTAGAAACTTCAAATTCTGCACTGCTCCTGATTATCTTAGTAAGATTTTTGATTTTAGATATGATTCAATATAATATACAGTTAATTGATAAGACAGCCCATTGGTGATTATTGTTTAGAGTTTCAAGAAGCTGCCTTATTGATTCATTGTTCCTCTTCACATTTTGTTGCTTACCTTTTAGTTATTTCTGTTTTTCAGGAAGCTCTTGAGAATGAGAGGAGTGAACATGCCTGTGATTTTTGTATGCTAATCATAACATGATGAATGAGTTATTTCAAGAGGTGAAAATCATTGGCCAAAACTAAATTTCCCAGTTCACTGTATATTTGGATTTATCACATAGCTCAGTTCCTTGTTACCATGGGTAAGCAGAAAAGTACTATAGGCTAGTTACTATTTTGCCCTTAACAATCAAAGTTGTTATACTGGAAATCAGAGGTAAGAATTAAATAAGAGGGCTGAAATGTGGGGGCTGAGATGTACATTGTTTATCCTGGTGAGTAAGAAGGCTGGATAGGGACCAGATTTAAAGGTTGGAGTTTGAAATTCTTGGATAAAGAAAAGTGAGCAGCTTCTGGGCAAAAGAAATACTTTTGGGCTTTTCTACATTCTAAGATTTATTAGGAAACTGTTGTTCTAGGCTTTTCTGCTTATCATGTGTTCTTCCCATTTATTCATCTCTCGACAAACATTTATTAAACTCCTTTTTTATGAAGCAATGTGTCTGATCGTAACTTGTTATGATCATAACAAGCTGGGATTATAACAAGTTAACTCAGCCCATCCAAGAAGGAATGGAAGATGTGTTTACATGTGATATAAGTCAGCATATGTTCATTGCCATGCCGAGAGGGAGAAAGTTCTTATGAATGTGTAATCAAGCTGGGGATCTGATGCGGCAGGGGTGGCTAAAGCACAGGGCAGATGAAGGGAGAGATCCCAGGAACAGGGAGTGGCATGCGTTCTGCATAGAGGGAGGAAGGTTCAGTAATTACTTGGGGAGTGGGAGAGCAGTTCAGTTCATTATAGCTACAAGGTTTGAAGGGTGAGTTGAGACATCATTTGAAATAGACTTGAAGATCAGACTAAGATGTCCAGCCTTTATCCTGTGGAGAATTTACAGCCAGTATACATTTTTGAGTGGAACTTCTGATACTATGAAGATATGTCTGGCTGCTCATCAGTGTTGGACTGGATAAAGGAAATGTGGTACATCTACACCGTGGAATTCCATGTAGCCATAAAAAGAATGAAATCATGTCCTTTGCAGCAACATGGAGGCTGTTATCCTAAGTAAATTAACACAGAAACAGAAAACCAAATACCCATGTGTAATCAAGCTGGGGATCACTCAAAAGTGGGAGCTAAACACTGAAGACTTATGGACATTGAGAGAGAAACAATAGACACCAGAATCTACTTGAGGGTGAAGGGTAGGAGGAGGATGAAGACTGAAAACCTACATATCGAGTACTATGCTCACTACCTGGGTGAAGAAATAATTTGTACACCAAAGCCAAGCAACATGCCATTTGCCCATGTAACAAACCTGCACACACATCTCCCACAAAAAAAGTTGGAAGAAAAAAAAATGATGTATCTGGCAGTCGTGACCAACGGAGACTTGATTAAGGAGAGAATGGATACAGGGGCACAGTTGGGCTGTTAAAATAGGGAAGAGATATTTTTTAAAAGCCTGGACTTTAATGTAATGTTGAAATAAGAAGGAAGTGGTACTTAATTGACCAATTGGAGAAATTTGAGCTAATTAGTGTCCTTAGGGTGCTTTTTGCTGCACAGATGAAACAAATATATTTAAAACCTCACTACTTCCTATATACATGTAGTAAATAATCAGAATTAAGAAAAATATCTAAAATTGTATGTTAACTTGTATTTTTGCTAAAGGAAAAACCTATTAAGATTTTAATAACTTTTCTATGGTGGAAGCAATGCAATAACTCTTTCAATCCACAGATTAAAATTTAGATTTTTAACTTAGAGTCCTAATGAGATTTAAAAAGAGTTCTTAACTTTGAATTTTAATTATATTTTTTTCTTAATAAGCTGTGCCTATAGTTAATTTCTATATCTTTGTGAAAATTTTGTCATTTTCAATTGATGGAGGTGTTTTGATTAACTTTCTTCAAGATCTGAGTGTGTGTGTGTGTGTGTATACATATATGCATATACTCATTGCTATTGTGCTTATTGCAATGCACAAATTATGTTATTGTATTCATTATTGTCAAGGAATTGGTAGGAAAAGAAGGATATTTGTTCAAAGATACTTTAGGTTTTTCACTTCTAATTAGAATTTCGACTTTCTATGTAGAAGTTAAAATCTGTAAGTAGAAACATACAAAAAAATTGCTTTGGTAGACCCTACAGAATCAGAAGACATACGTTTTAGGTTTACCTTTAGAGAAACAGCAGTTTTTCCAGTACAGGAAAAAGTTATAATACTGGAATTTTCCCTCTGATTGCCAGTCTGAGAGGAAGTGGTTGGGGAATGGTGACCCACCAGCCCGAAAGCCCCAAGAGCAACCATTAATAAGCACTCTTTGGTTGAACACCCATCATTATGGGGACCGAGCTCCCTGGGAGAGCGCCATTCTGCCTCCATTTGACATTCAGAATTGTCAGTAAGAGAATGAATGGAAGTGTATAAAGTCTTCCTGAAACAGACCGAAAAAGTCTTCATTTGGAGGAACGAATAAGGAGCTAAAATTAGAACATCTCATTTTTTCAAGAGAGTTTTATAGGTGCAACTAGAATCATGATAGTTACTTTGATTACGCTAAAAAGTGAGACTTGGGATCTTTTATGTATACCATGTTTTAAGTGCCAAACATTTTCAATACCCAAATTTTGAGAGTCTAAAAGGACAGAAAGCAAGTTTGATAGAGAACATCAATAGTTTGCCTTTTGAAGCTCTTTTTGAAAAGCTAGAGAAAGATTCAAATTATCCAGATTATGTGGCTGTTCCTTTAAGTAGGATTACTTATGTCACGTTTGCATCAGGAAGTAGGTAAGTGGCCAATTTCTCATGTAGTTCCACAATCTTCAACAAAATCAACTTATTGCTGGATCCTCATTGTACCACGAGATGTAAATTGTTAGTTCCACAACCAGCTGGTGGTTTCTGTGGCCCAGGGAGGGCTGTCAGCCAGTCTATGGGCTGAAATGTTGGTGACAAAGCAACATTAACATGGAAATATGAAGTCGCTCAAAGGCCATACTTCACTGGCTAATGGCTGGACTCTTAGCTCAGAGGAAGAAGGGAAAAATAAATTGCCCTGGTGTTTACTGTGTCTGGAAGTGAAGTCAAGAATTATCTTGTATGTGGGGAGAAAAACTTTCACGGGGAATGAAGGAAAGAAACAGATGGGTATACAATTAGGGGACTTAATTTCCAAATCTTGTGGTCTTCTCACAGTTAGCTGTAAATGCCCTGTACTCTCTTAGCCACTTATAAACTCTGTAAGGACAGGGACCGGGTCTGGTTTGCTTACTATTATACCCATGGATAACCTAGTTGGCATTCAATAGATTTCTACTAGATAGATGAGAGAACAAATATCTACATTTGGCCTGTAATTATGTATAGTAACAGAATCATGGAAGTTCAAATAATGAAACAATGAAATGCTCTGGTCTTGATTCATCAAAGCAACTTGTTGAAGGACCTAGGAAAAGGTCAGTTTCTGACCTTCATAATGAAAATGTTAGATAAGTTTATCATTATTCCATTTTCATAAAAGTCACATGAACACATAAAGAGTTGTAAACCATCATGGGCTCTATCATATCCCACTTCCCAGAGGCAACTGTTTTCACTTCTTTTTAGCTATATTCTCATGATATTTTTCTACTTGTATCTAAATAATATGGTAATAGTGCTAGCTCTGGTTGTTCAGCTTTAATAATTATCTCTTAAAACACAATGGAAGGCCAGGCGCGGTGGCTCACGCCTGTAATCTCAGCACTTTGGGAGGCCGAGGCGGGTGGATTACGAGGTCAGGAGATGGAGACCATCTTGGCTAATACGGAGAAACCCCGTCTCTACTAAAAAATATATAAAAAATCAGCCGGGTGTGCTGGCGGGTGCCTGTAGTCCCGGCTACTCGGGAGGCTGAGGCAGGAGAATGGTGTGAACCCGGGAGGCGGAGCTTGCAGTGAGTTGAGATCGCGCCACTGCGCTCCAGCCTGGGCGACACAGCGAGACTACGTCTCTAACATAATATAATATAATGTAAAATAATATAATATAATGTAAAATAAAATAAAATAAAATAAAAATTTTAGTTCTTTAAATTTAATCCAGCCCGCGTCACACACCATTCCCCCAACTTTCCAATAATAACATTGTTAGCTATGTTACTAATAAAAGCAATATTTAGAGATGAGAAGTTTCGGATATTATGGTTTCCTTCGTCTCTCTTTTAAGTTTGAATCCCTATTCACAAATTTCTTGTCTTTACTTTTCCTTGATTTACTGTCTGATTTTGGTATAATATATCCTCTAGTAGTTTCCTGGAAAAGAATACTTTGGACTGAGATGGATGGATCACTTGAGGTCAGGAGTTTGAGACCAGCCTGGCCAACATGGTGAAACCCCATCTCAGCTAAAAATACAAAAATTAGCTGGGTATGGTGGTGTGTGCTTGCTATCCCTGCTACTTGGGAGGCTGAGGCAGGAGAATGGCTTGAACCCGAGAGGGGAAGATTGCAATGAGCTGAGATCGTGCCGCTGCACTCCAGCCTGACGACAGAGCGAGACTCCTTCTAAAATAAATAGAGAGAGAGAGAGAGAGAAAGAATGTGTTGGAGATAAGTATCTCAGTCTTTGCATCCCTAAGTGGCCTATCCCCATGCAAAGTTGGCGCACAATGAATTTGAAGTTGCAATTCATTTCTCCACACAATTTTGAAGGCATTGCTCTTTTGTCTTCTACTCTTCCTATGTTATTGTTGAGAAATCCTAATTTTTTGTTGTTGTTTACTTTTTTGTTTTATTTTGTTTATTTATTTTTTGAGACTGAATCTCTCTCTGTCACCAGGCTGGAGTACAGTGGTACAAACTTGGCTCACTGCAACCTCTGCCCCCCAGGTTCAAGTGATTCTCGGGCCTCCGCCTCCCGAGTAGCTGGGATTAAAGGTGCCCGCCACCACACCCGGCCAATTTTTTGTATTTTCAGTACAGACGGGGTTTCATTCTGTTGGCCAGGCTGGTTTTGAACTCCTGACCTTGTGATCTGCCCTTCTTGCCTCCTAAAATGCTGGGATTATAGGCGTGAGCCACTGTGCCTGGCCCTAAATCATTTTAATCTTTGGTGTGCGATCTCTTCTTTCTCTTTCTCGGTCTCTTAACTATTTTTAGCTGCCATCAGTGTACAAAAATTTCATGATGATGTGCCCAGATGTGGGTATAATTCTTCCATTGCAGGGCACCCAATGTATTCTATCAGTCTGGAAACTCATCATTGCTGGGAAACTTTCTTGGATTATTTCTTTAATTTTTCCCCATCTATTTTTTCCTTGTCCTCTCCGTTTTATGTGGGTGTGGGGTGGTCTATTATCGAGGTCTGAGGCCTTCTGGAATAATATTTTCTGACTCTCTTTTATTTATTTTTTTCATTTTCTTGTCCTTATTTTTTTCCATTTCTTCCCCCCCCCCCTTTTTTTTTCTTTCAATATCCCCTTTTAATTTTTCTTTTATTCGTAATATTGTAATTTCAATTTCTAGGAGTTATTTTTCCCCTATTTTTTATTTAAATAAAATCCTGTTCTTATTTCATGAATGAAATGTATTCTCTGATCTTTCTGAGGATATTAATGATAGTGTCCATCTCATGGCATAATATCTGTTCCCTTCAAATTGCCTGTATCTGTTTAGTCTCACTTGTTTATATTAGAGGCATTCCACAGATATTGTGAAGTCCTTGGCTGTTTGCTCGTATTGTGAAATGGGATGCTAGAAAGCCGACTGGCATCACTGTAGATTGATCCAATCAGGTCTTTTAATCAGTCTTTTGTGCTGGGGAGATTCTGGGACCTCCCACTACATGTATGGGCTCTGACCAACAGTATCCATGTCACCCAGAAGATTGTTAGATGCAGAATCTCTGTCCTAACCCCAAACCTACTGATAAAATCTTTCACAAGATCCCCAGGATAGGAGCATTGCCCTGGAGAACAATCTTCTATCCATCTACTTGGAGGGCCTAAGCCTGGGCATTAGCATTCTAGGAGGCCACTGGGGGAGGGGGCAGAGGGCAAATGTTTCCACATTCTGATGATAATCTTTCAGCTAATCTCGTGATTATAAGGGCAGTGTTGCTGCTTTCACCATTGCACAGTATGTTAGTCAGTCCAGGAAGCTGTGATGATGTATCATATACTCCGTGGCTTAAACAATATACATTTATTCTTCATAGTTCTGTAGGCTGGGAAATTCAAGATCCCAGTGCCAGCAGATTTGATGTCTGGTGAGGACTCTTTCTCTGGTTTGCAGATGGCTGCCTTCTTGCTGTATCCTCACATGGCAGAGGGGGTGGGGCAGGGAAATCTTGTGTTTCTCTTTCTTTTTTTATAAGGGCACTAATTCCATCATGGGAGGCCCACCCTCATGACCTAATCTGAGCCTAATCACCTCCCAAAGGTCACACCTCCAAATGTCACCCAATTGGGGATTAGGCTTCAATATATAAATCTTGGAAAATGTAAACATTTAGTTAATAGCACCTGGTGTCTCTCTGTTTTACCCTTTCCAGATAATATGCCTCCAGTTTTCTGCTAAATTGAGTGGATCATCTGTTAGTCTAGTTGCTTCTTAATCTTCCTAAATTTCCTTCCCTATGTTTCTGGTATATCCAAACCGTGAGCAAATCCGCATTCTATTTTTCTGGTTAAAAATAAACTTTGTATCTCTTCTGTTCTTTTCCATTTTATTTGTTTTATGGATTTACGGTTTTTAAAGGTCCCTATACCTGGATTTTAGTGAGTTTTATAGTAATAGCAGAAACAAATATATAGATTCAGCTTACAGTCTTTAACCTGAAGTAGCTTAATCTTTAAGATTCCTCTGACTCTCAAATTGTACATGTCAATTTCTCTATTATCTCTATAGACTAAATATGTCTTGTTACTTGGATTTTTTTCTTACTTTTTTCTTTATATTTTATTTTTATTCCACTGTTTATAAAACCCTGAGCTCTTTCATTCATACTTGATTCATATATGCAGTAAAGAGTGTTGTGTTCAAAAGGATTTAGTTGTATAGAAATCTTCTAGATATTCTTTTTTGAAAAAGAAAATCTTCAGGTGTATAGAAGAAAGTTTTCGCGTTCAAATTTAATTTCAACCCAGTTCTGATGTCAAAGTAAGTTATCGCCAGCAGAATTCAGTGTTACTAATAGGTGTTAGAGTTTCAGAACTATAACAATAGCAGGTGTGTTTTATTTCTAGATTCACCCCTCAGTAATTAGTAATAATTGGATTTTAAATACTCATAATTCCACATAAAACTCAGCACTTTAGTTTTGATTACAATTGGACCTGCTATTTGATGATTAGTAAATTGGAGGCGTGAGAGGCAAATAACTCATTATTACAATGATGGTTTATTGATTACTCTGCAAAGTATTGATTACAAGATAAGAGTAAGTTCTCATAATTATTATTTCTTACATCTGTGAAAATGATGGAACAAGATCAAAGTAATCTTGAGTATTATTATCTACAAGTATTTTCTTATATGTATGAATGTATATATAAAGTGTGTATGTTGTGCAACAGGAAACAAAATAAATGTTTCTTGATAAAAGATCTCCAGGTTGAAGATTCTCACTCCAGGTTGACATAGTAGTTCTTCAGCCTTAAAATATATTTAACTTCATTTAACCAAATATTCATAAACTTTATTTGCTATGGGGCCTTTTCGCTCCCACTTCTGCATAAGACTTTAAATGCTCCCATAGAAAAAAGGAAGGGGGAGATTAAAGCCAATTTCGTGATACCTCTGCATGATACTAACTTTGTGCCTCCTGAGCCTAGTTCAGTACTTAGCACAATATTCAATAAATAGTTTCAAAATAATCTGAGCCAATTTAGTTAAGTTTTACTTCTTCCTTTCATCTATCTATCAATAGATAGATAGATTTTTTTTTTTTTTTTTTTTTTGATTGAGTCTTGCTTTGTGGCCCAGGCTGGAGTACAGTGGTGCGATTTCTGTTCACTGCAAGCTCCACCTCTCAGGGTCAAGTGATTTTCCTGCCTCAGCCTCTTGAGTGATTGCAGGTACCCATCACCATGTCTGGCTAATTTTTGTATTTTTAATAGAGACGAGCTTTCGCCATTTTGGCCAGGCTGGTCTTGAATTCTTGAACTCAAGTGATCCACCTGCCTCAGCCTCTCAAAGCCCTGAGATTACAGGTGTGAGCTACTGCACCTTTTTAAAGCAACTTTTTCAAATTATCACCTGAATTGCTTGGGGTTTTGTTTTCCTTCCTGCTTTAGACTCTCTGAAGTTACCACTTGACCAGTTTGCGTTACTACCAGGTGTTAGTTATGTGACTAACCGTGCGGCAATGTGAGCTCCATCTTACCACCTTCTAAAATAAACTTGCCCCTCGGCATTTCCACAGCGGAGAAATGACTAAGCCTAGATAATTCACACTGATCTGGAGCCTGGCGTTTGGTTTATTTTCTAATTGAATGTGTATCATTGAAAATGTCTCCTTAAAAAACCATTTCATTTTCTTAGTGTCATATATCCTGGGTACCATTTGAAGTAATATAAAAGCATCTTAAGAGTTACTCAAATTCTCTTTGATTTTCATAGAGCCTCTGACTTCGTGTTTCCATTATATTTTACTAAACTGTTGACATACAAGACATATAAAAGATGAGAGTGCATGTCAATTTGATGGCGTGACTGCATTTTTTAATAGCAAGATGATCTTGTTTTCTTTGACATCTCTTTTATGCTTAAATGAATGGATCTTTGTAGTGGGTATATCTAGTTGAAGGGTTCAGAGTATTGACAGATTTTTGCAAGTTGTGCTTAGGAAGGAACCTTATACTCTTGTGTATCCCTCCCAGAAGCTAATTAACCGCTAAACACACAGTACAGGATCAGTTATGTTTGTGATGTCTTGTGTCAGCCTGTTAGGGCTGCTATAACAAAATACCATAGACTGGGTGGTGTAAACAACAGATTTCAGTACAGTCCTGAAGGCGACAAGTCCATGATCAAGATGTTAGCCGATCTGGATTCTAGTGAGGGACCTCTTCCTGGTTTGTAGCTGGCCTTCTGTTTGTTATGTTCTCACATGGCATTTCCTTGGTTTTGGCCAGACATCTATGGAAATGATAGAGCAAGAACATAGTCAAGTCATCTATGTGTATGCACACATACGTATAAGAAAATGTTTGTAAATAATGATAGTTAAGATTATAAACAGGGAGAGAGAACACGTGCAATCTAGTATTTCTTCTCATAAAGGCACTAACCTTACTGGATCAGGGATCAGTGTCAAATTTCTAATCTCATTTAACTTTACTTAATTCCATAGATGCCCCATCCCCAAATATAGCCAAACTGGGTGTCAGGGCTTCAAAATACAAATCTTATGGAGACACAAACATTCAGTCCATAACATCTGGTTTTATAACTTTTATTGTATTTTTCACTTTGAGTTGATCTTGATTAATTCATTAAGGTTTAAATTTAAAGTTGTCAAGAAAAATGCCAAATCAGTTTTATCTCTTTAGTTCAATAGGGAGAATTGGTGCCTAATGATTTTTGTGACAAGTATAAGATTTTTTAAAAATCTTGTGTTATTTTTGTTTCTCAGCTGTTTGACAATTGCTGAACCATTATTGAGAATAGTTACTGACAATTACTGACAACTATTGAATCTTCAATAGTTGAATCTTCAAGAATTTCAATAGTTGCTCTCTGTTTCTGTGTTTTAAATTTACTTCGAACTTCTTTGAGTTTGTTGAGGAGACAATGCAATTTGAACAATTCAGTGTTTGCCTCTCTCAACCTCTGTTTCACATCCTAGACCTTAAAAATGATACAGTCGGCATAGACTTTTACAGATGAAGAAACTGAGGCCCAGAGGGAAGTGATACTAAAGTCTTGATACATTGGTTTGTAGTACATGCTTTTGTCTTTTGTCAATTTATGTAGCTTGAGGTGCAATTGAGACTTGAACCTCATTCCATTGGAGGTGATTTAATGGGCGAATTTAATCTACACCTGATGCAGCAGAAACTTAGCAGAAGGAGATCTCTGGGACTCACCCCGACATCTGACCTGTCTTTTCTAAGTAAGCTTACTCAGAACCTGGAAGCATCACTGCACAAAATGACGGGTCAAGATGGAGTTTCACAGAATTATTGAAAGTCAAGGCTGGTGGTTGCCAATTTTATTTTTCAGTGGTGGCTACTTCAGCATGCGCCTTTTTGTTAGGTTGCAGCCAACTCTTTGTAAATGGTATCTATCAATATAAACACAAAAAGTTGAAATTATGTACTCCACACAATAATGGATTATTTCAAATAAGTACGACATTGATTGTAAGGACCTACTGTGGAATCCGAGCAAAATTGCCCTTCAGGCCTTTCTGAAGATGAAGTGCAAGCCCCAATTCATTGTAAAGCTTTCTTGTGACCACTAACCATCCAGAAACTCCTGACCTCCCTTTTCTTTGTGCTGGTCAGTCCAGTGAGGCAATGCATGTGAAAACCCACACCCCTTTGACAGAGTCAAATGGGAATCTCCAGTGCTGTTATCATTAGTCCAGAATATATGGTATTCATGATGCCTGCCTCTGCAGATTACTGCAATTCTACATTTTGGTACAAATGACAAGAAACTCTCCCCAAAGAGTAAATGCATTCATTTTTCTAAAACTGAATTTTTGTAAAATCTTATGACAGTGAAGGAGTCTTTTGAAATAATATTTCAGAATATTTTTCCTTGAGGAAGAAATGACAACATGTCACATGACTAATTTTAATCCTAGGGTCCCTGAATGGTCCCGTGTGACTGATTGGTGGTAGGCACATTCAGAACTGTCCCCCCGTTCTGTGAGTCTTTGTCTATTTGCAAGTCTATTATTGCAGTATCCTGCTTCAAACACCTTCACAATCTTTCTTCTAGGGTATCATAGACTCCCGGGTTTATTTCAGGTGTGGAACAGACTGCTCTTTGCAGCCTAATCCAGAAATGCCAGCAATAGTATTAACAATCTAATTTGGTTTCTTCAATTCAATGTTAGGACAGTAAAATTAATTAACATACATGTTTTTATACAGGATTGGTAGGTGATATGATTGTTACTTCATTTTAAAATAAAAAACATGCTCACTAGCTAAATTTTGTATGGATAACAGCAGCAACAGTAAGCTCTTTCGTTGTTCTTTTTTGAGATGTCTACTCAGCATCTAGCATCTACCCAGCATAAAACATGCCTTTATATCTTTAAAAAGAAATGACCTGTAAAAATTACCTTATGTATTAGTTTTGGTGGATATACAATATAGGATTATAAGGAAATAAACTAATATCACCTTCATTCTTCACAGGTGGTCATTCGTATTACTGAGGGGACATTGAATCATTATGCAATTGTTTCTTTATTGAACAAAGAACAGTAGATCTGAAAGTCCATTTATTTCTGTAAGCAGTAAATCTGCTAAAATTTAAATATATTATTTTTAAAATTTCTTTTTAGTGCTTTGTGGTAGTCTCCAAAGAATCATCTATTTTCAATGTTAACATACTTTTTACACCATTTGTGTGTTCTTTAGACTGTTTTTAATCTAAAATTACTTATATCACATTTGATGATATAAATCCTCTTCTAAGCAGCATATCTCTGTAGGTAACCTCCACTTAATCACTAAAGAGAAAAGTCTAAATCTTTAGTATTGACTGAGCGAGTCACTTGATACTTCTAATTATCGGTAGTAGATTTGATAGCAATCAGGTCTGCAGCGAGTAATTGGCGAATTCTATTTTAAAATTTATTCCTTTTTCTACATTAATCCAGCCGAACTGGGAAAGAAGACATACTGTTTATCTTGTGAAAAACAAAAAGAAAGGAAAGAAACATTTTTCTTTAATTCTCTAAGCGTTCTTACATTGATAGTGTGGCTTCCAAAGGTTCTGTGTTGTTTGTTTTGTTCTTAGAGGATAAATGCCTAGTTAACTTTTTGGAAGTCAAAGTCAGCAGGAGGAATTATCGGCTGGACTAGAACAATGTACTGCTCAGGGGGTGAAGACATTAAGTCTTCTGGTGTAATAGCTGCTCTTACTTAGTAATTTTAGGTAACTCCAAGGAAACTAATGCCCCAGTGAGATAAGAATATGTATGTAGCTTTATTTCCTTCTGCCTCCCTCCTCTATCCGGGTTCTTCTTTTGTTCCTGTTATTTTCTGGAATCCCAGGTTTAATAGGTCCCTCCTATAACCTTGCTGCTCAAAAAATGGTCCATGGACCAGGGGTGGCAGCAGCAACACCAGGAGGCTTGTCAGAAGTGCAGGACTCCAGGCCCACCTTGGACCTCCCGAGGCAGATCTGCGTTTTAACTCTTAATAGTCCCTCACCTTCCCTCAGGTGAATCCTGGGCATGTGGGAGCTTTTCCCGGATTTTCCGTAGTACCTGGCCTGCCCAGCTCATCACTCCAATAATTAATCCTGATATTTACAATATAAAAGGCAGGCCCAAACTAGAGGGTGATACATCAGTTTAAATGTGTTACTGAGACTTGGTCCAGCAGTTTTCCATATGATGACATATTCCCACGGGTTGTCAAAGTGTCAGGCAAGAAAAAGCAGAAGCTACCACTTTGAGTTTCACATATTTATTTCCTATATGGGTATAATTCAAGCTCCAGAAAGAATTCAGGTCCCCTGTATGCCTCACTGCCATCGTGTACCCCTATCTCAGGGTTCCCCATTTCTGGACGGCCACTCCAGTAGAAGGTCTGGTGTTGGGACAAGTGTGTCCTAGTGAAAGCAGGGGAGGAATAGGCGGGATAATGACACTGAACATCCCAGGTGGACTTCGTGTGGGAGCTGAAACTGGACCTGTGGTCTGAAGACCCAGGCTCAGGTGTCAGCCTGAGATGTGAGACATTGTGTAAAGTTAAAGTGAGGACATGGTGATGTCTTTTCCTTTCTTTATTCGCATGCCATTTTCTATAAACAGTACACTTGAAAATTTGTCTCAGAGCATTTTGCTTTTCCTCTGGGGAAATGTAAAAGAAAATTTTATGTGTAGGGGAGAAACATGTTAATTGTGCATTAATTTATTCTAGAAGGGATGCAAGATTATTACTTTTGAGTGGGACTAGAGCTCAAGGAAAATAGTGATTTCTGTGCATGGCTGATGGTGGGACCTCAGACAGGGCACGTTACCCACCTGCAGTTGAATTTATTCTACGAAATTGGAGCCATGACACTGCCTTACATAATTCAAGGGCTGTTGTGAAAAATAAAGTCGATAGTAAGAAAGCACTTTTCAAAGAAGTGTATGCCGCTAAGGAGTTAAAATTTTAAATGTTGCAAATACTTGAACAAGTCTTTTCATTTTTAAAATAAAATCAAAACCAATATGTATAGATAATCTTATATATGCACTCATATTTCACATATAATTTTGGTTGATGCCTTCAAATTATACATTTATGACCTTGAACTTCAGAGACACAGGAGAAATAGAATTCTTCAGTATTTTACTGACAGCAATGTTTCCCCAACTGTAGTTCTCTGATCTATCTGCCTCAGTATGCCCTGGGGTCTTTGAAGGGTATAGGTTTGAGGAATCTTCAGGAACACCATGTGATTTTAGTGCATTCTAAAATTTCAGAAACTAGTTTATGTGTACTTTTATTATCAGTGATAGGAAGAATGTAGAGATTGTATTGATGTTCAATGTGTAGGTTGTATAACAGCTACCCTTAATTTTTTCTTTAATTCTTACTCTCGTAAAAGGAAATTGTATTTCTGTTTTCTTTTTGAAATGTTGTTTGTTCATTCATTCGAGAAAGATTTCTTGAGCATCTTCTACAGCTGTGAAGGCTTATTTTCTGTTTAGGAAACCAATTGCATTACTCTTTGCATTCCTACATTATCAGGGCAATACATGCATTGCAAACTGAGATGCTTTGGTTAGGTTTCCGGTAAGATATGGACCTCAAACCCAGTCTCTGTTTATGGACAATAAGCCACCATAAATTTTAGGGTGTCTCCTCCCCTTCTGCTGTCTTTGATCTTATTTGTTAAAATTAATTTGCTGTCCTTTCTACCTGTTGGAATATTAAACAGAGAAAAATGGGGATAGAACAAATCAGGTTATTTTTGCTCTTCCATGCCACATGTTGTTACACGAAGTTTAAATCCACTTTTTCTATAGTAGAGATTATTGTAGTGGATTATGGTAGTGATCAATTGTTTTCTTATTTCCACTTAGAGAAGTTGCTCATGATGTGGAAAACTCGGTCAAGTATTTCATATGTCTTATTAAATACATGAAATGGAGAATTAACAATCCTAGACATTAAAATTGTTACTCACCTGTCAGCCTAATTAAGTACTTACTTTTCTTCTCTGAGTCCTCTCTTTATGCTAACAAATAACTCATCAAATTAGTCAATCCCTGACTGACTTTATGCGTGATAGCCGGATATCTTCAGAATAAAAGCATTGTTTGCTTTTATCAAGTGCACCTAATGTGGTGAAAACATATACTCAAGCAATCTATTTTGAAGTCAGTAACAGCAGAGGTGATCATGTTAAGTCATGTGTTGGATCAAGCCTTTTCTTCCTAAAACCCTTCCAATGACTTTCCAACTCCCTAGAGTAAAATCCAACTTCATTGCATTGTGCAAGGCCGTGGGGGATACAGTTCCTTCTCACCTTCCCTGCTTGTCTCAGACCACTTTGCCTCTGCTTCCTCTACTCCAGACACACTGGTCCTTCTTCCAGTCCTCCAGTAGAAGACTGATTCTTGCTGGTGCCATGTTTTGGCTGGGGCTTCTGCAAACCACTGGGAAGCCTTTGGAAAGTTTGAAGCTGGCATGATTTGATTAAGAAGAAATGAATGAATGAATGAACAGATTTACATCGAATCGAGGAGAAAGCACTTTTTTTTTTTCACAAACAGGAACTTAGGCATTTTGCAGAGCACTCTGAAACATTTTAAATGTCAGTGATTGATAAACGTATTATGAACTAGTGAGAGGTCTTTCTAAGTGTATTTACAATGAGTTTAAATACAGTCGAGTTAGGATTAGCATTCTCAGAAAAGACCTGAATCCAAGCTTAGAAACTGGAATTTACATATAAATAGAAAATTAAATCAGGTTTCTAAACAGGTATTTTTGAAAATCCAATAACTGGTTAACAAATTTAAGGTTTATACAAACACAGAGAATATTTTTGACTTAATTTTAATTAAACTTCATGAAGTATTCAACTGATAAATGGGAATGGAACAAAACATTCTCTCAGCATTCCAAATAGCATTGAAAGATGTTGATGCTTAAAAAAAAAAAAAAAAGAAAAAAGAAATGATCCCAGGCTGCCTGTCTGTTACCCAGCCAAGTAATTCATAACAAAAGGCAGGTTAAAACACTTCACTCCAGAACAGTGTGTTGGGAGTTGTGAGACGTTATGTAAAGTTAAAGTGAGAACATGGTGATGTCTTTTCCTCTCTTTATCCACATGCCATTCCTTATAAGCAACATACTTGAAAATTTGTCTCAGAGCATTTTGCTTTTCCTCTGGGGAAATGGGAAAGAAAATTATCTTTGTAGAATGGGAACATGTTATTGTGAATTAATTTATTCTAGAGGAGATACAGGATTATTACTTCTGAGTGGGACTGGAGTTCAAGGCAAATAGTGATTTCTGTGCATGACCACTGGAAGTGCTCAAGGCTAGTGATCACAGATGTTTCAAGTGGGAAGTGGTTGTGGGATATATATTTAATTGAGAAAGGGAGATGTGCGTTTCAGTGATATCTCCCTTTCTCAGTTTTCTCAAGTACTACCATTATTGTTTATATTAATTGAAATATAAATGGAGCAAAGCCATTACCCATGTTTCAGCGTTGGGTGAAAAGACAAGTGAGGTTAATCCCACTGGGCTGGAGAACCTAGAGAGATGACCCCTGCCCCAGGCGTGGAGCAGTTGATGCCTTCACAGAATAACCACATATTCGACCAGCTTATTTCCAAAGAGGTTCCCTCCACTTTAACCAAAACCAGAATTATGATTATGCAACTTTGCCACCATTCTAAATGCCTACACCTAAACAATGTCGCTTTCCTTTTTCGTTTTCCTAGTTCGTTAAAAGTTTGTCTAGATTTTCATGGTCACATGCATCCCGCCATCCCGGAACATATTTTTGTACCGACTTAATACCCTTTCTTCAGTCCAGAGTGTCATGCATGCAAATCTGGATGTAAATGGATTGAAATTTAAATATTAAGGTACACTTGCCATCCTTTTTTTACTCTAGGTTGATTCTTTGAGTGTTGATGTCATTTTATTTTATTTTTTTCCGAGATGGAATCTCACTCTATCACCCAGGGTGGAGCGCAGTGGCGCAATCTCTGCTCACTGCAAGCTCTGCCTCCTGAGTAGCTGGGACTACAGGGTTCTCACCATTCTCCTGCCTCAGCCTCCTGAGTAGCTGGGACTACAGGCGCCCGCCACCACACTCGGCTAATTTTTTGTATTTTTAGTAGGGACAGGGTTTCACTGTGTTAACCAGGATGGTCTCGATCTCCTGACCTCGTGATCCGCCCGCCTCGGCCTCACAAAGTGCCGGGATTACAGGCGTGAGCCACTGCACCCAGCCGATGTTATTTGTTTTTATTTTACATTTTTGTTAACAGAAAAGACAGGAAAAGTTCATAATTTAACTTCCATTTGATATATAACTTACATTTTCTACCCTATTCCCTTTCCCCTACCCTATCTTGTTTAAAATTTAGACTCTTACCACCAAGTAATTACACTTTTTCTTCTCTCAGCCTTTGTTAGTGATGAATAAATGTAGTGCTTTTGTCCTTGGTTTGGCTGGAGGTTCATCAT
Source organism: Piliocolobus tephrosceles (assembly GCF_002776525.5). Classification (NCBI taxonomy): domain Eukaryota; kingdom Metazoa; phylum Chordata; class Mammalia; order Primates; family Cercopithecidae; genus Piliocolobus; species Piliocolobus tephrosceles. Next base: position 111,352,244 of record NC_045442.1, on the reverse strand, counting down.
TTACATAATCACCATTGTTGGGGTAATGTCACATGAACTTACTATCCTTTTATTAGAATTTTAGAAGCGCGATGATTTTGAAAGCCTTTGCAAGCCTAACTGAAAACTAAGGAAATACAGAATTGGAAAATACCTGATATGTGTAGCTTCCAGGAAAGATTAAGATATTCTAATAATATTTCAAAATTGGGAACGTCTCTTGGGTTAACTGACAACTTCCTACTATTTTTTTTGTGCTATAGTTCGTACTTTTTTTTTTTCTTAACAATTTGTAGGTTAGAGAAATTATATCTAACCTTCACTCTCAAAATCAAATAATCCTCTTAATATCACTATCTATAATTTGTGAGAAGAGACTGAAAATAGATAATATTTAAGATTAGGTCTCCAGTTTCAAAAATAAATATTTACTTAATACTGGATCCAAGGACTGGCATTCTTCAACCCATACCATAGACATATTAAAAAGGAAGTATTTAGTATATGATATTATCTCCAAAATTGTATGGTTTGGCAAAGATGAAACATTCATATTGTCACTGTACAGTGACAAAATCAAATGTTGTAGTGCTTTCAGTACTGTTATTTTCTGGTCAAGATTTTTCCATTATTTGATAAGGTCTAAAATGTTTATATTGGCAAAATTTCAAATTAGGATTAAGTTAATAATGGCACTTTTTTTTTTTTTTTTTTTTTTTTTTTGAGATGGAGTCTCACTCTCTTGCTCAGGCCAGAGTGCAATGGCGCCATCTCAGCTCAGTGCAACCTCTGCCTCCCAGGTTCAGGCGATTCTCTTGCCTCAGCCTCCCCAGTAGCTGGGTTTACAGGTGACTGCCACCATGCCCGGCTAAATTTTGTATTTTTGGTAGAGACGGAGTTTCACCATGTTGCCCAGTGTGGCTGGGCTCAAACTCCTGACCTCAGGTGATCCACCAGGCTTAGCCTCCCAAAATGCTGGGAATACAGGCATGAGCCACTGCGTCCGGCATAATGCCGTATTTAGGTGGCTAACAATACAAATCCAGTTTTCTATGGTGTAGCCTGAGTAAGAAGAAAATATCTGGGAGATGCTTAACAAAATGTAAATTTTTTTTAAAAGCAAAAGTTTATAAAGTGTGTTTTGGAACTTGCCCTATAAAACATGGTATGCTGGCCGGGCGCGGTGGCTCAAGCCTGTAATCCCAGCACTTTGGGAGGCCGAGACGGGCGGATCACGAGGTCAGGAGATCGAGACCATCCTGGCTAACACGGTGAAACCCCATCTCTACTAAAAAATACAAAAAAACTAGCTGGGCGAGGTGGCGGGCGCCTGTAGTCCCAGCTACTCCGGAGGCTGACGCAGGAGAATGGCGGAAACCCGGGAGGCGGAGCTTGCAGTGAGCTGAGATCCAGCCACTGCACTCCAGCCCGGGCGGCAGAGGGAGACTCCATCTCAAAAAAAAAAAAAAAAAAAACATGGTATGCTATCATGTCCTGCTGCTGAGTATGTAAACTGATACAAGCTGAGAGCATTAGTGCACAGTTTCTACTCAGAAATTGTTTCTGAGCAAAGAATTGCCGTTGTTCACAAAAATATAGCCTCTAGTATCAAATTAAAAGTTTAACTATTCAGGAATAGTTTATGGTAGGCACAAATTGTCCATTAAATATTATATACAGTCAATAACATGGAAAGATATTGATTATGTAATGCTGAAATCAAGTTATATGCATATATGAACACACACATATGTACACACATGCACACTTGTATGTTTGAAGACATGTGCAGGCTTGAAGAGAAATATTCTGGAAGGATATTCATTAAGGTGATAACTCTGAGCCCTGCACCCAGGACAGAATAATATTTTAATTGTTTTCTTATTTCCTTTTTAATGATTTGTTTTTTATATTTTTTAAAAAGTATTTTAATTTAATAATTTTTAAAGCCCTTCAAGTTATTTACTTATGTGAATTTTTTTTTTTTTTTTTGAGATGGAGTCTTGCTCTGTCATTCAGGTTGGGGTGCAGTGATATGATCTTGGCTCACTGCAACCTCCATCCCCTGGGTTTAAGCAATTCTCCTGCCTCAGCCTCCCAAGTAGCTGTGATTACAGGCATTCGCCACCACACCCGGCTAATTTTTGTATTTTTAGTAGAGACGAGGTTTCGCCATGTTGGCCAGGCTGGTCTCAAACTCCTGACTTTGTGATCCGCCCGACTCAGTCTCCCAAAGTGCTGGGATTACAGGTGTGAGCCACCACACCTGGCCAACGTTTTTAATTAGAATGAGGTCATGCTTACTTTACTGTAAGGATTTTTTTTATTTATACAATGAAATTCATCATTTAATGACTTTTTGAACCGCACCATGTTAAGTCCATATTCTTCAGGTGTTGCTTATTTATAAAATAAAGAACATGATTTCTCTCTTATTACTTTCTCCTGAGCATTAGTGGCTATCTATCAAACATAATTTTTAGCAAAATCCTGGCAAGAACTTGTTGTCCTATATGAAAGACATTGTTTTTCAATTATTTTATGAAATTCAGGTATTTTTCTTAGTCTTACACTAAAGTAGGCCACATCCTTAGAAGGAATTTATTCTAAATATATATTTTAGCAACTACTTAAAGCAGAGAGCCTTCTACTTTATCTAGAATTTGCTTTTGTGAGTTATAAAAACCTTTTATACTTCCAATTATGTGGTCAATTTTGGAATAAGTGTGATGTGGTGCTGAGAAGAATGTATATTCTGTTGACTTGGGGTGGAGAGTTCTATAGATGTCTATTAGGTCCGCTTGGTGCAGAGATGAGTTCAATTCCTGGATATCCTTGTTAACTTTCTGTCTCGTTGATCTGTCTAATGTTGACAGTGGAGTGTTGAAGTCTCCCATTATTATTGTATGGGAGTCTAAGTCTCTTTGTAAGTCTCTAAGGACTTGCTTTATGAATCTGGGTGCTCCTGTATTAGGTGCATATATATTTAGGATAGTTAGCTCTTCCTGTTGGATTGATCCCTTTACCATTATGTAATGGCCTTCTTTGTCTCTTTTGATCTTTGATGGTTTAAAGTCTGTTTTATCAGAGACTAGGATTGCAACCCCTGCTTTTTTTTGTTCTCCATTTGCTTGGTAGATCTTCCTCCATCCTTTTATTTTGAGCCTATGTATGTCTCTGCATGTGAGATGGGTCTCCTGAAGACAGCAGACTGATGGGTCTTGACTCTTTATCCAGTTTGCCAGTCTGTGTCTTTTAATTGGAGCATTTAGTCCATTTACATTTAAGGTTAATATTGTTATGTGTGATCTTGATCCTGCCATTATGATATTAACTGGTTATTTTGCTCATTAGTTGATGCAGTTTCTTCCTAGCCTCGATGGTCTTTACATTTTGGCATGTTTTTGCAATGGCTGGTACCGGTTGTTCCTTTCCATGTTTAGGGCTTCCTTCAGGGTCTCTTGTAAGGCAGGCCTGGTGGTGACAAAATCTCTAAGCATTTGCTTATCTGTAAAGAATTTTATTTCTCCTTCACTTATGAAACTTAGTTTGGCTGGATATGAAATTCTGGGTTTAAAATTCTTTTCTTTAAGAACGTTGAATATTGGCCCCCACTCTCTTCTGGCTTGTAGAGTTTCTGCCGAGAGATCTGCTGTCAGTCTGATGGGCTTCCCTTTGTGGGTAACCCGACCTTTCTCTCTGGCTGCCCTTAAGATTTTTTCCTTCATTTCAACTTTGGTGAATCTGGCAATTATGTGTCTTGGAATTGCTCTTCTGGAGGAGTATCTTTGTGGCGTTCTCTGTAAAGCACTCCTCAGCAAATGTAAAAGAACAGAAATTATAACAAACTGTCTCTCTGACCACAGTGCAATCAAACTAGAACTCAGGACTAAGAAATTCAATCAAAACCGCTCAACTACATGGAAACTGAACAACCTGCTCCTGAATGACTACTGGGTACATAACGAAATGAAAGCAGAAATAAAGATGTTCTTTGAATCCAATGAGAACAAAGATACAACATACCAGAATCTCTGGGACACATTTAAAGCAGTATGTAGAGGGAAATTTATAGCACTAAGTGCCCACAAGAGAAAGCAGGAAAGATCTAAAATGGACACTCTAACATCACAATTAAAAGAACTAGAGAGGCAAGAGCAAACACATTCAAAAGCTAGCAGAAGGCAAGAAATAACTAAGATCAGAGCAGAACTGAAGGAGATAGAGACACAAAAAACCCTCCAAAAAATCAATGAATCCAGGAGTTGGTTTTTTGAAAAGATCAACAAAATTGACAGACCGCTAGCAAGATTAATAAAGAAGAAAAGAGAGAGGAATCAAATAGACGCAATAAAAAATGATAAAGGGGATATCACCACCGACCCCACAGAAATACAAACTACCATCAGAGAATACTATAAACACCTCTACGCAAATCAACTAGAAAATCTAGAAGAAATGGATAATTTCCTGGACGTGTGCACTCTTCCAAGACTAAACCAGGAAGAAGTTGAATCCCTGAATAGACCAATAGCAGCCTCTGAAATTGAGGCAACAATTAATAGCCTGCCCACCAAAAAAAGCCCAGGACCAGATGGATTCACAGCTGAATTCTACCAGAGGTACAAGGAGGAGCTGGTACCATTCCTTCTGAAACTATTCCAATCAATAGAAAAAGAGGGAATCCTCCCTAACTCATTTTATGAGGCCAGCATCATCCTGATACCAAAGCCTGGCAGAGACACAACAAAAAAAGAGAATTTTAGACCAATCTCCCTGATGAACATCGATGCAAAAATCCTCAATAAAATCCTGGCAAACCGGATTCAGCAGCACATCAAAAAGCTTATCCACCATGATCAAGTGGGCTTCATCCCTGGGATGCAAGGCTGGTTCAACATTCGCAAATCAATCAACGTAATCCAGCATATCAACAGAACCAAAGACAAGAACCACATGATTATCTCAATAGATGCAGAAAAGGCTTTTGACAAAATTCAACAGCCCTTCATGCTAAAAACGCTCAACAAATTCGGTATTGATGGAACGTACCTCAAAATAATAAGAGCTATTTATGACAAACCCACAGCTAATATCATACTGAATGGGCAAAAACTGGAAAAGTTCCCTTTGAAAACTGGCACAAGACAGGGATGCCCTCTCTCACCACTCCTATTCAACATAGTGTTGGAAGTTCTGGCTAGGGCAATCAGGCAAGAGAAAGAAATCAAGGGTATTCAGTTAGGAAAAGAGGAAGTCAAATTGTCCCTGTTTGCAGATGACATGATTGTGTATTTAGAAAACCCCATCGTCTCAGCCCAAAATCTTCTTAAGCTGATAAGCAACTTCAGCAAAGTCTCAGGATACAAAATTAATGTGCAAAAATCACAAGCATTATTATACACCAGTAACAGACAAGCAGAGAGCCAAATCAGGAATGAACTTCCATTCACAATTGCTTCAAAGAGAATAAAATACCTAGGAATCCAACTTACAAGGGATGTAAAGGACCTCTTCAAGGAGAACTACAAACCACTGCTCAGTGAAATCAAAGAGGACACAAACAAATGGAAGAACATACCATGCTCATGGATAGGCAGAATCAATATTGTGAAAATGGCCATACTGCCCAAGGTAATTTATAGATTCAATGCCATCCCCATCAAGCTACCAATGAGTTTCTTCACCGAATTGGAAAAAACTGCTTTAAAGTTCATATGGAACCAAAAAAGAGCCCGTATTGCCAAGACAATCCTAAGTCAAAAGGACAAAGCCGGAGGCGTCACGCTACCTGACTTCAAACTATACTACAAGGCTACAGTAACCAAAACAGCATGGTACTGGTACCAAAACAGAGATATAGACCAATGGAACAGAACGGAGCCTTCAGAAATAATGCCACACATCTACAACCATCTGATATTTGACAAACCTGAGAAAAACAAGAAATGGGGAAAGGATTCCCTATTTAATAAATGGTGCTGGGAAAATTGGCTAGCCATAAGTAGAAAGCTGAAACTGGATCCTTTCCTTACTCCTTATACGAAGATTAATTCAAGATGGATTAGAGACTTAAATGTTAGACCTAATACCATAAAAACCCTAGAAGAAAATCTAGGTAGTACCATTCAGGACATAGGCATGGGCAAGGACTTCATGTCTAAAACACCAAAAGCAACGGCAGCAAAAGCCAAAATTGACAAATGGGATCTCATTAAACTAAAGAGCTTCTGCACAGCGAAAGAAACTACCATCAGAGTGAACAGGCAACCTACAGAATGGGAGAAAATTTTTGCAATCTACTCATCTGACAAAGGGCTCATTTCCAGAATCTACAAAGAACTCAAACAAATATACAAGAAAAAAACAAACAACCCCATCCAAAAGTGGGGAAAGGATATGAACAGACATTTCTCAAAAGAAGACATTCATACAGCCAACAGACACATGAAAAAATGCTCATCATCACTGGCCATCAGAGAAATGCAAATCAAAACCACAATGAGATACCATCTCACACCAGTTAGAATGGCAATCATTAAAAAATCAGGAAACAATAGGTGTTGGAGAGGATGTGGAGAAATAGGAACACTTTTACACTGTTGGTGGGATTGTAAACTAGTTCAACCATTATGGAAAACAGTATGGCGATTCCTCAAGGATCTAGAACTAGATGTACCATATGACCCAGCCATCCCACTACTGGGTATATACCCAAAGGATTATAAATTATGCTACTACAAAGACACATGCACACGTATGTTTATTGCGGCACTATTCACAATAGCAAAGACTTGGAATCAACCCAAATGTCCATCAGTGACAGACTGGATTAAGAAAATGTGGCACATATACACCATGGAATACTATGCAGCCATAAAAAAGGATGAGTTTGCGTCCTTTGTAGAGACATGGATGCAGCTGGAAACCATCATTCTTAGCAAATTATCACAAGAAGAGAAAACCAAACACCGCATGTTCTCACTCATAGGTGGGAACTGAACAATGAGCTCACTTGGACTCGGGAAGGGGAACATCACACACTGGGGCCTATCATGGGGAGGGGGGAGGGGGGAGGGATTGCATTGGGGAGTTATACCTGATATAAATGATGAATTGATGGGTGCTGACGAGTTGATGGGTGCAGCACACCAACATGGCACATGTATACATATGTAACCTGCACGTTATGCACATGTACCCTAGAACTTAAAGTATAATAAAAAAAAAAAAAGGAAGAAAAAAAAATAAAAAAAATAAAAACCTTTTATAAAAATGTAATTCAAAAATAAAGGGAAAGAGAAGCCATTGGATTCTAAAAGTGTCAGAGCGCAACTAATCTACAGGTGTTGATAGATTACTTCTGAAATGTGAATTTCTATCTCATTTTAGTGCTTAATTCTTAACTGGTTGTTTGTAAGTTTAAGGAATATATCACAAAACTGGAAATCTAATTTTAGTACAGTTTTTACTGTCTCGATTTCTTTTTTTAATGTAGTTTTGTTGATTGTGGATTATTTACAATGTTAGTTAAATTATGTAATCAGTGTAAATATATGCAATCGTGAAATTTAATTAGGGAAAGTTATTTAGGAAAGTAATGTCAGGATTCAGACATTCATATAGCATTTTAGAAATTCTTGGGTACTTATTTCAAAACTGCTAGTTGGATGAATAGTAGTTGATATCCAAATTTAAATGTTTTATTCCCAAAAAAGTGAAAAAAATCTTGCTAAATTCAGTGGAGTGAAATAGTATTTAAAGTATGATTCAGGCTGTGCACAGGGCCTCATGCCTGTAATCCCAGTACTTTGGGAGGCTGAGGCCAGCGGATCACCTGAGGTCGGGAGTTCGAGACCAGCCTGACCAACATGGAGAAACCCCGACTCCACTAAAAATACAAAATTAGTCGGGTGTGGTAGCACATGCCTGTAATCCCAGCTATTTAGGAGGCTGAGGTAGGAGAATTGCTTGAACCTGGGAGGCGGAGGTTGCAGTGAGCTGAGATCGTGCCATTGCACTCTAGCCTGGGCAACAAGATTGAAACTCTGTCTCAAAAAAAAAAAGTATGATTCAGTTTGTGAATATCCAGTATTTGTTAAATTTATACTGATGTTGAAATTTCTATTTCTCACCATTTTCCCTTTTTTTTTTTTTTTTTTTTTTTTTGGCTTAAAGTTCTACCATTTTGAGGAAACAGGCTAAATGAAAAGTGATTTTTTTTTAACTCAAAATCATACATTTACCTAGAGAAACAAGATTTTCATATCAAAATATTTCACTGCTAATACTAGCTTGGATTAATCAGAATGGGAACTGGGTAAGTTGATGATAATGGTATGATTTATCTGATTTAAATCATATGCAATTTATAAAACATAATCAGACAGAGGTACATCTATTGGCTGTTGTCTGTGGTCATTGAGTAAGTCAGCCTGGACTCAACGTTGCACCATTACGAATTCCGATCCCACAAACTGAATATAGTGTTATGACAATATGGAATGAGATTGAGTCTATCAGACATCTGGAAGCCTGGATTTAACAGAAGGCCCTCAGTGATTTGGGCCCTAGACATTTGCAGATCATCTCTCACACTGGGAACCATTAAGAATTGATTACATCTGGCCTCTTCTGCGCAGTCATTTCATATTTTCCATAGTGAGGCTGTTGGCCATAATTGGTCCTTGTTTACAGAATTTTCCGTCTCCCCTGGTTGGCGGACTCAAACTTTTCATGTGACTTAGCTGTTAGTTCGGAGCCCTCATTATAAAATTAGCCCAATATAGGAAACAAGAGCAGTTTGAGATGACTAAAGATGAATAGCAGTGTGAAAGTGTTTTACTAAGAGGTTTTAGTTGATTGTTGATACATGCATTTTCACAAATTATTATCATGCACCATAATATCACGTATTACCATAATACATGAATTTCACAAATAGGAAACTTGAAAATGAATGTAGAATATTTAATATATGACCCCAAAGAGCCTAAAGTACACAAACAAGATACTTAGCTAAACTGCAGAATAGGAGACTTTTTGTAGGTGGGAAGGACCATACGGCTATAAAGCTGCACCCTCTCATTTTACCAATGGTGGGAGGTTACATCCTAAACATTTTATGTGGTTTCTGGGTTTACGATGCAATGTTCTTTGTGAAAAATCACAAGAATCTTATTATAAAATAGATTTTCAGATGTAATTAAATGCTCTTTTTCTATTCATAGGTTATCTGTGGATTGTGGCTCCTGTGGAAAGAAGCCTATTCCTTAAATAAATCACACAGATTTTATATGAAAATTCAGTGGACACTCTGAGTTCTTTGATCATTTTCCTTTTATTATAAGATAAGAGGTTATCATCATCACAGTATAACAAATGCTAAAATCGTCTTGAATTTTTCTTTTTAAATTCCTACTAGACAGTTAATAGAAAACCCTCAATTAATGCAAAGATTAATTGTTTTAAAGTACTTTCCAAGTATTTCAATATATAATAGGAAACAATAACCAATATTACTGTGCTATTACTTTTGCTCTGTTTTTATCTTAACAACATTTCATTTCCTTCTATTAACAGAGTCAGCATGATGGGATATCCTATTTCTTATTTGCTTTTCCATGCTGAATTGTTTACAGATTTTTGCTGTTTTAAATAGCACACTTGGCCTAGATTATTTTTTCTCCTTTGATTTTTTCTTGCATTATATCACTAGGCTTTGTGACAGATTGCTAAACTGATCCTCTGAGTGATTAATCAGAGGCAGATTAGACAGAAATTAAGACCCAGCCTCACGACTCGGCTCTGGCTGCCTCCCAGAACCATCACTGTACTTCTCTCATACGTCAATTCCCTTATATGTAAAATGGGATAATAATTCATGCCAAGCCCAAGCCAATTACTAACCCTAAATGAGGGTTATTGTTATCATTATTAAACTATCATTTGAAGCAATGTGTAAAATACCTTTGTTTTATAACCATTAATACAGTTTTATTCTATTTATTTTTAATACTTTAGTAAAGATGTAGCAATACCTTAAAGTTGTCTTAAATTTTATTAATGATGGCTCATTAGGCTTGGCATGCTTTTTATTTTCCATAGGATAATATATAATCATTACACCTAAAATTACAATGTCTCTTTACTCTTTTATGTAATAGTAAAACCATAAACCATTACAATTTAAAAGTGTAAATCAGTTAAGTGTGTATTTTTGTTTTATTTATTTATTTATTTGTTTGTTTGTGAAATGGAATCTCACTCTGTATCCATGACTGGAGTGTGGTGGTGCGATCTCAGCTCACTGCAACCTCTGCCTCCCGGGTTCAAGGGATTCTCTTGCCTCAGCCTCCCAAGTAGCTGGGATTACAGACACATGCCACCTCACCCGGCTAAGTTTCGTATTTTAATAGAGACTGGCTTCCACCATGTTCCCAGGCTGGTCTCGAACTCCTGACCTCAGGTGATCCACCCACCTCGGCCTCCCAAAGTGCTGAGATTACAGGCGTGAGCCACAGTGCCTGGCCAAGTGTGTATTTTGGATTGAGTGCCTGCTTAATTGGATTTTCCCATTCTGTTTCATTTTATATATATATATATATATATGTTTAAATTGCCAAATGTTTTTCACCAAAACAACACCCTACAATGGCCCAAATTCCTGCAATCACTTCAAAGGCAGAGAAGGGTATGGACAGAGAATGGGGAATGGGCAGGGCACTTGCATCTTGGTCATAGGCCTGCATGGTTCTAATTATCTGCTGCCTCCGAGATTGAACCCTTATGCCTCGAACTTCCAGGGTCATTCTCTGCTCATTTTCTAGTTTTAACTTAAAATTGTTCTTTTTTTCATCTAGTTCATAGCCTTCAATCTCACCGGGCCATGCCCACATTCTCCAAAGACATGTGTTGTATTTCTTACTGATTTCATTAACCACAAAGAACAGAGATGATGAACTGCAATCATAAGTGAAGCTAAACATTACCCAACTGGCCAGTGAGCTATTGTGGGGTTAAGATCATCTTGGTTAACTAGAAGCTTTTATAGGTTGTTTCCCATTGTATTCTTTTTTTTTCTACCATTTTCTCTGACTACTCGGAGACATGATTACATTCTTTCTTTTTTTTTTTTCTTTTTTTTTGAGATCACTTCTTGCTGTCACCCAGGCTGGAAGGTTGGAATGCAGTAGTGCCATCATGGCTCGCTGCAGCCTTGGCCTCCTGGGCTCAAGCAATCCCCCAACCTCAGCCTCCCAAGTAGCTGGAACTGCAGGCACACACCACCATACCCAAATGTTTTTCACCAAAATTTACTAAATTTTGCAGTTATAGTGGAGATGGGGTTTTGCTGTGTTACCCAGGCAGGTCTCCATCTCCTTGTCTCAAGCAGTCTGCTTGCTTCAACCTCCCAAAGTGCTGGGATTAAAGGCATAGGCCACTGTACTCAGTCTAAAATCTTAATAAGTTAGACAAGAGGTTTCATACATAAACTTTTAAGACACCATCTCAGATCAACTGTTAACCTGGTTAATCATTCATTTGTTGATTTTTTTTTTTTTTTTTTTTTTTTTTGAGACAGTCTCACTCTGTTACCCAGGCTGGAATGCAATGGCACGACCTTGGCTCACTGCAACCTCCACCTCCCATGTTCGAGTAATTCTCCTGCCTCAGTCTCCCAAGTAGCTGGGATTACAGGCATGTGCTACTATGCCCGGCTAATTTTTTGTATTTTTAGTAGAGACAGGGTTTCACCATGTTAGCCAGCCTAGTCTTGAACTCCTGACCTCAGGTGATCCACCCACCTCTGCTCCCAAAGTGCTGGGATTACAGGCGTAACCCACCGCACTAGGCCTCATTGAATTTTTATTAAACAACTTTAGATACCTATTATATACCAATGTCCATGCTTGTATTGATGGGACAAAAAATATAAATAAGCTAGAGTCTCTATTTTGAGACATCTCTGTGTCAGTGGTCCCCAAGACTGCCCCAGCTTTGGAGATTTGCTGGTGGGATTCACAAGACTCATCATTATAGTCATGCTCGTGGTTATGATTTATTACAGCAAAAGGAGACAAAGCAAAATTGGTACAGGGAAAAGGCACATGGGGCAATCAATGTCCAGGGGAACGAGGGCCATGTTTCCAAGAGTCCTTTCCACACACACGGTATGCATTTTAAGTTTTCAGCAATGAACTGTTATAACACGTTCAGAGTGTGAAATCTCATCTATCCCAGCAGTTCATTAAAAATTCAGTCCCAAAGTCTTACTGTGGGCTGGTCATATAAACTACCTTAGCAGAATTCCAGACTCCCAGAAGGAAAAAGGTGTTCAGCATAAATCCTATTGTTTGCCCAGTTTAGGCACTGTGAGCCAGTTTTAGCAGTTACGGAATGATGGGAACCCTCCCTAAATCTAAATTTCCAGATGCCAGCCATGGGCCAGCCTTGCAAATAGCACGTTTCTACGGATAGCAGTCTCATGCCTGCTGTGTTAACTCTCCTCTGCACAGTCTCACATTCCAGTGGTGGTAGACATAAGAGTGTTGAAGGAGTCAGGCAAAGGAGTTACTGGATTATAGAAGAAAACTCAATTAACTCAGCCTGGAGGAGTCAAGGGAAGTTCATTTAAACAGACAATATTGAGCTGAATCTTGAAGGAGTTATCAGTTTTCCCAAAGTCCTGGGGTAAGGTAAAGGCTTTCATCCATGCGACAGTAACTATATTCATTGTAGGTAAAGAGATTATTAAATTCTGTGTGGTGGGAGCATAGGCATGATGGGGAGAAGGAGGAGATAGGAAAGTAGCTGGAACAAGAGGATGGAGTGTCTTGTAGTTGAGTGGATATAAGGAGTCACTCAAGGCTTGTCAGAAAAGTGAAGTGAAAAATTTGAAAGGTGCCTCCAGTAGCAAGTGGAGAAAAGATTGGAAAAGGAAGAATTTGACAACATAACACTAGATAGGGCTGGGCATGGTGGTTCACTTCTATAATCCCAGCACTTTGGGAGGCCAAGGTGGGAGAATTGCTTGGGGCCAAGAGTTTAAGACCAGCCTGGGCAACAAAATGAGACCCCCTATCTCTATAAAAATTAAAAATTAGCCAGGCATGGAGGCCCATGCTTGTAATCACAGCATTTTTGGAAGGTTGAGGCTGAGGGATCACTCAAGGCCAGGGGTTTGAGGCCAACCTGGGCTACAAAGCAAGACCCCATCTCTACAAAAAATAAAATTAAAAATTAGCTGGGCATGGTGGTGTGCACCTGTAATTCTAGCTACTCAGGAGGCTGAGGTGGGAAGGTCACTTGAGCCCAGGGATTTGATGGTATAGTGAGCTATGATCATGCCATTGCACTTAAAGCCCAAGTGACAGAGCAATACTCTGTCTCTAAAACAAACAAATAAACAAACAGGCTAGGAAGCCAGGAGACAAAAGATGATGGAAATGTGACCTAAGGCACCTGTATTAGTCCATTTTCACCATGCTAATGAAGACATATCTGAAATGGGGTAATTTATACAGGAAAGGGGGGTTTAATGGACTTACAGTTCCATGTGGCTGAGGAGGTCTCACAATCATGGGGGAAGGCGAGAAGGAGCAAGTCACATCTTACATGGTGGGCAGCAGGCAGAGAGAGGTTGTGCAGGGCAACTCCCCTTACAGAACCATCAGATCTCATGAGACTTATTCACTATCAGTAGAACAGCATGGGAAAGACCTGCCCCCATGATTCAATGATCTCCCACTCAGACCCCCCCACAACACATGGGAATTCAAGATGAGATTTGGGTGGGGACACAGTCAAGCCGTATCAGCACCTATGGTGGGAATAGAATATGAGGCAAACTTCAACCTAGGAGACACAAAAGTCTTCCTCAGAGCTTTAATAAAATAGGGTGTCTAGTCCCATTCAACTCCTTAGTGTCTCTGGACCAAGCATTCTGTAAGCTTTATCTTCTGTAGCTACCTTAGTCTGTAATGCTGCCAGTTAAAACCTCAAAGCTGGGGTAGTCCAGTTTATCGACATACCTAAGGATATAGCTATTTTCTATAGAATTTTATCTTTGGTTCTACAGTGAATTGAGATGCAAAGACGTATGGCAGTCTATCTTAGCCAAATATTTTCATCTAGTCTCAGATGCATCTATCCAGCCAATCTGCTTTCAATGAACACTATGAATGTTTCAGAGGATTTACAGTAGTGATTTGCTTCACTTGAAAAGTGCAGGTCAAAGTGTTTGTCAAAAGGTGCAGTAAAGATGGATCCTAATGACATAAGATGCATATCAATTTATGCAGTTACTTTTTGGTGGTTTCACATGTATTACGTGTGTGCTTTGTATGTAAAACTCAAAAAATGTTCAGATGTTTTCAGCAAGTAACTGTTAGTTAAATGCAAGGTATTTTAATAAAATCATTAGTATAATACAGAAACATACCCTTCCAAGCACAGCTTTCTTCCCTTTTACTTTTATGTTATATTATAATATATGATGACAACAGAGAGACCTGCAAGGTTTGCGAAGTATAATATGAGGATACACATGAATTTCCTGTTCTACTTTCAGATTAACTGAACACTGTGGGGTTTCCTAATAATGTTTATTGGAAAAACAATGAAGAACTTCCTATTATAATAGTTTATCTGCTATTAAGATCAAATAAAATATCATAAGAATGTGTTAAGATCAATTGTATTTACAGAAATGTGTTTTCAAAGCTTCCTCTTCTTATATTCCAATGGGAATCAAGAGGTGGGTTTAGTGTTTCCGTGAGCTGTGTGATTAATGACTATAGCCAAATATGTTGGGGAAAATGATCGTTGAAGGTTTTTCCATCAGTGTTTACTTAACATACAGTAGACAGAAAACAAACAATCTGTTCAGCCAGACTATTCAAAGATCCCTCTTATTGTTTTTGCTTTTACTACAGCTGGAAAGGGAAAAAGTATGTCACATATATTCCTTCATCTTGTTTCTGAGTAATTTGTTTTGGTGCTGATTTAAAGAGTAATTTAAGGCCGGGTGCGGTGGCTCAAGCCTGTAATCCCAGCACTTTGGGAGGCTGAGACGGGCGGATCACGAGGTCAGGAGATTGAGACCATCCTGGCTAACACAGTGAAACCCCGTCTCTACTAAAAATACAAAAACTAGCCGGGCGAGGTGGTGGGCGCCTGTAGTCCCAGCTACTCGGGAGGCTGAGGCAGGAGAATGGCGTAAACACGGGAGGCGGAGCTTGCAGTGAGCTGAGATCCGGCCACTGCACTCCAGTCCGGGCGACAGAGCGAGACTCCGCCTCAAAAAAAAAAAAAAAAAAAAAAAGTAATTTAAAATATTTGTATGAGTTTGAAAGTCTGTGAAATGCATAGGAGTAATTTACAATACAGATAATGATCTTCTCTAAAAATCATTTAGAAGTGGGATCAAAATCTAACTCAGTTTCATACTTTTCAGTCTTGATGAGCCATGTACTACCGAATTATGAACACATAATAGGATTTCCTCTATGCACGACCAGGTAGCCTTGTTTATTCATGACATAACCAGAGAGAAAGAATTAGGTTTAAAATGCCAACCAAAAGAAGCAACCAAATGGATATTCACGGATGCCAGGCCCTAAAGCTGACAAATGTTCTCATTAGAAAACCCCTCAGGTTTTTCCTGAGATCCTGTTTACTCTTTGCAAACACAATTAGAGCAAGCAAGTGATCTGTTTTCCAAGTTTGAGGTAGCAAATACTAGGAGGCACAGAGATGGAGGTTTGTCAACATTTGACTGTAATAGCTGTCAGTGGTGACAGCAAGGGAGAGATACAAAATCGTAAAATGCTGCTAAACAATGGGGTAAAAAATCAAACCTCAGCTGTCTAGAGACCAAACCTTGTAAGTGCTAGAGTAAGGATATATGCTTGTCTCCTACCTGTCTGCTAAATTTACTGTTTCCTAATAATCTTACTAAAGGATGAGCTTGAATGTTCACTACTAAAACAAGAGTTTGACACATTCGTCAGACTTCTCAAATTTCAACTTAAGTGGGAAATGGAGACTTCATCGTTTCTAAGTTTTGGAGTTCCTTTTCATTTGTTTTCTAGAGAAGGAAGGCAGGAACTAAAATAGGAAAGCAACTTTGACGAAGGTGAGAAGTAGAATCCCATGCAGAAGGCTCCCCAGTGTTAGGCATTCCATTTACTTTCTGTTCTGTGCCAGGATCCCAAAAGCTAATTTAAAAGGGGAGGGAGGGTGCTAATGGATATTCCAGAAAGTTCTGTTTTGTCCTATGTTATAAATATCTAAAAAATGGTAAAAACTAATATCAAAGAGGAAGAAGTAACACTTATTTAAAAGAAACCAAGAGCTGCTTTGAAATTCTGTTTTGAAGATTTTAATGAAGACAAATCCTTTGAAGTTGTAGGTGTTTCTTTTTTCTGATTTACATTTTGGAAGACTGATATGCCTCTGGTTGACACCATTCCCTTAGTGTGTATGTTTTTAAAATACCATTTTTTATCTGGAATCATTTAATCTATTCTCTGCATGATGTTTGCTACCATTTCTTATCTAGGTTGACATTCTAACACAGATCTTGCATGGGTTTTCAGCGGTTCCTACGTGACTCTTTGTGTTTGCATAGCTACGTCAGGCGTGTAACTTGCTAAGAGCTACTATAGCAAGTACAAGGAAAACGCAGGTATCTGACATTGACCTAAGTGTTGTGCTAGGAGGTCTTATCTGGTTGTCATAAAGTTTTATTGCTTACCTGGGTTATAAACTGCCTCGTATATTTTTGGTAATTAAGCAGGATATATAAATAAAGCAAGTAAAATTGCTTTGTGCAGCTTTGCCTAAAGCCATAGGTCTTAGAGCCTGACACATTCTCCAGAAAAGCTGTCTGCTTTTGCAGGCAGGATATTTTCATTCCCATTTAAAATATAGGGTAACAAAAGCACTGAGACTTTTTAGAATTATGCCGGATCATACAACCAGCAAACCTACTGGAAAGAATTCCAGCCCAGGAGTCCTGGATTCTTCCTTGCACAGTAGTTTTTTCATTACTTAATTTTGCCTGGTCCGATGATGCTTATTCCAGAAAGACTGTCAACAATTCATTCATTCATCCACTCATTCAATCAGTCAATAAACACATTTTGAGTACTAGCCAATGGCTAGTAGGGACAACAGTATTACAAAAAGAGATATTTTCTACAGTGATGATGACAATACTGCTTAGATGTGCTTATTAAACATTGTGTGGAGGGCAGGAGGGTGTCCACACTCAGCCCTTTATGTACATGAAATTTTTTTTTAAGCCTACAGCAATTCAATAAAATGAACACAATGCTACATTTCCCTTGCTCTTGGGTTTCTCCCTGTGGAGTTTTGGCTACTTTGGTCTCTGTGGTCCTTTTGAGCTCTAACATTCTATGAGTTCAAGGAAAGGTCTAGATGGCAGACATCATGGTAGTGTTTCTCTCTGGGTTCTGTGCACCAAAATGTCAGACAATAAGAGATCTTTTAAGTTTACTATGAAACCAAATAATATCCTCTCTGTCTAGAAGAATTAGTAGCACCTTTCTGAGTTGAAAAGGAAGTAGTTTAGGTAATTATGCCTGTGATTGGTAGTGGTAACCTTCAGTTAGCTATTAGAGTTCTAAGTAGCTGAATCGTTGTATTATAAGCTGTATTAAATACATTTTGGATTCGTAGAATGTGATTGTACCAAGGGGAACATAATGGCTATAATTAAATTTCTTCTCCCTTTTTGAACCCATATCTTGCCAGTTCTAAAACCCGTCCATTCATATCTTTTAGTAATAGTTGGGGAGAAGAAGGCTATTCTTGTTCAGAAACTGAATTTCCAATACTTGTGGCATGCCTTCCCCTGCTGACCTACCGAAATGAAAGACGGGGAGTAATGATTAAATCTCATTTTTTCCTCCTGGAGTAGCAGGATAAGCTGGGTCAGCAAGGCCAGTCCCTGCAGACAGCTTTAAAATGCCTTTGTGATTTGATCTCCTTGCCTTCCCATCCATTTCTGTAAGTGCCCATCACTGTCATCCTTTAGACCCTGACAAGATTTCAAGGTGAGAACGGTGCAAATGAACAAAAGTGCAGTGATGACTCCTGAGGGTCTTACTTATTAAATGGGTCAGGCAATGAACCAAGACTGGCTTGTAAGCTACAAGGGAGTTTCGCCCATTTACGCGAAGACAATTTCATGTATTATTTAACCCGTTCATATACATTGGTGTCTCTTTGCTGTCCAACATAACGCAAGTGAAATAAATATAAGCTTACAAGTTAATGAGGTCTGATTTTTATTTTCAAAATAATCTGACAGTCACTTGGTTTCATCCCTTTGGATTCTAGATTGCTTTTTCAGAACAGCTAGAGAATGTTTATGAAGTGTGCATGTGGAGGGGCGAGGGAAGGGAATAAAAATGCATTGCTTCAGGGCAGCACATCTGTTTTTAAAAACTCTGCAAGATCTGCCCATTAACCACTGTCACAACTCCTGGTGTTTCCTGCAGTTGCATTCCAATCAGAGATGTTCGTACCAGCTCAAGATGTCACAAGTAAACAGATTTAACCCTTATAAGTTAGCTTCCTATTCTCGTGCCTCACAGAATTATTTTTTCTTCTCAAGCCGACAGCACGTGCATGTATGGTACACATAATGAGTGGTAACACATTTTCTTTCTTTTTCAAACAGATTGGCAGTATGGAGTTGCTCAGGCCTTCCCTCACACAGAGGAGGAGGTGGAAATCGATTCCCACGCGTACAGCCACAGGTGGAAAAGAAATGTGGACTTCCTCAAGGCGGTAGACACGAACAGAGCAAGCGTTAGCCAAGACTCTTCGGAGCCCAGAAGCTTCACAGACCTGCTGCTGGATGATGGGCAGGACAACAACACCCAGATCGAGGTAGATAAATAGTCTGGGTAACTGAAATGGATTAGTGAATATATTTCATGTAGATGCCCAACTTTTATTACATAAGTTGCCTCTTCATCTCAATCTAGAACTTGATGACAGTGAGCAGTGAGGCAACAATACTGTGCCTGCTCTCAGGGAATTCATTGTGTAAGAGCATCTTTATTTATTTATTTATTTTTGAGACGAAGTCTCACTCTGTCACACAGGCTGGAGTGCAGTGGCACGATCTCAGCTCACTGCAACCTCTGCTTCCTGGGTTCAAGCAATTCTTCTGCCTCAGCCTCCTAAGTAGCTGGGACTACAGGCATGTGCCACGACGCTCGGCTATTTTTTGTATTTTTAGTAGAGATGGCATTTCACCACGTTGGCCAGGCTGGTCTGGAATTCCTAACCTTAGGTGATCCACCCACGAAGGCCTCCCAAATCTCTGGGATTAAAGGCATGAGCCACCTCTCTGGGCCCTGTGTAAGAGCATCTAAGTGCCATAAGCAAATCATCCCAGTGCCATGTGACGTGTACAATAAAAGTATGCAGGCTGTAGTGTGGCATGAAGGAGAGTGCGATGAGACTGCTTGGGATTGAGAGTTGGGGTGCTGCCAAAGAGGCGTAGCCTAGAACTGGGCATTTAGGTGGGGCTTGACAGATTGAGAGGAATTCACCTAATTGATGACCTGTTGAGGGGAAGAGGGAGGGGGCATGCTAGGCAGAGTCAGTTTCCTCTGCAGTGGCTGAGGTGTAGAATGACATCTCCAGGACTGTCTCATAGGGTGACCGCTGGTTCCAGTTTGCTCAGGGCCAAGAGGTTTTCTGGAACGTAGGATGGCTTCCCGTGTTAAGTATGAAACAGTTCAGGACAAACTGGAATGACTGGTCTCTCTGACTGAGTTATTCTTTATTATGGTTGCAGCTATGAAGTGGAGGGAGGAGAGTGGTCAGAGAACAGTTTGCGAAGTACAGACATGTGCAGAGGGTGCATTTTAGGCAGATTTGAAGGTTGCTCAAAGGCCTCAAAGGTGGTGTTACATTTCTTAAGTTTCTGTAGTCCTTAGCACTGCAAATCACAAAATACGACCTTGTTTGTAAACTAGGTACAACAGAAACAAGCAAGTAAACTGGTAAAAAGCGAAGACCACCCACATGAGAACAAACAGAGGTGATTTATCCAGTTTGCTCGGGCATAGCTTCGGCTGCCATCACTTGTTTTCAGCAGAGATATAAAAGCAGGTTGGGAAGTGGGAAGGCTTTTAGTGAAAAATAGAAGGTTCAGATGCACTCTGATTGGAGGTTGTTGGCATGGCAAACCTGGAGGTGGGCTAATTAGAAACAGCATGTTTGTTTGTTTGTTTGTCTGTTTGTTTGTTTGTTTGTTTTGAGACTGAGTTTCACTCTATCGCCCAGGCTGGAGTGCAGTGGCACAATCTCGGCTTACTGCAACCTCTGCCTCCTGGATTCAAGCCATTCTCCTACCTTAGCCTCCTGAGTAGCTGGGGTTACAGGTGTGCACCACCACACCCGGCTAATTTTTTATTTTTAGTACAGACGTGGTTTCACCATGTTGGCCAGGCTGGTCTTGAACTCCTGACCTCAAGTGATCCACCTGCCTTGCCCTCCTAAAATGCTTGGATTAAAGGCGTGAACCACCGCACCCGGCAAGAAACAGCATCTTATGTTATTAGTTTGAGGAACATCTTTGGCTTTTAATGGTTGGTCCTGAGAGAGATATGAAGACAGAGGAATAGAGAAGCTCTCAGTTACTAAGGAAGTCCTGACCTTTCCGGGCTCACTACTGCCAAGGCTGTGTTGTGGCTTCCTGAACTGGCTGCTGGAGAGGTTGCATCAGAGTTCTATTGTCATGTATGGTCTACTCATTGTCTGCTGGCACATTCTCTCTCAACCTGAAGTTTCAGTTCCTACTTTCTCTGAGCTGACAGGCTTATGACTTTTAAGAACCAGGCAGCATCCTTTTTACTGCACCACAGTCCCTGAAATACTCATTATTTAAGAAAAAGAACTCAGCTTCCTGAAGCAGATACTACCTAGTCCTGCAAATAGTATCAAGGCATCATTTTGTTCCCTCACATTGAGAGAAATCTTCCGAAGATCTGAAGCCCAGGCTGTGGGAATTCAGTATATTGGAAAAATATAGCAATTTCTCAAACCCCGCTCCGTGGCATTAGCTATTATGCAGCTATGGTGTTCGCAGGCTGCCCCAGCCAGGTCCCTTACCAGGCAATGGTCGATGTGTCAGGAGCAGAAGTCTTATTATATCTCTAAGAGGATATTCTGACTCCTGCAGAGTGACCTGCTATTTTGGCAATGATGATGTCATAGCAGCTTGGGGTAGGCAACATAATTGCCACTCTTCACCTGGGGTGTAGTGTCAAGAAAGGAGCACTGAATAGAAGCAGAGGCGTTTCCTCTCTGCCCAGAACTAGGACTCGATGGATATTGAAAGGGAACAACACATCACTATTCGGCTAAAAGCCCAGACTTTACCACGACGAAATTGCACAAAATCTGCACCAGTACCCCCTAAGTATGTAAAGATTTTTAAATTTTTTTAAAAAAGAAAGAGGAGAACACAGATTCCAAGAACTCTGTGATCTCTCCTGTGGGGTGCTGAATTTTCTTAAACACAGATTGTGAGAACTCCGTGATCTCTCTCGTGGAGTGCTGAATTTCCTTAATCATTTATAAAATAAGGAATCTCTTTGATCGGGGGTATATTAACACTCCTGAAAATACAATCCCAGGGGTTACTGTAGCTGTAATTTTGTTATTCAGCCTATTTTTCCCACTTCCTACCTTAACAGAGGGAGACCACGAAGTGTCAGTAGTTTTGAATCAGTAAAAAGAGGGCAGAAGGATGGCCCAGGGGACTGTTTGGTGGGTACTCACCCAGGGCTAAGATCTGCCAGGTACTGTGTAGATGCTGTCTTGTTTGGTCCTCACAGCAGTCTCGAGAGATTTGTGTCCCCATGTTTTCTGGGCAATTTCAATGATTCTTTTACATTAGGGCAATTTCAGATTTAGGTTTTAGTATTTTCCTAAGATTTCCCATTAATGAGTATTCAAACCCAGCTGGTATTCAAATGCAGGCTTTGCCAGGCTCACAAGGTCGATCCTTTAGACTTGACGTTGCTCTTTCTAGCAAAAGGAAAGACAAATGGCACTTGAGTTATGTAGTGATTTTGAACAGCAGCAGCCCCTGGGTATCCATATGAGGGTAATTGTGGGGTTTCAGTCTGGCTCAAAAAAGACTTGTCTTGAAGCTAGAGTTGCATACTAAGAACACTGCCTTTATTTCAAGATTCACTTATTTTGATGACAGTCTGGGGATTGATGGAGATTATTGGGATCTAAAGCTCCCCAAGTAACTCGTTGGCACTGCCACTGGTTTTGGAAACAAAAATCTACCTCTGAAAGTTTGGAAAGTGTACTAGGCTGTTTTTGCCTTCCTATAAAGAAATACCGAGACTGGGTCATTTATAAAGAGAAGAGGTTGATTTAACTCGCGGTTCTGTAGGCCATATAGGAAGCATGGCTCCAGCATCTGCTTGGCCTCTGGCATGGCCTCAGGAAGGTTTCAACCATGACAGGAGGCAAAGCAGGAGCAGGCATGTCACACGATGAGAGCAGGAACAAGAGAGACCGAGGGGCACGGTGCTGCACATTTTCGAACAAGCAGATCTCTCCTGAACTCACTCATCACCAAGGGGATGGCACTGAGCCCATTCATGAGGGATCTGCCTCCACCAGACCCCACCCCCAACACTGGGATTTCATTTCCAAATGAGGTTTGGAAGGGACAAATACACAAACCGTATCAGAAAGGTTTACTTATCCTGGCCCTTGAAATGGTGTTTGTGGGCCAGGCTCGGTGGCTCACACCTGTAATCCCAGCACTTTGGGAGGTCGAGGCGGGCGGGTAGCCCGAGGTCAGGAGTTTGAGATCAGCCTGGCCAATATGGTGAAACCTCATCTCTACCAAAAGTACAAAAATTAGCCAGGTGTGCTGGCGAGCGCCTGTAATCCCAGCTACTCAGGAGGCTGAGGCATGAGAATTGCATGAGCCTGGGCGGTGAGGGTTGCGGTGAGCCGAGATCCCACCACTGCACTCCAACCTGGGTGACAGAGCGAGACTAAGTCTAAAAAAAAAACAAGGTAAAAAAGGTAATTGTGAACACGGTTGCATCTCTTTTGGGGAAAATAGTTTTGCCTAATTGTTAAACAGAAATAAGAAAGAAAGGAACTAAACGCTTATAAAGTGAATACTCTGTGCCTGGCATTGTTACAAGATCTTGCTTCTCTTTTTGGTTTATATTGCTAAACACAAACAATAAGCTAGAAAAAATTCTGTGTGCTTTTTTCCTTTAGATGCTTTCAAAGTCGGTTTCAGGGATCAGAATTATTTTGTCCTGCAGCCCTGGCTGCAGTAGTGGCTGTTAAAATTATGTGTATCACAGTGAGACAAAAACCACCCAGAATGGCATTCCTCAGATGTTCTCCTCATTTTTTTCATTGCCTAGACTTTATATTCTACTTTCACTTAAATAGAACAGCAACAACAATAAAAATCCCAAACCAAAACAAGACAATAGCATGTTTACTGTTTTGACACAAAGGCTGTTATTCTCTTCACTTGGTACTTGGTGACAGTATTTTTTCTGGCTCTTCACAAGAACAGATAATGGAAGGATTGTAAAACTTGGTATCCCAGTTAAACAATTCTTCCAGTTAAGGTTTTATTGTTGTCATTGTTTTCATTTTCTAATATTCTTCCCGTGAACATATAAAATCTCTAGAAGCCAAGTGTATATCCTGTTGAATACGCAGGAACCCAACAGACGGCAAATGCCACTATTGATCTGAATGTTGATTTCTGTGAGACCTTTCTTCTTATATTTCCTCTGTTCATTCATACGGACATATAACCACTTAGCCAGGTGAGAAGTAAAGTACCTTCCACTGATGTGTAGGTATTAAAAATGAGGTGTCCTGAAACAGTCACTGGATGTGCTACTTTGTATAATTATTTTGGGAATATAAAGGCTTACAGGGCTTTCAGGCAGGATTGGTTTCCATTCATGACTTGGCCTTGTTGGAGCAGCCTTCGCTGAATTCCACAACCTCAGGGACATATGTGTAAATGAGCAGGGCAAGCATCTTCCCCTGGAAGCTGGCCACCTTCCCATTATCTGTCAAGAAGCTCTTGTAGCAAGGATAGCACCTCACAGGATGGAGAGAGCTTCAGCAGTGTTGGCTGAAATTACTGATGCTTCATAAAGCTCAGTTTCACCAGCCTACTGCTGTAGAATAGTGTTGGTCACTCACAGTTCTTCACTTTATAGAAATCAATCACAAAGTCCTTTGTGACATGCTAGACTAAATATGCGGTTTTGAACACTTATTCACATGCAATATTGGAAGTCTCATATTCCCACTCTTGGGACACTGAAAGTGTTTATGAAAAGGACTGTACTGTGTGATTTTTGCCTTGATTCAAAAGCCTCTGGATGACTGAAGAAGGGAGGTTTTAGAAATAGGGATTAGGGATCATATTAGTGTAGTTTCATGATCAAAAGTGACTCAGAGATTGGGAGCTAGGCCAATGCGTCTGAAACTTTAACAAGCTTTCAAATCACCTGGGAATCTGGTTAAAACGTACATGCTGATTTCTTAGTTCTAGGCTGGAGCTGGTCTGATATTCTGTTTCTAATAAGGTCTCAGGTGATACAGTTGTGGGCAGGCCACAGGCCACACTTTGGGTTGTAAGGATTTAGCTATTAGTTTTGAGAGCAGAAATCTTGGATTAAATTTAGGTGCCTGCCAACAGTATGTCTTATGGAGTTCTCATTCTGGTACCTAATTAAAACTTTCAGTTGTATCCAGCAACTGTTGTATTATTCATGTGCATTAAAGTTCATATCTGAGAAAAGTACAGTCAAGAATGATCAACAAGTATATGTGACAGATTTAGCTAAAAAGTAGAGATAAACAGTTTTTCTCTTAAATACATATCTAAAAACTCTCTTTGATCTTCGGCTATCACACATACACTGCCAGATGTGTTGGCATCTTATTTTTACAAATTGTGCGATATGTTTCTTTAAAAATTTTACCAGTTGCTAATTGCTATATGCAAGGTCATTGCATGGGCTCTAATAGCTGATTGCAGCCTTTAACTAGAAAATCTATTTGAGAGGAAATAAGTCATCAGCAAATACTTAATCTGAAAAAAGAAATGTAGGCCAGGCATGGTGGCTTACACCTGTAATCCCAGCACTATAGGAGGCCGAGGCAGGTGGATCACTTGAGGTCAGGAGTTCAAGACCAGTCTGGCCAACAGAGTGAAACCCTGTTTCTACTAAAAATACAAAATTAGCCAGGCATGGTGGTGCATGTTGTAGTCCCAGCTACTCAAGAGGCTGAGGCAGGAGAATTGCTGGAACCTGGGAGGTGGAGGTTGCAGTGAGCCAAGGTCGTGTCACAACACTTCAGCCTGGGCAATGAAAGTGAAACTCCATCTCAAAAAAATAAAAAAATTAAAAAAAGTGATGGTGTTGATGATTACTTTATGAAGAAAAAGCAAATTTTGTAATGTTGATGTGGACAGAATCTCCATGTTATGTTTGCAGTATAGAGATGATATGGTTTGGCTGTGTCCCCACCCAAATCTCTTCTTGAATTGTATAGCTCCCATAATTCCCATGTGTTGTGGGAGAGACCCAGTGGGAAGTAACTGAATCACAGGGGCAGACTCTTCCCATACTGTTCTCATGATGGTAAGCAAGTCTCATGAGATCGGATGGTTTCATAAAGTGGAGTTCCCTTGCCTGTCGCCATGCAAGACATGACTTTCCTCCTCCTTCACCTTCTGCCATGATTGTCAGGCCTCTCCAGCCATGTGGAACTGTGAGTCCATTGAACCTCTTTTTCTTTATAAATTACCCAGCCTTGGGTATGTCTTTATCAGTAGCCTGAGAATGGACTAATACAAAAGAGTACATTGGATCATCCTTAGATGTGGAAAAGCTTACTCCTCATCTGTATTTTAAGCCTACAGATGCTCACTCAGTTTCAGAGGTCTGAAAGTGACAATAATGAATATAACTATAAAGGAGCACTAAGACGTCATCCCAATTCACAGAAATGGAGTGATAAAATTTTGTGGAATGTTGCTATGCTGGTTCCGTCTTTACGCTGCTATCGTGCTCAGTGAGTTCTTAGAAGAAAACCCTAATGTATAAGAAGAATGTGATAGTGTAGATTTTTGACATTTTTCAAAAGTATCCTTTGACATTGAACAGTCCTTTTGCTATATCTATTATGAATGTGAAAATCTGATGGAGTGTTTGTGTGTGAAGTATTTCCTTTTGGGGGACTCTTAAACTGGTAGATGTTTAACATGTGGCTGCAAAATCAGAAAATTGTGCAAAGGGAAGGCAAAGATTAATCCTGAAGAAGTGCACATCTTGGACCTCAAAGTGAACTCAAATCTTCCAAATGCTTGTAGGTGTCATATTGGCTTGCACAGAAGATGAGAATGAAAGCATGTGAAAGCATGCAGTTGAAAAGGAGAAATATTGCATAGGTTCATGAACAGGCAGAAGGAGACCTTTGTTCTATAGAGAGGCAGGATTAATGCAGCGATGAGGTGTCATCTGAACCAAGTCACAAAGAAAGTGTCAGAAGATAGCCAGGTGTCAAGATCATACTAGATAGCGTGTTTTACACAGATAACCAGGAGCAAGATTTTAAACTTCATTGTGTATGACACTAAGGCGTTTGAAATTTATCAGGAAGGTACTTGGAAACTGCTATACAATATTAAATACAGAAAGGCAAGTTGGCATTGATGCTCCTACCTAATAGCTGTGGGAACTGTATCAGAAATCCCAAATCTAGCAGTGAAAAGATGAGTTCAATTTAGCTTAGTGTGACATGAGATAGTGATTAGGGGAAAGGCTATGGATGAGCATATGAATTTCAGAAATATTTAGATTTCTACTCATTAATTTAAATTAATCAGTATTGCTGAAATTTTGCCTGACCTTCTGTTCCTTGCTTGATTCTGAAGGTTAATTGCAGGTCTCTGCCATTGTCTTTCCTGGCAGAGTGGCCTGATGCTACCTTGACAGCCCCTATCAATGTGGGTTGAGAACTGGCCTCGTTTCTTCCACTCTGTATTGCCAAAGGTTGTGTGTTAACTGACAGCAAAATCTATTTCAGTCTTTTCTGTTTGGGTAATTTGCAAAAACACATGGATTTTAAACTTCTGATTTTTCTCCCATTCATTTTCGTTTAGCATATTGATGAGGACTTTACTTTGCAAAGAAAGTGTACCGAAAATAGTAAATCAGACAGAAGTGATATCTGCAATTATTGCTCACCCTCTAAAAAGATAATGAGGATTAAAATAGAGTATCATATATCTTGCTCGATTATAGATTATTCTTAGCTTGACATGTCAGCTCTTTATTGAAACAAAAATGGAAAAAGATCCATAACTGTCCTTCAAAGAGTTCCATGAAGAATAACTGAATTTTCTCTTTGATGCTTCACTGTTAGCTAATTGAGTTTACTTATAGCCATGGCATGAAAATAGTCTTTAGAATGATACATGCAGGTTGTAGAATTATTAACTGTGTTAGTCATATAATTTATTTTCAGAACAAGAATTATGTTTCAGGGTGAATAATATTCTTGCATTCTCCATGTTCAAAGAGAAATCTCATATTTAATCTCCCCATTCCCCAAGGGATCCTAAGATTAATTATATGATCATCACATCAAGTTTTTTCTGCTTTAATTCCATAGCCATATTCCATAGTCATGAGGACTTTAATATATCCTTACTCTGCATTAAATAGTGACAGTGATAGGGGAATTTGAATATAGAGAATGCCAGGTAACAGTTAATCAGCTGACTTTCTATTTTATCATTTTGCAAACATATTTCTCTTCTTTGCCTATACTAATTTCCAAGAGGACATATCAAATATACTCAGATGAAAATTATTTTCAATGTGAAAATTATAGTTCAGCCCCAATGTCACAGGTCTAAATATTTGTCTAGTTGATTTTTAAAAATCATGTTACAGTTAATTATTTTTGTAGTTCAGAATATGTCCATTCTTTATATGTTGAACAAAGGACTCAGGATGAAGGAGCAAGTGGCCATTGAGTATGGGCTGGAACTCAGGAGCAGGGAGGTCAGAAGATGCAGGAGGCCTCCGTTCTCCTGGTGGCTCATGGAGAAGTGTGCTTGCGCCAGAGTGCGGCTGGATGCACCCACAGAGGGACGGTACTCCTGGGAAGGAGTTCTTTGCTCTCCCAAGCATGGAAGAAATTCATACAGGGAAATTCACATTTGAGGATCCCACACAATATGGTCCAGGCTTAACTGCCAGTAGTTTAGCAAAGTGTGAAAAATGTCATCCACCAGCATCTAGACTGGGGTTACCAGGTCTGAAGGAATATTGAATTCAGCTCATCTCCTGTCCCTGTGGGGACCATAACTCATCTTCTTAGCTATCTGTTTTCCTGGCAACAAGGAGAGAGCTTCCGGGATCATTCACTGGGCAATCCCATTCCATATCAGTGGATTAGAACTTAAAGACTAGGTTTTCTTCCTGTGATTTTCAGAATCACAAATGGAATAATGAATTGATTGTACCTCAAGGGCTAAATAAATCTGAGTTGACACAGACATGCTGATAGCATTATTTTTATTACTGCATCTGGGGGAATATCAGAGCCACTACTTATTTCCATGAAGATCCGTAGTATGATGAATCTACTCTGTCCGTGAACTTACATCATCTTTACAAGGACTAATGCTAGTTGGGTACACGAATCACAGTGAGTCTTTGCCATTTATTTTATCATACAAATTAATGTGTACTCAACAATTTAGCACCAATTCGTTGAAAACATAAAGGATGACAGTGTCTGATAAACGGTGATGTTCTGTAACTGTCTGTGACAACCAGAAGTTTCTATGAATCTTCCCTAAAAATGTCTCATGTGTCTTTGTCAAATATTGTGACTTAGATGGAAACACTATTAGGTCTACACATTGATAGGCCATTACAAATAGAGGAGGCATTTAATTTTTTCTCTGATTATCTAAACATATGTATGAAAATTTGTGTTTCTATTTTTAAGCAGTGATACATAATACACTCTGCTAAATATTCAGAGAGTTATACTTCACCTTGTATTTCTGAAGCAGATCTAAGATAGATAAGGGAATAAGGGTCTCTCTCTCTCTGTCTCTCTCTCTCTCTCTCTCTCTCTCTCTTTTTTAGATGGAGTCTTGCTGTGTTGCCCAGGCTGGAGTGCAGTGGTGCGATCTCTGCTTACTGCAACCTCCACCTCCCAGGTTCAAGCGATTCTCCTGCCTCAACCTCCTGAGTAGCTGGGATTACAGTGTCGCCACCACACCCAGCTATATTTTTTTGTATTTTTAGTAGAGATGGGGTTTTGCCATGTTGGCCAGGTTAGTCTCATACTCCTGACCTCAGGTGATCCATCCACCTCGGCCTCCAAAAGTATGCTGGGATTGCAAGAGTCAACCACCACGTCTGGCCTGATAAGGGTCTCTTTATAAAAATATTTGCATGTCTAATCCACGCGTTGCTTTTGTGTTTGTGATAAAAGCATTTGCTAATGTGTCACTCTATGCTTTATTAAAGAAGGCATCAAATACTCAAATGTTCAAGAAAAGATGGTAACATTTGGAATGAAAAGAGACTGCCTTAGTTTTCTTTTTGTATTTCCCTGAAAGAATACATTTCTGTTCATGCCCAAGCAATGCACAGATGTATAAATCTGTCTAGAAACAAAAGCAGTGAACTTGGCAGCTTTTGGGAATAGTTGTTTTTAGTTATTGTCTATATGTTATCTCAAACTTTAGCGATTAAATTGAAGTAATAGTTTGGAATCCATTGCACTGAATTCAAGGAATGCAATAAACTATTATGGCTAGAACTATTTTGCTTTTATAAGTAATTTCTGACTCTTTTGTAAACTTATATATTTATGCAGTCTTTAGCTTAAAGAGCAAAGCTATGTAAATCACTAACATTCGCCTTTTAGATGATATCTAGAGATCTGTCCCTATCAATCTGTTTGTCTATCTACCTATCTATCTACCTGCCTACGTAGCATCTATCTCTTTTATTTTGAATTCACAGTGCAGTTCCTGTTTGTGCCCAAAACAATTTGAAAGAAAAACTTACAAAGCAAACTTCTATTCATTTGTTTAAATTTTTTTAAATTCACGTGTTATATCACCTTTTATTAAGGAAATCTTCTAGGTACTTCCAAAACTGAAGATGTTTTATTTCATGATAGGATTTTCTACCTAAAAGTAATGCTACCTGATCTTTTGTGGTTTAATGAAATTTTTAAATAATTTTCAAAGATGAATGCATTGATTTTGATTTTTGGATTTTTTCCCAAGAGTATTTAGGTTGTACTACTCCTCCTTTTTCTAAGATTATAGTGCTTTGCACAGTGTTTATTATTTGAATGGAAATCTTTACTTGTTCTGTCATTTAAAACTAGTATAAAGTAAAAGCTAATTTAAAATTCTGTGCCTTGAAAATGTTTACAAAGTGTCTCGCCAAACTTTCTCAAAGAACTGAAAACAATTCATTTGTCCATTGTAAATAGGATTATAGAATTATCTGTTATGTTAAAAACCAGGTATAAAGGATCATCTTCTTTTTCTTTAATATATTTTAATAAAAATTGACTTAACTTCCCCTGTCCAGTGAGTAATCAGATACTGCTTTATTTCTTTTACAAGTAAATGGAATTAATCTTCATCAGAACAGAAGAGTGTCACATTCAAATGGGAGAAATGTAGTTAAATAAGGCTTTGTAAGGAAACAACTATGAATAAATATAGAAATGTGCTAGAACAAAATTATAAGTATTCATTAGAAATTTTGCTCATGTTACCAATTGTACCAGATGATAGTAAAATTATCTCCTAAAGGCAAACACACTTTTTAGAGAAATCTTTGTATATTCACTATTCCTCGAAAACTCTATGGAAAGTAATATTTTCTATCATATACCTAAGGAAATAAAATGAGTTAGTACATTCAGAAGTCTCCCCTTCCCCTTTCCCTTCCCCTTCCCCTTCCTTCCTCCCTCCCTCCCTCCCTCCCTCCCTCCTTTCCTTCCTTCCTTCCATCCATCCATCCATCCATCCATCCATCCTTCCTTCCTTCCTTCCTTCCTTCCATCCTTCCTTCCATCCATCCATCCATCCTTCCTTCCTTCCTTCCTTCCTTCCTTCCTTCCTTCCATCCATCCATCCATCCATCCATCCTTCCTTCCTTCCATCCTTCCTTCCTCTCTCTCTTTCTGTCTTTCTGCCATCAACCCATCCAAGGTAAATCTTTTGATTGCAGGAGGCCTTACTGAAGCAGCTAAGGCTCAGTTACTTATTGGTCCGTAAGTAACTTAAATAGAAATTAAAATTACTTTTGCCGTGAGAGTCAAAATGTTATTTTGCTCCCTTGAATAAGTTTGCTATGGTTTGAGCAGATTTAGAATGCATTTAATAGGCTTTGTTCAGATAGTTTTGTTGCTGAACAATAATTATAACAGCCATTTCAAGGATTTTAGAAAATTTTGCTTTGTCCATGTGTATCTCTTACCTTGTTACTAAAGAGAGAATGTGATATATTCTGCACACAATCAAAGTCATTTGCATAAAAGGACAAAAGAAAAAATAACTCTGTTTTTATCTTTTCCTTAAGGACAATGTTGAAACATTTCAAAGGGAACTTTTTTTTTTTCCGGTTAGTGATCACTGGTTAATGTAAATTACAGTAAATGGTAAATGGCTGTGGCACTGTTCCTCCTGATTTCCTATTGACTTTTTAAATGTTGATCAGAAAGAATCAAGGAAGAGAAAATGATTTCCAACTTCGAAGCAGTCCGTGAGATAAAGCCAGAAGTGAGTTGACAGCAGGGAATCAGAATCTGGGACAAACATTAATTTTCTCACTTCGCTCCATTTTATTCCAATAGAGGTTTCTCCCAATCTCTGCTCAATGGCTACCTTACTAATGTATCATTGTCTTCCTTTGGGCTGCAGTTGCAAAATTAGGAACTCAAGCACTTGGCATAGTAAGCAGTGCTTTTAAAAATCCTTATGTCTAGGCAAGGTTGGAATATACTAAAGTGGTTTTTCTTCAAAGCATCTAAAAAGAAAATTGGTAATTTGTATGTGTGTGCATGTGTCTGTGTGTTTGTGTGTGAATTTGTGTATGTTTGTATGTGTATGTATGTGCACACTCAATGAGTGTGCATTATTTTGAAGGATTTTAATTAAAAATGACTTTTCTGGGAGGAATTAATGGTGGCTTGGATAGCCCTTATACGTGATACTTATTGTCCTCTTCATTTACATGTTATTTCACTGAGCATTACAATCAATATAAACTAAACAGGTACATGGAAGACTGGCCAAGACTCCATTTTGCTCCGCTGAATTCCTTAAACTTTATATGCTCTCTAGTTTGTGGCTCTGGAAGACAGGGAAGAGAGACAATGAAAAGAGACCAAGTATATGGCTCACGCCTGTAATCCCAGCACTTTGGGAGGCTGAGGCCAGCAGATCATGAGGTCAGGAGATCGAGACCATCCTGGCTAACACGGTGAAACCCCGTCTCTACTAAAAATACAAAAAAACTAACCGGGTGTGATGGTGGACGCCTGTAGTCCCAGCTACTCGGGAGGCTGAGTCAGGAGAATGGTGTGAACCCAGGAGGCGGAGCTTGCAGTGAGCCTAGATCGCGCCACTGCACTCCAGCCTGGGTGACAGAGCGAGACTCCGTCTCTAAATAAATAAATAAATAAATAAATAAATAAATAAATAAACAAACCAAGTATAATCGATTAAAATAAAACAGG
The DNA here is from genome assembly GCF_002776525.5 of Piliocolobus tephrosceles. NCBI lineage: Eukaryota > Metazoa > Chordata > Mammalia > Primates > Cercopithecidae > Piliocolobus > Piliocolobus tephrosceles. The sequence goes on along the minus strand of NC_045442.1, from coordinate 111,319,388 downwards.
GATCAGAAAATTATGAAAAGGTAGAGAGAGGATAGGATGGTGACCCCAGCGGTCTGAGCACCATGAATGAAAATCTCCAATCCTCTCATCCTCACTGGCCTCCTTCCAATACAAGCACATAAATTCCCAGGAGCCTGGTCCACTTTGCTGTGTTCCAACCATCGTGTTCACTCTGTTTTCTTATTGGCAAATTTGCCCTCTAAACCAAGTGTTTCTTTTTACTAAGAACTCATATACTAGTAACGACTTGTGTCATTCCCCATGTCACCATTACAGTAAAACCACCGCGAGTATAAAGTGCATTCTCTTCTGGAAAAAGTGAAAGGGCCTCTCTATTGAAATCAAGGTTTGGCAAATGAAACTCTCTGGATATCGCTTTAAACCGAGAAGCCATGAAATGACTGGACTGTTTCAAAAGACCAAGTATGGGGAAAATCTAACTCAGATTGGAATCTCCTTGAGAAAAGAAACAATACTGGGTACTTTGCTGATGTTCATAAAGCATCCATTGATTTGAAGCAACTTGTATTGCATGTAGGGAAAGTAGTGTTTAACTGAGGGTTAGACGTAAAACCCAGAAAGGAGAGAGAGGCTACTTCCTTTCTGACCAAGAAAACCAAGACTCATTTGTGGTTTGGACTGGAAGTAAAATGGAGTCCATGTGACAAGAAGTAGAACAAGGTTGCTAACAAAAGCCTGACATTTTTCCTTGACCATTTCCACATTAAAATGAATAGTGAAGTAGAATATGTGATTATAGCTTGGCCACTGGGATTCTTTGTCTAGCCGTAGATTTGTTTTCACACTCAAAATATCTGAGTACCATTTTCTTCTGCAAAAGAATAAATTGATGAAAAACAGAGGAAAGTAAGGTAGTCATAGAGGAACTGAGAAAGTGTTTACCTGGTGGCCATGGTGTCAAAATCTGTCTACTCTTAGGCACAGGACAGTGCTTAGTACCTTCTGGAAACCACTCTTGTCTACTATAGTCCTCATTAACCTACGCTGATCAAAGCTCAAGCTACCTGCACGTATTTTCTTCTTCATCCTTCTCCTATGTCTTGGATTAGTTACAGACTTGAGGCTGTCCACATACAAAATAAGAGTCAGAGGAAGCAGCATTTATATTAGCAACCTCGCTCCTTGCAGAATTCTGGAACAGAGCAAAGTGAAACCACCAGCCGTCTCCAAAGACAATGAGGGGGCTTACAGGGAAAGCATCTTCCTGGCTTTACACGCTGCAGCTTCTGTTCCACGCTGGTCATTTTGCTTCGGAGATGGGTGTTTTTACCTACTTTGCTGATTTCCTCTCTACTTTCTCTCCTAGGCAATCACAAATTGAAATGCTGCAAAGCACACGTGCCTGGAGAAAGAGAGAGGCAGAGAGAGATAAATAGGGAGAGAGAACAGAGAAGCACCTTACTCATTCCTGTCGGTGTCTAGAGTGACAGACAACCTGAAGTCACTGCTGTGAATCTTAAACTGCCCTCCCTGAGTGCTGATTGGACTTTCTCAGTAGGGAGTAGGCATCACAGTGCTTCTGGGTGGGCAGGGCCCATTGGGCAGCTAGGTAGAAGAAAGGGAACAAGGTTGATCAAAACACGGGACCCTTCCAGGGCTGTGCACCCACTTGCTCCTTGTAGACTCATTCATGACCCCCTCAGGTTCCTTTCATGCAGTAATCCATCTCTTAATCTCCTCAGAGTATCAAGAAATACCTGTTTCCAAGTTCCCTTGTGATGCGAACAATCTGAAATTTCTCTTTCCATCTTCCTGAAGTATTATGTATCTGCCTAGTTCTCACATGAAGAAATCGAATTCCAGTTTTAAAAAGGGCTCTATTAACCACTATTTTGGATTGATTACTCCCTTTGCCCTCACACAGACTTCCTCCCAACAGAATTCATCTGAACAAATAGTTCAGAGGAGGTTTCCACTTCCTCAATTACTGACACATACCAAATTTGTTTTCCTGAGTTCGTGAAAGTTACCTTGACTAGAGTTCTAAGGATTTCAAACTCTTTGGTTCCATTTTTTTTTTTTTTCATTCTCATATTTAAAGATCATCACTGCACTTAATTTGATGAGCAAATTCAAGTGGCCTTGGAGTCATGCAGGTAAATAGTCCAGGTGTTACAAGAAGGAGAAAGACAGAAGACCACACAGCATGAGTTATCTTAAGGGATTTTCTTTCTGGATGCAGGAAAACAGTGGGGCTTGGGGACCATGGGGGCTACAAGGAGAACGCCCAGCCTAACAGGACAGCCATTAACCAGCTGCAGAGGATTAGGGGCATGTAGGAAGCTGGGCCCAGCATGACAGATCTCCTAGTTTCTCCAGAGACATCCAAATGCTTACATAGTGGCTATTCATTCATTATTTCATAGTCATAAGTAGCCCAACACAGTGATGGCAAAAGAAAATATTTCTCCAGGGCCATCTCTCCAATGGGCCCCCAGCTGCTATTGCTAGTGTACACCATGCAGATGACTCATCACCTTCCTCACGTAAACTTACTAGGCCGTCTCTCCAGAAAACCTTTTATTCCAGATTCCAGGAGACACTTCACTGCTGTCTACCTGTTTTCCCCATGCTATGTTGAGTTGAAATCAGTAAGATACATGATTCTCGGATATATATATTCCAGACTTCTTCTCTTCTATTGTCTTATACTTATTTTATATAAGCACTATCCAGATGAAATACTTCATTTTTCTTCTATTAAAAACAAATCATTAAAAATAAGAAATGGAAGATAGTTTTAGAGCTCTCATCTCCACTAGTGATTTTGAAGAGAGTTTCCAAGATCATGTTCATATTTCTCTGAAATGTTAGTTTTTGAAATTGCAGTCACAGGAAATTTACTGCTTGCTTATAATCAGTTTGCTACTCCAAGTTTGCAGAAGTATTTAAACATATGGAGAAAAAAGCTCACATCTACTATTAACTGCATATAAATACTGTCATTTGAACAATGATATTTCTTCACATAATCATTTTTTGTTCTTTATTAAGACTGAAACATTTTAGAATTGCCAACAAGACTTTAGAAAGTCAACATGATTTGAAACATTGGCAAAAGATTCAATTTCTAATAAGACAGTAGCTCTTCTATGGTGATTACTAGTTTACTAAAAATAAACAAATGGGGTTAAATTTTAGGATCATATAAACACCAAATATGTGGATCGAGTATATATAAAATAGCTATAACTATTTCTAAATTGTGCATAGATTTGAAGGGAAAAAAAAGAATGCTACTCAGCTAAATAAAAAGTAATGAAACTTGGCTGGATATGGGGGCTCATGCCTGTGATCCCAGCCCTTTGGGAGGGCAAAGTAAAAGGATTCCTTTAGCCCAGGAGTTCGAGACCAGCTGGGGTAACATAGAGAGACAGCATATCAATTTAAGAAAAAATTTGTAAATAATGAAGCTCAACCAAATAAAAAAGAATGAAAACTGACTGTTTTAGGGGCAAACTTTGATTCCGAGAACTGATGGCATTTCTTTTCATGATTATAACAATTTCTACAGATATAGCTAGCTGGTATCTTACACAAGAGACTGGTTTTAGAGGTGTGAAGAAGTAACTTGGTCCAGTGTAGACTGAGAAATTACAGGCAAGGCCAGGGTCAGGACCCACATCTTCTATTTGTAGCTAATGATTTTAGCAGACTCTTTCCCCTGCACCCCTGCACTGCAACCCTTTGTGCTGGTTCCTGGTAATTGAGGCCTGGTGCTATGAACTGAATTTTATTCACTTGAATTCATATGTTGAAGCCCTAGCCCCCAGTGTGACTGTATATAGAGATAGGGTTTTTATGAGGCAATTAAGGTTAATGAGATCATAAAGATAGAGTCCTAATCTGATAAGATTGGTGGGCTTATAAAAAGAGACGGAAAAAGACATCTCTCTCCATTCACACACATTGAGGAAAGGCCATGTGAGGACACAGTGGAAAAGTGGCCATCTGAAAACCAGGAAGAGAGTCCTCACAAGAACCCGATTATGTTGGCACCTTGACACTGAACTTCCAGCCTCTAAAAATTGTGAGACAATGAATTTATGTTGGTTAAGTCATCTAGTCTATGGTATTTTGCTACAGCCACTAAGCTGCCATGACAGCACAGGCATATTAAGACTTATATATGTGGAAAAATGTTCTATTACACAACATTTTTCCAAAAGAGATCCTCATGAAATTTCTATCTGTTGAGCACCCAACCTGCCAATCTGATCTTAACTATGAGTGTAGGGTACTTTTTCAAAAAGAAAACAAAAATCTCTTTTCTTTTCTTTCTTTCTTTCTTCTTCTTCTTTTTTTTTTTTTTTTTTTTTTTTTTTGAGGCAGGGCTTGCTCTGTCTGCCCAGGCTGAAGCACAGTGGTACAAGAGCTCACTAGAGACTTGAATTGCTGGGCTCGGGTGATCCTCCTGCCTTAGCCTCCTGAAAAGGTGGGGACTACAAGCGCGTACCACCACATACAGCTTTGTTTTTGTTTTTTTTTTTGTAGAGAGGACTTCTTGTTATGTTACCCAGGACTGGTCTTGAACTCCCAGCCTCAAACAATCCCCCTGCCTCAGCCACCCAAAGCACCTTTTTGTTAAAAGAGAATACAACTCCTCTTGAATCCCGTGACTGGCTGTATGAATAGCTGGCAATATCAGACTCCTAGTACATCTTCACTCCCAGTTCCCCATGGTCCACTTCGCAGTAAACTTGTGATCATTTATCTCTTAGAGAAAAGAAGCCTCTTCAGTTTTCCAGACTACACGGTTTCCCTTTCTTCATTCATATAGACTCCCTCTGGTTATGGTGCTGGAGAGATTTCATAACCTCTTATACGTGTGTATCTCTGTTCGTGAGATATGTGTATATATATGTTTATTCATATATATATATGTGTGTGTGTGTATCTCTGTTCATTATCTATTATTTGTAAACACTATTCCTTAGTGTTCTTAAAGTTTTAGGCTATTTTTGAAAACGATTTGGGTAGCTAAATCCTTTATATTTCTAACACATTTTGCATATGTCAACAGAACTACTCACAATTGCATATATTATTCAATAAACATTTATGCCTGATGAGAAAATTGAACCTCAATTAGCAGTCCTTTTCTTCCTTATAACCAAGATAATCCTATTTAAAATGAGATACTGCATAAGATAAATAGTGTCCTAAGAGCTCTGACCCAAATAACAGAGGACAAGCCAGAAATAAAACCTAGAAAGGAAAGGTAGAGGAGAAGACAAAAAGTAATCTGGAGCTTTTTGGAAAATTCAGACCAATTTCCTGTTATTTCCTGTCTGAATAGCGAACTATTGGTCATCAGTTTACTTCCAGAACTATTTTCAAACATCACTAAACAAAATATGCTAGACAGTTAAGCATAGTTAAAATGATGTCAGATATTATAAAATACATTTTTTATCCACACATAGGAAACATTTGCACATTCTCAAAAGCCTTTGTTCAAAATCTTCTTACGGTAATTTTATCCTGTTTGTTTTATCCTGTTTGTTTTTGTTTTTGTTTTTGTTTTGTTTCATTTTACTTTAAGTTCTGGGATACATGCGCAGAACATGCACCATCAACCCATCATCTAGGTTTTAAGCCCCGCATACATTAGGTATTTGTCCTAATGCTTTACCTCACCTTGACAGGCCCTGGTGTAATTTTCTCCTATTTTAAGTGAGAAAGTTCTGTTGTAGACATCTTAATTTATTAAATTGTTTTACAATTCTTAGCCAAATTTTTCATCCACAGATTATTCACATATTAATCCTCATCCTAACCTCAGTATACAATAAGGCCACCCCCTCTTGTCTTGCTGTGGTCTCTTCCCCATTCATTTCTCAGATGACACAAATCTCACTCATTCTGATCTTTCTCCTCCAGTCACATTTTATTTTGTAGACATCTGCTTGAAATGTTGAACTTACAATTGTACTCAGCAAGAATGCATCACAGAACTGTACTGTAGCAGCAGCAGACTAGCAATGATGGCTCATTTACTCTCGGATTCTTCTCTATACATCTGTCAACTGTCATCTAAAAATTCAGAGTGTACTTTTTTACACGTTAAAGCAATAAGGTTCTTAGATAGATTGTGTTCATCTATTTATTCGTTCAACAACTCTTTCATGAGTGCTAGTTGTCAGTAGTTTTTAGTAAATGAAGCAGATACAGATGGAGGCTTCTTGCAGCTTACAATCTAGTGGGGTTGGATAGAAATAAAGTAAACAAATAAATCTATTATTTTAAATATGAAAAAAGAAAATGGGTGCAGAGACATGGGGTATTAGTGGAGGGTGAGAAAGGCCTTTTAAGATAGGATGGTTGGGAAGATTTGTCAGAAAGACTGAGTTCAGAGCCTAGAGGTCCTTGAAAGCCACATGAGGGAATCTGCATTTCTTTGGAACCTGATGTATTCTGTGACCATTATTCATATCATCCGTAGCTTGATCTCAGAGGACCTCGCAGGCTGCTTTCTAGAATGAGGATTAGAAGATTAGAAATGTGAACAAACTCTCCTCTACACCCTTTGACACATTCACTGTGGGTCCTTTTGCTTGCATCATGGCCTCCCAGCCTCCTATAGGTAACCAGAATCAGCTTTGGAGTTCTCGAAGGCTTGTACCAAGGCGAAGAAATGTGATGTACATGCAAATAATCATTTGCTACATTCATTATTATTGTAACTGGGATGAGGGAGTTGTGAATTTGAAGATGAAAACCTTGCAACTTTCCTAGAGTTTTTGTGAATAAAATATGTTAATACTTGGCAGAGTATGAGAAATACTCTGGACCTCAGCTCTGCAATTTAATGACCAGCATCTCGGATTATTTAAATATGTTCTACTCCACCTCCGAAGGGGGAGACAAAGTAAACACTGTGGCAGTGGCCTCTGGAGCTTGGATATTAGTATAACCCTCCTCTCACCAAAAATAAAGCCTCTTAATGTTTTTTGGAAAAGTAATGGCATTTAAATATATATATATATATGTATATATATATATGTATGTATATATATATATATACACACACGCACACACAATATTTTAAATATATATGTTTATATATATTTTCTACAATTTATATTGTTTCAGAAAAAGAAAGCATTAAAAAGAAATAAAACATGATGGCCAGGCGCGGTGGCTCAAGCCTGTAATCCCAGCACTTTGGGAGGCCGAGATGGGTGGATCCCGAGGTCAGGAGATCCAGACTATCCTGGCTAACATGGTGAAATCCCGTCTCTACTAAAAAATACAAAAAATCTAGCCAGGCAAGGTGGCAGGCGCCTTAGTCCCAGCTACTCAGGAGGCTGAGGCAGGAGAATGGCCTAAACGCGGGAGGGGGAGCTTGCAGTGAGCGGAGATCCGGCCACTACACTCCAGTCTGGGCGACGGAGGGAGACTCCGTCTCAAAGAAAAAAAAGAAATAAAACATGATAGAATAAAATATCAATAAATAACTAGATGTATCTTACCAAATTATCCTCATTCATTCACATTTTACTCTTTGGGAACTACTGCTTTACAAATTCTTTATTGTAGATCTAAAACATTTCTCGATGTCATAAATACCTTATAAGTATGTGGTATGGTTTGAATGTGTCCTCCAAAGAGCATGTGTTTGAAACTTGATCCCTAAGGCAACAATGTTGGGAGGTGGGTCCTAATAAGTGGTAATTAGGCCATGAAGGTTCTGCCTCATGAATGGATTAATGCTGTTATTGATGGAGGGGCTTCTGATAAAAGGATGAATTCGGCTCCCTTCTCTTGCTCTCTCTTGCCCTCTCTCTGCCCTTTTTCCATGGATTAACACAGCAAGAATGCCCTAATCAAATGCTGCCCCTTCCTTCTTGGACTTCTCAGCATTTAGAATCATGAGCCAACACATTTCTGTTCATTATAAATTACCCAGTCTGTGGTATTCTGTTATAGCAGCACAAAACGGACTAAGAAAGTCTGCAATCCACAAAAGTTATTTATAAGCAGCCACTTTCAAACATGTTTTTTTAAAAACCTGCAACTTATTTAATTGCTCAATATATTTCTCAATTTTTATCTGCTGCATTTAAGATGGCATATGATGACAAAGACAGGGCAGAAAAGAGGATTTATTTATTCATTCTGGATCTCTGAGGCCAGGCTTCATTACCCTAGAAATAGCAACAATTAAGAATTCTTATTTCAACTGCTAGGACATTGCTTTACATTGTTCCTATTCTGCAGACCAATACATTGATTGGTCTTATATATAAGACATATTGGTCAATGTATTGGTCTGCAGAATAGGAACGTATATGATATTCTGGAGGAAATTCCCACCTACAGTTTCCAAGGCAATCTGCTTATTTTGCCTCCTTGATTTTCGAAAACATTCCTTTTATTCCTCTATATGTTTTGAAAACTATTGTTGGCATTTTTCTTGTAATAAAAAACTTTAAGCCATCACAAGTTTCGTAAAATCTCAACTACATAAGGGAACCAAATATGAGTTGAATTTGACAAATGATATCCTTCACATTGGACTAATTAGTAAGAAATCATCAATTCCAAATAATCTAGTGCATAGACCTAGATTGAACTTTGGATTTTATGCTAGTTGTAACAGAACAGTGACGTGCTATTTGTTCATGCCTGTTCTTACTCATCTGATTCCGGGGAATATTTATTAACAATCTTTGGTCTCCAATAGAACATATTAATTCTTGTCATTATTCTCTTCCCCCACTGTCTCCATTCTTGCTCTCTGGAGTAATAAACTTTTTCTCCAGAGGAAAACCCAAGGATAACTTTTGTTTTTGCTTTTCTTTTTTAAAAAATAATTTCTAATTTTATTTTAGATACAAGGGGTATGTGTGCCGGTTTGTTCCCTGGATATATTGTGTCTAATACTCAGGTCCTGAGCACAGTACCCAAGAGTTAGTTCTTCAACCCTTGATCCCCACTTTCCCCCATGTAGTGGTCCCCAGTGTCTATTTTTGCTATCTTTAGGTCCATGAATACCAATTGTTTAGGTCCTACTTATAAGTGAGAACATGCAGTGTTTGATTTTCTGTTCCTGCGCTAATTCTTATAGGATAATGGCTTGTAACTACATCCATGTTGCTTAAAGGACATGATTTCATTCTTTTTCATGGTTTCATAGTATTCCATGGTGTTATATGTAACACATTTTCTTTATCCCATCCACCATTGATGGAAACCTAGGTTAATTCTGTGTCTTTGCTATTGTGACTAGTGCTGCAATGAACAGACAAGTGCAGGTGTCTTTTTGGTAGAATGATATGTTTTCTTTTGAATATATACCCAGCAATTCCACTGCTAGTTGGTAATTCTGTTGTAAGTTGAATGGTAGCTCTGTTTTAATTGCTTTGAGAAATTGCCAAGTTGTTTTCGGCAGTAGCTAAACTAATTCACATTCCCACCAACAGAGTATAAGGGTTCCCTTTTTGTCACAACCTAGCCAGCATCTATTGTTTTTTTGACTTTTTTTTTTTTTTTAGACGGAGTTTTGTTATTGTTGCCCATGCTAGAGTGCAGTGGTATGATCGCAACTCACCGCAACCTCCACCTTCCGGGTTCAATGATTCTCCAGCCTCAGCCTCCCGAGTGGCTGGGATTACAGGCATGCACCACCATGCCTGGCTAATTTTGTATCTTTAGTAGAGGCAGGGTTTCTCCTTGTTGATCAGGCTGGTCTCGAACTCCTGACCTCAGGTGATCGGCCTGCCTCGATCTCCCAAAGTGCTGGGATTACAGGCGTGAGCCATAGCGCCCAGTCTCGACTTTTTAATTATAGCCATTCTGACTGGCATGAGATGGTATCTCATTGTGGTTTTGATTTGCATTTCTCTGATGATTAGTGGTGATAATCTTTTTTTTTATATGTTTTTTTGGCTGCTGGTATGTCTTCATTTTAGAAGTTTCTATTCATGTCTTTTGCCCATTTTTAATGTACTTGTTTATTACTTATTCAACAGTTTAAGTTCCTTATAAATTCTGAATATGAGACCCAAGGATAACTTTGACATAAGCTTTTTTTTCACTTGTTTTCCCCTCCGGATTATTATTAATATTTTCACCATTGAGTAATAATTTTAATTTTATATATAAATTCACTAAATTTATTATGTTGTTGACAATTCTAAGCAATTTGTATTCACAATACAGATTAGTGAAAAGAACTATGTAGATAAACTCAGGCAGAGGAAATCTATGAGCAAATGAAACTTGTCTACTTTAACAAGCATTGAACTTTACAAGTATATGGAGTTCTAATATAGAGTATTCAATTATTCAAGTGAGTTCCTTTCCCGATTTCTTTTGAACTTTTCATCTGAGATGCATAGGTAAATCTAGTCATTTTAGGTTATGTTATTAATGCAATCACTTAATACCTATGTTTTCCACTAAACTATAAGCAGCGTAAATACAGAAACTATGGGTTTTTTTATATTGCTGTCTATGTATTTCTTAAAATGAAATTCTCCTGAATAAATGTTTTTAATATCCTAATAGTGAATGGCATTTAATCTAAAAAGGCAGCTGGTTGGTATTTCAACTGCAAAGACTTGGAAAGAGAATATTTTTCTTCTGTGAGTCTCCACCCAAGGGCATCAAATACCAATAAGAAGTCCAAACTGGTCAATTTGGTCATGTGATTTCTCTCCTTGAAGGAAATAAAAAATAAGTGAAGTGGTATCATTTCAGGAAAGTGGTTCAACTTTTAGCTTTTTAAGGATAAAGTATGATGGATCAAATCACCTGAAAATCTTCTAAAGATTCCAAAGCCCATGCCATATTTTAGAACAATTAAATCTGAATCTGGGCTGGAGTGCAGGATATGATTCCAACATGCAGACAAGTCTGGAAACCACCAAACAAGAACAGATACCACCAATTAGCCAAAATTTCTAAACTGATGGATGCACAAATTTAATCTTCCCCAAACTACATATAACCTCTTTCTACTAAGTCCTATGTATAATTAGCATTATATTCTAATATATATAATATAATATAATATAATTCTATAATATATTCTTATATATAATATATTCTAATATAAAGTCACACCCAATTTAATGCTTTGCATGGCATAGTTATGCAAAGCCTAGTTCTTATGTGCGGTGGTCTGAATGTGTCCTGCAGAATTCATGTGTTTGAAGCTGAATCCCCAGTGCAATAGAGTTGAGAGCTGGGGCCTAATGGGAAGTGTTTAGTTTATAAGGGCTCTGCCCTCATAAATAGATTAATGTTATGAAAAGGGCTTGCATTATTGGATTCATCCCCTTCTCTCCTTCTCAATGTGAGGATACAGTGTTTGTTCTCTCTTGCCTCCTGCCTTCTACTATGTGAGGATGCAACGAGAAAGCCCACACAGGTGCCAGTGCCTTGATCTTGAACTTTGTAGCCTCCAGAACTGTGAGAAAATAAATTTCTTCTCTTTATAAATTACCAAGTCTGTCATAGCAGCACAAATAGATGAAGGCATTGTGCTTGCACTCTGATTAATGATCGTTAAAATTGTGTAGCTATCTCAACATGATGCAGCTTGTCCATGGCACTTTTGAAGATACTTTCTCTTGACACTTGTTTTGAGCTGGGATAACCTGAAAAATAAAATAAAATAAAATTCTACATCAAATCAATGCAGAAGAAACCATGATATGAAGATACCATATTTATATTTGGAACACGTATAGGTGAAACCTGTGAAACATACAAAAATCTCAGAAATTCTCTAGATCTGATATGCATTAAGGAAGAGAAATCTGGACACAGCCTATTTCAACACGGGTAGAACTTTAAGAGTCACCATTTCAAAAACAGACTTAGGACTCTTTGTTTTCCTACATTTTTCTGGAACATAAACCTTGCTGTACATGATGTGCAAAGTGGTAAGCTCTACATTGACAGAAGTGAAATTCTTATATTTTGATCACTCTTTAAGGATACATTGAAATACTTCATAGATTTCTAAAGTCTTGGCTTGGGCATGGTCATGCAGAGCACAGCGTGTTGCAATTTGGAAGTTTCAGCTAATTGGTGTTACTTGCTTTTAATTCAGCGGTTCCCAGGCTGGTCTGCATGTTGGGATCACACTCTGCATTCCATCTCAAAGTCTGATTTAATTGGTCTAGAGCGTGGCCTTGGGTTTGGAATTTTTCAAAGTCTCCAGGTGATTCTAATGTGCAGACAAATTTGAGAATCACTGCTCTAGTTCAAAGGGATTTGTTAGGTCGTGGCGTGTCCCACTTTAAGCATGTATCAAATAGTGAGAGAAAAATAGAAAGGCAGGTGTTATTTGAATATGAGAGGGAGAACTCTCAATTACAACTGATTACTCCTAAGACCTTGCTTCTGTGAGTGGCGTATGTACTGTATTTGGGAATCAATGGTATTATTTTCTCATATTTGTTTTTTAGTATTTAAAATGATACATAGATATACCAGGTTCTGTTTTAAAATATTAACTGACATTAGTTACTCTAAACCTTTTGGACTGTCTCAGTTATACTAAGTACTTCAGGATCATTTCTGAGTGCTCCTCTCCCTCTCAAATACCAGCAAGTCCTTTGGACTTTTCATAGCCCTTCTCATAACAGCCTCTTTCTCTTTTGTTCTTGTTGGTAACCCAGTTTGAGCTATTATGAGTTTTATTATGTGCCTATTGAAATAGCGTCCAAACCAATGTCTGATTATAATTTGTACCTTCTCTGGTCCACCCCATTTTCTAGATTGTTCCTTCTAAGTCCACATTTAATCCATTTCTTCCAAGGCTCTCATCTTATACAGAATCAAGTTCAGACTTTCTGGACTGACATTCGAGGCTTTGTGCATTCTAATTTCAGCATATCAGACTGTTCACATTACTCTTGTGTATGAGCTTTCGTTCTAGAGAGTTTCTGGATTACTTCTCGTTTATTTCTGCCCTTTTCCCTGTGATCAGACCAGTCCCTCTGACTAGAGTGACATTCTCAAATTCTAAATCATTTTTCCAGGGCCAGTTTTAATGCTCTTACTTCTCTGAACCTTATTTTTCTTACCTTTAAAACTGAATGAAATTTCCTTTCTTAGAAGGCTTATAGACTGAGTCCTGTCTTTAGTTCAGTAGTTATGTTCTCCTGGTTTGGAAAAGAGATATTTGAATATCCGTATCATTTTACTAGGCTGCAGACTTCTAGAGGGCAAAGAGTAGATCATAAATACCTACTTGCCCTTCATACCTCCCACATACATAATCCATGCATCATGAATACTTGTTAACTTAAACGCATGGCATGTAAAAGAAATGCTTATAAAAAAAATAGGCCATTTGACGGCATCTTCTTATATTAGACTATAGTCTCTTGAATGTTTTCCCTGTATATTTCTTTTTCTTGGGTCTTTCCAGCTAGTTCTTAGGAAACTGAAAAGCTAATAACATTGATTCCCCTTCTCACCCCTGGGAAGTTGCAAGACAGAAGCAAAAAAAGAAAAAATAAACAAATAAAAAAGAACAAATACTTCTTGGGCTGCACTGAAATAAAATCTCTTCCAGCTATCTTGTAATTTTATTGCAAAGTATAAATGCCAGTTTTATAGATCCGAAAGAGAATATTTCTGCAAAATCAGCAAAACCGTATTATGAAAATATTTGTCTGAATGTATCATTGGTAATTTTAAAACAAAACCGCTCAACAGCTTGTGCTTTTTCTTCTTGCTTCTTTATTTTTAATAACTCATGAAAGGATTGCAAGTTCTCTAATTTCGTTCTGCCCTTATTTACCCTCCACATCAGCTACCTGACATTAAGTGAGTTGGCAACAAGATTTTCCCTCTTCCTTATAAGATGTGATCCTAAAAGAATTTGTCATTTGAATTTGGCTTTTAAATTCTTATTTAGAAACCAGTAGGAAGATTTATACTGCTAAAAGTTCCTCTATGCCAAATGAAGGCACTCTTAGAGATTATTTGAAAAAAAAAAAAATGGATGCTACTTAAGAGTATTATGAAAATGATCTCTCAACAAAGTGAAAATGGGTACAGCATCTCTTTGGGGCAGAGTGGCCATATATATATAGTTATAGGTAGCCAGAGAGCTCAACAGCTCAGGAACAGAAAAACAAACAAACAAACAAAAACAACAACAAAGACTGGATGGCATTATATTATACAAACAGCCATGAATTCCTGCAGTTCCTTTTATAAGGAGATAGGATCGCTCTTCTCACCTGTTCAATCCAGGCCATGCCTTGTGACTTGTTCTGATGAAAACAGTGTGAAGTGACATTGTGTACCTTGTAGGCAATGCCTCGAGAGGCTGTACAGCTTCCGCTCTTACCCCTCTTAGATTCTGTCACTTTATGATGTGAACAAAATCCTCTGAAAACGAATTTGGAGGAAAGAGACTTTGTTCCAGTGAACAATTTGCAAACCAAGGAGATGCAGCCACCTCTGGTGTAAAACAAAGATACATTCCAGAGAGCAAAGGGAAGGCTCAAGTTTTGTAGCAAAAGATTCCTGCCACAGTTCTCAATCAGGTCTGTTTATGTAAATAAAGGATCAAAACTTGCTTAGCTCTGATTGGTAGATACAGCTGAGCCCTGACTGGCTGAGAGAGGTGAGCGCTGATTAGTTGGTTCAGGTGAGCTCTGAAAGTCCCAAAAATAAAAAGGTGTGAGTTTCTGGGGAACTCAGAGTATGTGTGACCCCTTATCAGCCAATGGCCACTTGGCTGTATTTTAAATTTAGGCCCAGTTAACAACTTGAGATCTGCCTTGAAGAACTGGCTCTTTCAGATTCATATTTGTTCATTGTGAATAAACCCGATCTATCCCACTTAGAAATGAGACAGCAAGTGGAGATAGAGACCCTAAACATGTGACCAAGACTGACTGGGACTGACCAGGCCCAGCTGACATACCAAGTGATTGCAGGCCAGCAGTAAACTCAGCTGACACAGTGTAGAACAGACAGAATTGGGCTCGGTGGTTTATGCCTATAATCTCAGCACTTTGGGGGGCTAAGGCAGAAGGACTGCTTGAGGTCAGGTGTTCAAGACCAGCCTGGACAACATAGTGAGGTCCTATTTCTACGAAAAACTTTAAAAAGATAGCCAAGCATGTGTCATGTGCCTGTTAGTCCCAGCTACTCAGGAGGCTAAAGTAGACTAGTCTTCTGAGCCCATGAGGTCCAGGCTGCAGTGCCACTGCTCTCCAGCCTGGGCGACAGAACAAGATCCTATTAAAAAAAAAAAAAAAAGTCACAGAGCTGGATTCTTCATAACAGCAAGGAAGAAGTAGCAGCACATTACAAACCAGTCCAATTTACTTATAAATTTGATTCACTATTCAGTTTTTGATTCTTGAAATGTTCATGCTGTATTACAAAAAGTTCCAAGACACCTCTCTTGGTAGTCTATTGGTAAGTAACAAACAATTCCAAAACTTGGCAGCTTAAAACAACTACCTCTTCATTCAGTATTCTTTGGATTGGTGAGGTGCACTGGGCTCCATGCCCAGACCATTATGACCTTTTTTCTAGGAGGTGACAAAGCCAAATAAATTAGCCTTGTAAAGTGTAAAGAAGTGCTAACATCAACAACTATGTGTTGAATATCTATTAGGTATTCAGCAAAGTTCTAATCACTAGAATACAGAATTGGACACAATACAGAAAGTTATTTGTATTATTTGTTTGTTTATTTATTTAATTTATTTATTCATTTATTTATTTACTTTGAGATGGAGTCTCACTCTGTCACCCATGCTGGAATGCAAAGGCTTAATCTCGGCCCACTGCAACCTGCCAGGTTCAAGAGATTCTCCTGCCTCAGCCTCCCAAGTAGCTCAGATTACAGGTGTGTGCTATCACACCTGATTTGTTTTTCTAAGACCACCAGAGTGGGCATAAAAGAACCAGCGAGTAGGCAAGGCTAAAAGCAAAACTGCAAATTTATTCTTTGGTCATCTAGCTTCAGGGACCAGAGCTGGGGGGTGGCGGGGCTGGAGTTTCTAATACAGTCCCGACAAGAGTGGGGGCTGAGAAAGCCCGCCCCCCGGCACATCTGCTGGGAGCGACTTTTCTAGGAGTGGAAGGGCAATAGGCGGGGCACGGGCATGTCGGGGGAGGGGGGCGCTCCGCAGGTGCCACCAGGTAAATCTTGATCTCCTTGGATTGACATCACCTGGTGCATGCCTGCTTAATCTGCACCTTCCCGGGTGTCAGCTGCATTCTCGCACACATGGGAAGAGTTGGTGGTGAGGAAGAACGCGGAAGTGCACCATCCTGCCTCCGTTCGTCCAAACAACACCCAGCTAATTTTTTGTATTTTTTGTACCGACGAGGTCTCACCACGTTGGCCAGGCTAGTCTTGAACTCCTGACCTCAAGTAATCTGCCCACCTTGGCCTTCCAAAGTGCTGGGATTATAGGCTTAAGCCACTATGCCTGGCCCAGAGAGAGATTTTAAGGACGTTTAGTGGAGGTGAAAGAAGAAAAAAGATCTGATGATAAACAATGTTTTAAAGGAACTTAAACCAATTAAAGCAGACTAAGGGAGGATTATTTCAGAGGCATGAAACAGCAGATGCAATGTATGATGTTGGAGAATATGGACATATTCATGGGACAACAAGAAAACCAGTGTGTTTGGTGTGGCATGTGAGATGATGAAAATGAAGTTGGAGAGATGGTTGTGTCAAGCACTGTGTATGGTAAGGATATTGGATTTTATTCTAAAGTGTGATGGGAAGCCTCAATTGAACAGGGGCACGATATGATTAGATTTCTGGTTTAATAGGTTTACTTTTCAAAAGGATTACTCTACTATATAGGGAATAGAGTGGGGGAACTTGTATGAGAAACGGGGAGACCAGTGAGAGAGCTCTTACAGAAGGTCTGATAAGTAGCCTAATAGAAACAATTTGAGCAAGCGTGATTTTTTTTTTTTTTTTTTTGAGATCCTAAAAATTTTGATAACTACAACATATTGTGGAAGTGGAGAGAGCATTGACTCTGGAGTTTGTATGTGTTATATAGAACTGGTTTTATATCCCTGGGATTTATGTGGTGCTAGGCAAGCTACTCCATATGTCTCAGCTTCAGTTTATTTATTTTTGAAGTGGTATCTAATTCTCTGGTTTGTTGGAAGGATTAAATATATAATATATATTATGTGCCAAGCAGAGGCTTTGAAATATCATAGGTGTGTAAGTGTTAGTTACACTTATTACCAAGTTTTTGTAAATATGTGATTAATCGTTTTCTTAGTTTTAAAATAAAGGATCCAAAAGAAGAACCAAGCACCAAAATCCCGATATGATAGATGGCAGGGAGTGAGGCAATGGATTAAAAATGGAGAGAATGATGGTTTCCAGCTGCATCCATGTCCCTACAAAGGACATGAATTCATCCTTTTTATGGCTGCATAGTATTCCATGGTGTATATGTACCACATTTTCTTAATCCAGTCTGTCACTGATGGACATTTGGGTTGATTCCAAGTCTTTGCTATTGTGAATAGTGCCGCAATAAGCATACGTGTGCATGTGTCTTTATAGCATGACTTATAATCCTTTGGGTATATACCCAGTAATGGGATGGCTAGGTCAAATGGTATTTCTAGTTCTAGATCCTTGAGGAATCACCACACTGTTTTCCACAATGGTTGAACTAGTTTACAGTCCCACCAACAGTGTAAAAGTGTTTCTATTTCTCCACATCCTCTCCAGCACCTGTTGTTTCCTGACTTTTTAATGATTGCCATTCTAGCTGGTGTGAGATGGTATCTCATTGTGGTTTTGATTTGCATTTCTCTGATGACGAGTGATGATGAACATTTTTTCATGTGTCTGTTGGCTGTATAAATGTCTCAGCAAACTACTATCGCAAGAACAGAAAACCAAGCACTGCATGTTCTCACTCATAGGTGGGAATTGAACAATGAGATCACTCGGACACAGGAAGGGGAACATCACATACCGGGGCCTATTGTGGGGAGGGGGGAGGTGGGAGGGATAGCATTAGGAGATATACCTAATGTAAATGATGAGTTAATGGGTGCAGCGCACCAACATGGCACATGTATACCCATGAACAAACCTGCACGTTGTGCACATGTACCCTAGAACTTAAAGTATAATAAAAAATAAAAAATAAATAAATAAAATAAAAATGGAGAGAATGTAGAACCCTAATTCAATATTTTTGATACTTCTTGAAGCTTGCTGGAAATATTTTTACATAAGGGAATGCTGAAACACAGAAAGTAAGTGACCCATTTCTTCTTCATTTTGGCATTCCCAGTATTATAGCAGATTTATTCATTTCTAGTTTGCTAACCAATATGGCCCCTTTTATCAATTACGCATCGTATTAGTCTGCTCTCATGCTACTAAATAAAGACATACCCAAGACTGGGTAATTCGTAAAGGAAAGAGATTTAATGGACTCACAGTTCCACATGGCTGAGGAAGCCTCACAATCATGGCGAAGGAAGAGCAAAGTGACATCTTACATGGTGGCAGGCAAGAGAGAGAGCGTGTGTGGGAAAACTCCCCTTTATAAAACCACCAGATCTCATGAGACTTATTCACTATCACAAGAACAGCGTGGGAAAGATTCACCCCCATGATTCAATTACCTCCCTCAAGTTCCCTCCCATGACACATGGGAATTATGGGAGCTACAATTGGAGATTTGGGTGGGGACACAGTCAATCCATATCATGCATATATTTGTAGGTTGTTTTAAAAAATTGATTTGCTTTAAAGCTATGTTTTCTCTTTATTACTGTTCTTTTTCTCTTCACATGTTCATCATTCCTCAAAACAATGCCATAAACTTTGAGGGTGAGGCAAACTAAGATAATATGAAATCTATTGTGATTTTTTTTTTTGACTCTTAGTACCATGCATCCTGTTTTTTAAAAAAGGTTTTATTGTGCAAGATGTGAAAAATTTGATTATGAGAATTTTTTACCCAAAAATAAATACATAAAGAGAGATTCCATCAAGGTTTAGCTATACATTGTTTTACCATTTTGAAATATTATGAGTTTGAAAACAATTGCCCAACATAGCATGTCCTCTTTACCTGTCCTTCCTGTTAAGTTTTTAAAATGCAATCCCAGAATTTCAATTACATATATATGATTTCATTTTAGAGGTAGCTGTTAATCCCATTAGACAGAAATCTATTTGGATACTAGGTTTACTATTCAAAGTAACAGTATTTTCATAAAATTAGGTTGATTAAATATTCTCTTTATTCTCTTTAAGGTAATAATTATGCTAGCATAATATATGCTATTAATGGTCAGATTAATTTATTTGATTGCTACTCTTTCTATGCTTGTTCTGTTTGAGACATATTTTCGTAATTAAAGTGATATGCTTAGAGGCACACACAAAATTCAGTAAAAAGGGAGTTTTCAGAATATCATTTATTTGTAAAACTGTTTTCCAATATTAGAGGCTACAGAACATTGCTTACTCTGTAAAGTCTGGTTTGAGATCTCTAATGTTTGAGGAGAATTCATGCTTCTATTAATGTTAATAGCATAAGAATGTAGAATGCCTGATTTTTTTGTTGTTGTTGTTGCCATGGTTTATGATCATGTGATACACACAACATTTCTGTCAAGGACAGGTTACATATATGACAGTGATTCCATATTTTTACTGTGACTTTTCTGTTCAGATACACAAATCATTGCCATTGTGTTACAGCTGCTTACAGATTCCAGTATAGCAACCTGTTTACAGATGTGTAGCCTAGAACAGTAGACCATACCACATAGCCTAGGTGTGAAGTAGATTATACCATCTAGGTTTGTGTAGGTACACTCCATAATGTTTGTACAATGATGAAACTGCCTAATAACACATTTCTCAGAAACTTGTCATTAAGCAACCCATGACTGTTTTTGTTAACAAAAGTGATGTCTAACAGCATTTTATAGTTTCCAAAATATATTCACATGTTTTTCTCAAGTAGACATTAACTCCAGTGTGGTGACACTAGTTTTATTCTAACTTCCATTTTGTAATCTTGAAGACAGAGGCTAGGAAAGTTATCTTTATTTGCAAAATGGTGTGCAGAGGGGTAACGTAGTATTAGATTCTAACTCTATGGCAAACGACATCAAACCTCCTAGAAAGAATCCATTTACAGCTGATTAATTGCTTGTTAATCACTTCCTGAATCTGGGAGGCTAAGATTTTAAAGACTTGGAGAAGTTAGAAACAAAGGAAAAAGACTAAAGAAAAGTTTCATTCTCTGACATTAAATGAGTAATAGTATTTTAAAAATCTGACTCATTAGAAGTATATTAGGCAAGATGTGGTGGCTCACGCCTGTAATCCCAGCACTTTGGGAGGTCGAAGCGGGTGGATCAGTTGAGGTCAGGAGTTCAAGACCAGCCTGGCTAACATGGTAAAACCCTATCTTTACTAAAATACAAAAATTAGCTGGGTATGGTAGTGCGTGCCTATAATCCCAGCTACTCCAGAGGCTAAAGCAGGAGAGTCGTTTGAACCTGGGAGGTGGAGGTTGCAGTGAGCCGAGATGGCATCACAGCACTCCAGCCTGGATGACAGAGTGAGACTCTGCCTCAAAAAAAAAAAAAAAAAAAAAAAAAAGTATATTATTACCTTTCACTGGGAATACCAGACTAAACAGTAACAGTTACTTTAGAAATGAGATTATTGGCCAAGTAGTTACAAGTAGGTAGAAAGAAAACACCCAGTTTTTCCACAGAAGTTGATTATGTGAAATTCTTAACTGAGTTACAATTTTTAGAAGTTGATTCTGAGTAAATTTTTGCAAAATTCTTTTAAAATTATAAATAGAAGTTATCAGTTTTTTTGCTAAGAAATAGATCAAGACAAATAACTGGATTTTTCCAAAAGCCTCCTTATATTAGAAAGCTTGAATGACAATTCTGATTAGTACTAGAAAATGACATGGGTTTTTGAAAATAATATATCTGGCATCTGAGGCTTTTTTATAAATCCAAACTTAATAAAGGAACTGTTTGTGTGTTCTATGGAATAAAACTGTGCCCCCCATCCACTCCAAATGCATAGGTTGAAGCCCTAGGCCCCCATGTGACTGTATTTGGAGTCAAGGCCTTTAGGAAGTAAGGTTAAATGAGACTATAAGGGTGGGGCCCTAATCCCATGAGATTTGTGTTCCTATAAGAGGAGGAGAAGACTCCAGGGAACTCTCTCTCCATCTCCTGAGGACACAGGGAGAAATCAGCCCTTTACAGGCCAGGAAGAGAGCCCTCAATGAAAACAGAATCAGCTGGAACCTTGATCTTGGACTTCCAGCCTCCAGAACTGTGAGACATAAATTTCTGTTGTTTAAGTCATCCAGTCTATTGTACATTGTTATGGTAGCAGTATGTTATGTTAAGGCAGTATGCAAACAGTACCCAATTTCCAGCCCTGTTAAATGTAGAACAGAAATTTCCATCTTTTACAAAGGGTGAATTTTTTTTTTTAATTATTAGAACATTTTAAGGCCCTCCATACCATAGTTGTTTTTTTCCAGTGGATTGGAAAATCACACTATCAAGAATTAACAGAAAAAATCAGTGGCTGTGAAAAATGAACATGCATTTTACCCACCACAATTATATTGTGCATTTGAAAGATAGTTGTGCATATATACGCAAGACCCATAATTTATTCCATTTATGTAGATAATGTGTAGGGTCTCCAAGATTCTTATATTCCCTGCAACACATTCGTGAATTTTGCCTCCAACTTTGGGGGCAATCTACAATTTATCAACAAGGATGATTGTGTACCAATGGAATTGTACCAGTGCTAACTGTAACTAGCTACCTGCACTAGCTATTCAAATACATGCTTTTATCTCTCTTAGTGAGGACCACTTAAATCAGGCAAATGGTCTTCTGATCTATACCTAGCAATCACTTTCTATTTGCCTAGTGGCCAAAAGATCTTAGAAGCTTAGTTAAAAGGCATTCTGTGAGAGATCTAGTTCAACTCCTTCCTACACAGACTAAAGCCCAGAACTTACAGTGGCTATTTAGAGTCAGAACCTGTACTTCAACTCAAATCTCCTCTGAGCTACATTATTTTAATGTTAATTGTATGTATTTTAGTAGAAATCACATACATATTGTAAACATTTTTTTGAATCACACTTTTTGTTGAGTTTGTGAAGCCCTCAGAAATCCCTTGTCAGTTGGCAGTGCACCCTAACTGCCTCAGATTCTTTTTCTGGCATCTTCTATCTCATCACTCCATGCCTGGGAATAGTCTATGGGGCTCATTCTTGAAAAGGTTCAAGGTTTGTACCAGGGAGTAGATAAATAAAGATGTAGCATACCCAAGTCAAAAATACATTCTATTTCATTTAGTAAGTGAACCAACATAAACACATACTAATATACCTCAAAATGCCTGTAGATCTAGGCAAGCATTTAACTGTGCTGTGTTAATTCTGTTATGAATTTGAAAGATCACAAGGGTATTGTGCTTTCACGGCCATATAGCTCCCCCAACTCAGCACAGCAGAGAGGACAATCTCATCTATGAGAGAGATTGTTACTGGGAAAATGGAAACTGTTTTATAATGGAAATACCGCTGGAATCCTATCTTTAATGTATTGTACAGTATTCTGACCTTACAGTAAATTCACACACATACACACACCCCACTCTACTACGTTTTTAGGAGGGTCACTTAACTTTTCTGAAGGACACGCCTATAATCCCAGCACGTTGGGAGGCTAAGGCGTGCCGATCGAGGTCAGGAGATGGAGGCTAACATGGTGAAACCCCATCTCTACTAAAAACACAAAAGCATTACCTGGGTGTGGTGGCATGCGCCTGTAGTCCCAGCTATTCGGGAGACTGAGGAAGGAGAATCGCTTGAACCCAGGAGGCGGAGGTTGCAGTGAGCCGAGATCGCACCACTGCACTCCAGCCTGGATGACTGAGCGAGACTCCGTCTCAAAAAAAATAAAAAATAAAATAAAATAAAGAATAAAATAAAGCATACCTAGAAAAGTCAAAGATATCGCTAGAGGGATAGACCATGCTGCAAATAGATCAAGTAGGTGAAAATTCTTGGGGAATTGTGAAGATATGGGTAAACAACTGTAACAACACAGAAAAGATGTGCATAATGAGAGCTGGTGCAATAATCTGATATAACCAAGAGAAGACAGATGGACTGATTTTAATTCTTCTGACACTCTATCAGTAAACTGAATTGTGCACCATGTACTTGTTCTTAGTGTCTGAAGAAGGTATTAATGTAGTATTTGTTGACGGATACTGAAGTCTATTCAAAGCTAATATGTAATTGTTCTTATCATGCTGAAATTGGGCTTGATTTAAGGATGCTGAACATTTTATATTCTGTTCTTAGGCTTTTCAAATGTGTTTAAATAACATTCATTTAATATAATTCTTTAGCAACCCAGTGAAAGAAAGCTAAATACTATCATTCACTTTTTGCTGATAAAAAAATTAATGTGACTTAATTATCTGCCCACACCTCACTCCCTATAGGTCACCTTCTAAGGTAATTGAAAAAGGTGGAGATTCAAGGGTGGGACCTTTATCTCACATTGCTTTCAATGAGGTCTGTTTCCAATCCAGCTAGGAGTCGTTACTTATTCCACTGGTCAGCTCTTTAAGTCCAAGACCCCTGCCTTTTTCTGTATGATTTTACTTCTGGCAAAAGAGGGAATCTATGTGCAGGAAAGGCCACACTGAAATGAACTAAATGGATAATTGACCTCACTAAAGTGACAGCTTGTTAGGGACCAAGCCAGTGAGAACTAGATATCAGTTCTCCTGTCTGCAAGTTTAATGTCTTCAACCACAGGCTATCTTCCTCCTCACCTTGGTTCCATCCTGATCTACCCACAACTATGTCAGAATATAGCTGTGTGTCCAGTTTACTGTCTATATAAATGAGTGAAAAAAGGAGATGGTTTGTTGATGTTTCTGTAAAACACTTACGACAAGAAATCACTTTATAAAGATTTGAACTCCAATCTCTTATTCAAAGTTTAGCGGAAATGAATATTTTACTGCATTTCTCTTAATGCTGATTTTGTTTATGGCAATTAGTAAAAAAAAACAAAAAACAAAAAACATTGCATTCTACAGCAGTTAAGTTGTCGAAGCTGGTATCCGAAAGAAAAGGTAGTGGAAATTGACATATCAGCTGTTTCGCAGAGGGATTTTAAGTTACTGACCTTGAATCTCCATATTGAATATCTGATCTATGGTACGTTAAAGGATTCTTTTTTGAGAACTTTACAACATACTTATGATAGAAATTCTATAGAACTACTTACTGTGTGTAGCATATGGCCTTGTATCTCTTGATCTATGTTAGCGGTTTGATTCAAAAAATCAACAATTAATACCCTTGAGCATCTTCACATATTTTCTAAAGCTTTATATAGAGAAAAAGAAAAAAGTGGTTTGCATATAATGTGTTTATTGTAAAAAATCCAAATAATACAGATAAGAGGGAGGAGAATGCTTCTAAATTCCATCATCTGGAATTAACCAGTCAATATATGGTAAATATCTTCTATTCATATCTTTAGGCAAATTTTCAGAGAGGGTAGAGAAATCGGTGAGTAGAAATATGCACATCCATATTTGAATAGATGTAATTTTGTAAAATTGAGATTATAGCATGAGTGCTAAGAAATAAAAATAAAATTCTAAGCATCTAACCAGCTGAATTGACCCATTTTGGCCAAGAGGACCTCGGAGAAACCTTAACAGCTGAGTTCCCAGCCGTGGTGGGATGGAAGGTCAGTCATGCCTCAGTGCACCCCTTCCTTATTAACCCTTAACCAGAATTCTTTCTAAGGAGTAAGCAGAAATCAGCTCTGGTAAACAATAAACAGATGACTCGTTCCTTTATCACCCTTAGCCAGTCATCTGAGGCAGCCACTGGACTCCCCCTCCCACTTCGCTGTTTCCACATGACCACTCGCCAGTTTCCCAGTGCAACCCTTCCCGAAACTAGACTGCCACGTCTGGACAGGTTTCCGCTGACTCAAGGAGGATGCCCAGTGAGAGTTTTGGTGTCCTTGGCTTCACCTTTCGATGTCAGGGGGCCCAGATCTCTACCCTTGGATCATGCTAACACCATTTTTTGTACATGTGACCCTTGAAGAGGCATGAAGCTCAATTGCACTTGTGTGTGTTTCTCCTTTCATAAATACTCAGGACTCCTCCTGTAGCTTATTGAATACGTATATTCAGCTACCCTGATTAACATAAATCCCCGTGTTGCTTTCGACTTTTGCTGGAGAATACCCTTCCCATTGCAGGGTGGCCAGACTGTAGTTTGCAGGAGCTGCCTTGCAGAAGGACTGGTAGCTCCCAGCTGGTTTGTGAGTGGACTATTTGGAATGCAATGTGAAATGAAGATCCTATCCCCTCCCTCACCTTTCCCAATTTTATTAGAATTTGGAAAGGAGAAATAAAACTTTCTTTCCAAATTTATGAACCTCATGATTCTTCAGTTGACAATACTATGTTTGAGGAAAATAATGGGCCTTCAGTGCCTGGCATACAACCTGAAGGCCACTAGTTTCAGACTTTTACCTTAAACGGTTACCTAAAACATTAACATTTTGAGTTTACTATTTTTAAAACTATATTTTTATACTTTCAGATTTGTCTATTAATTGCCTGCTATGAAACATTAGTTATTTTTATATTTTCATGGTTGATAGTAATGGCATTCTGATTCATAACCATAATAATGAAATTGTCCTTTTTTCATTTACATAATTTTCATGGATACAGTGCTCACCCATCAGAAGATTTGCTATAGTTTCTCTCTTCCCATAGATAGCCATATGCTGAATACAGTTAATAGTTATAGAATTTTTTATTAGAGGTGCATTGATTCACCCATTGCTTGATTCAGTGTATAATTAGGCATTATATTTTTAAGAAGTTCTTATTGGTGGCATATTCTCTGTGTATTTGTATGTATTAAAAATATGTTCGTTTCCTATATATTTAAATTACAACTTGACCGAACAAAAAAATTCTTGAGTCACAACTTTACTCTCTGAGATTGTATGAACATTGTTAATATCAGATGTTATGGAGAGGCACCAGGTACAAGCTTATGGAATTTTTTTCCTCCATATAGATAGCTCAATTTATCATTCTAGATGCCTATAAGACTTCCTTGTTTAATGTATTGAAAACCTCATTAGGAAATTTTGCGGTACTCAAAATTCTATGGCAGATTTTCTTGAGACATGATGTGGAAATCACATTTTCTTTATCTCAGAAAAATATTTTTCTAATATATCATTAATTTTTTTTTTCTACGACAACTGCACATGAACCTGATCTCCTTTTTGTTCCCCTGCAATTTCTGTGCCGACTTTTGTCTTGTCAGCTTGAGATGCCACAACAAAATATGATAGGCTCAGTGGCTTAAAGAACAAAAATATTTTTTCTCACAGTTCTGGCAGCTAAAGGTCCTAAATCAAGGTGCCAGCTGTTTGGGTTCTTAGTGAGGGCTCCCTTTCTGGCTTATAGACAGACAGCCTTCTTGCTGTATTCTCACATGAGAGAAAAAGAGAGAATTAAAAAGAGAGGGAAGGAGAGGAAATGAATTTCATATCTCTTCTTGCAAGAACACTAATCCTATTGAATAAGGACCCCAATCTTATGACATTATTTAGCCTTAATTACCTTCCTAAAGACCTTATCTCCAAATACGGGCACATTGGGCATTGGGGCTTCCACTTAGGAATTTTAGCAAGGGAACACCAACATTCGATCCATAGCATTCGCCCTGGACATTTATCTCATTGTTCTCTTCCATTTCATGTTGTGTGTGCCTCGGAGCTATTTCCTGTGTCCTGACTGGTAATTTAGTCATGCTTATTCTGGCCAGTAGTGGGTTCGTCTCTGTAATTCTTTACCTGACTACTGCCAGTTCACTCTTTCTCTCCTCTTGTTATTTCATTGTGTGCTTTTGGTTTCTTATACCAGCATTTTTTTTCTTTTTTTTTTTTTTTGATCACAGGGAATTCTTTTATTAACTCTTTATTTCTGAGGAGTGTAGTATTCACGAGTAATATTTTAAAATAGATTTACCTTTAAATGAACTGCGTAGCTCTTGTGAAACCACTCTTATAAGGATTCAATATATTTGTTAATACTTGGCAAGAACCATTCCAATTATAATCTTCCTTTATTAATTAAGGAATGATCTTCAAGAGGTGGCCGATTCATTCAGTGCTAAATAATCTTACTAAGAATTTTGATTATGTTTTAAGTATCCATGTATATCAAATGACTACTACACTGATAGTCATATAATCTATATTTGATCTTTTTTCTTTTTTGCTTTTTTTTTAAGTTCTAAATGAAATGAAGCTGGAGTTCAAATATCATTACTACATGAGGCAATGTGAGGCATTCATAAACATTATCCATCATAAAATCAACACCCATGATAGAAAAGAAGGCAGCATTTGGGTTAGGAATTATATAGATTGATTGCTGCAGAACAGCTAGGTTGCAGTGATGATAACTTTTCCTCCGTATTTTTGGTGTAAGTCCTCTGTTTGTCTACAGCTGCACATTTCCATGCATTTTCGAGAAACATGGATTTATACGATTTAATACCACATACTGTGCCATCTACTTTCTCTAACAGTTGCTTTCCTAAATGAATTGGCAACTAGGCATATCACAGTAGTGTTTTGTTTTATTCTCTATGGTGTTAGAAATAGTTTGCTTTTGAACAGAAAATGAAAATCTTTGCACTCAAAGTGGCTTTTGACAACTCCTTAAGTGCCATTGCTCCTAAAAAAGGATAAGACGTGTTTTGAATAATTTACTAGTGCTAAAATGTCACATTTTTGAGAAATCTATTTTATGGTTTTTCTGAATATCTGAGCCAGACACCTCTCTGGAATTTAATAACTTGTGTCTCTGCCTTCCTAAGTAAACAATAAATTGTCTTCCTTTTTGAATAAAAGTTGCCATGACAACTTGGCAGGCGTGGGCTATAGAAGTCAGATACCGAGCTCTAGTATTTCAAAGATGTGATATTGTTTTTGGCAGCTCTGATTTAAGAAAAACTGAAGGTGTATTTTCACATAGTATATTAGTGGTGGACTTCGTAATTAGACTAAATTGTGTATATTTTTGCAGGTAATTCATTATTTAAGTACAATGCTATTCTTGCTCTTCATGATAACTTCAAGACTCTTTCTTAACTAATCACAGAAATCCAGAGATTAAGGAAAATGCCAAGGTTATTTTATAAATGCTGATTTCAAAAATTATGCTGAACTCAATTCTGAAATTTTAACATTTTAAAGAAAATATCTATTTAGTAATTACAGGGAAATTTTGCAGCATCAAAGAATCTGTTATATAATTCACTTAAAGATTACATCCTTAACTTCAATGTTCCTGAAATCTTTGTAATAATACTGTCAGTAGGGATAAAAATTAAATTTTGATTTAAACACATTGAGTATTTTCTTCAAAACCACCCATTTATACCATTCACTAAAAAAATAAATGAATTATTATTTTACATAATTTAATTTTTAATTTCATAAAAATTTCAGTGAATGCTATAAAAGGGTGGCTTTGAAGAAAATATTCAATGAAATGATTTCTAGTTGGCCTTGCTCAAAGTTGCTTAAGTTTGGTTGCAAGTAAAAAGGCCTGTTTTTTCAGTTATGATTCTTTCGTTTGACCATAACCTAATTCAAGGTGATTTAACAATAGAAAAAGACTCAAGGTTTCATGGAAATGAACAAGTCCAGTAACAGGTCACACCTAGATAGACTTGCTCAGGGATCTGGCTCTTCCTTCCTTCCTCCCTCCCTCCCTCCTCCCCTCCCTCCCTCCCTCCCTCCCTCCCTTCCCTCCTTCCTCTCTTTCTCTCTTTCTTTTCTTTCTTTGATAGAGTCTTGCTCTGTTACCCAGGCTGGAATGTAACAGCATGATCTCAGCTCACTGCAAACTCTGCCTCCCAGATTGAAGCAATTCTCCTGGTTCAAGTCCTATGCCTGGCAGTAGAGATGGGGTTTCACCATTTTGGCTCGGCTGGTCTGGAACTCCTGACCTCAGGTGATCCACCCGCCTCGGCCTCCCAAAGTGTTGGGATTACAGGCATAAGCCACCACGTCCAGACTGCAATTCTTTCTTTAGCTATGTGTTTGCCTTATCTTCAGACAGAATTTCCTCATAGTAGCAAAATGGAGCCAGTGGTTCCAGGTCTCACGCCTACATATCTCAGCAATCAGAACAAAGGAAATGATCTCTTCTCTACCTAAATTCCTGAATGTCTCAGTAATTGCTCCTTCTTAGTTTATCTGCTCATGCATGCCACCAACCACTGTGACCAGTGTAATAATAACATGAGCAAAATGGCCTGTGCCCAAGGTCAAGGAAGGTTCCCACCTCCAAATCTTCTGGTTGTGAAGCCCAGTACACACAGATGAGTCGAATACATACCAGAGACACATCCACAGTGTCATTATGAGATTCTGGAACAGAGGGAGGGCTGGAAACCCATTGAGGTGTCAGAGCCTTTGGGGACTGCATGATCTTCTTTCTTCTTTCTTTATATTTACTTTGTTCTTCTTTCTCTGTAGACCTTTCTTTTCTTTCACCAAGGTGTGCATATAATTCATGTCCCATACCCAGAGTTTAATTGCAGATATACCTAGGGCGTTTTATTTGTTTGTTTTGTTTTTATTTTTGTTTTGTTTTTTTAAAATGGAGTCTCACTCTGTCTCCCAGGCTGGAGTGCAGTGGTACGATCTTGGCTCACTGCAACCTCCACCTCCAGAATTAAGCAATTCTACTTCAGTCTCCCAAGTAGCTGGGATTACAAGCACCTGCCACCACACCCGGCTAAGTTTTGTATTTTTAGTAGAGATGGTATTTTGCCATGTTGGCCAGGCTGGTCTCAAACTCCTGACCTCAGATGATCTGCCCGCCTTGGCTTCCCAAAGTGCTGGGATTACAGGCATGAGCCACTATGCTAGGGTCTTTATTACATAAACAAAAAACTTACTGTTAGCATTTAATCACTATTCTCAATATTTACATTTGGATCATAGTCTCTCTTTTAGGCACGAGGCAAAATCTATTTAGAATACTACATAGAATATTCTTTTCCTTTTTGTAATAAGTTACGTATATATCTCAATTGATGATTTACAATACATCATGTAAATATTGTATTTATGAGATTGTATTGAGATACAATCTCATGCTAAAAAATACATGAGATTCATGTTTTGACTGGATTTCAAGAATAATTTTATTATATTTAATTATCACTTAGATGATAAATGAATTAGACAAAATCCACATCCCAAACCTTATTATTCAAATCATAGACCTATTTATTCAACATTTTTTCTTATATTTACCTGAAGGCTTTAAAATATTTTTTGTCTACTAACTCCTCAAATTGATTTCATGGTTGTAAAACATTGCAATCAGAATTAGCCAAGAATCATATAATTGTTCTGGGTATTTCTCATCAAAATTGCTTCTTAAAACATTTACATCTCTTCACTGAGTGGGAAACATGGTGAACAAAGGTTTCGTGACAGGCACTATGGTAACACCAACAATGAGAACTCAAATAAAAGTAGAATGTAGTAACTCAAATTAAAGGAAAAAATATATTGTCTTCATTTCTAGGACCAATAGCTGAAAGCAGGCCCTGATATAACCTTATTTTTAAAGAAGAGAAGTTTGAATTTGTTACTACTAATCATAATTATACCATAGGTTTTTAGTAAAAATTTCAAAAGAGACATTTTTGTTCAAAAGGACCTTTTTGTTCTGGTGGAAAATTAGATCTTTGCACCCAGTATATATTTCCTT
Source organism: Piliocolobus tephrosceles (assembly GCF_002776525.5). Lineage (NCBI taxonomy): Eukaryota > Metazoa > Chordata > Mammalia > Primates > Cercopithecidae > Piliocolobus > Piliocolobus tephrosceles. Next base: position 111,288,466 of record NC_045442.1, on the reverse strand, counting down.
CTAACTCTTATATATTTAATAATTTCCTCTAAAGAAGACTACTAATTTTACACATACACACACACACACACACACACACTCGTGTAAAATACAAAACTTAGAAGGAAATATATATTGAAATTGTTAAATATACAAAACATTTAATCACTATTCTCCACATTTATATTTGGATCATAGTCTTTCTTTTAGTCACAAGACAAAATCTACTTAGAATACTGCATAGAATATTCTTTTTGTTTTTGTAATCAATTACATATGTATCTCGATTGATGATTTGTGAAAAAAAAATACATGGGATTCATGGTTTCACTGGATTTCAGGAACCATTTTATTTTATCTAATTAGCACTTAGATAATAAATGAACTAGACAAAATTCACATTCTAAATTTTATTATTCAAATCATAGGGCTATTTATTTACCATTTTTTTCTTACAGTTCACGTGTATGTGTGGGTGTGCACATTTATTTATTTAAACCAAATTCATTTCTCTTAGAGTTTAGTTAATTCATTTGGCTCTTTTAAAGACTATTAATATTCTTGAGTTCAATAGGATTTTTTTTTAAGAATTGTAGTTAAAACATCTCTGTTCTTGATATATGTTATTATCTGTTATTGCAGGAGGATACAGACCACAATTACTATATATCTCGAATATATGGCCCATCTGATTCTGCCAGCCGGGATTTGTGGGTGAACATAGACCAAATGGAAAAAGATAAAGTGAAGATTCATGGAATATTGTCAAATACTCATCGGCAAGCTGCAGTAAGTGTTTTGACATTCAGGGTTCGTTTTTCCTACTGTGAAAAAAATGGTTGCTTTAATTGGCCTGTAGCCATTTCTTTTATAAGTTTGATAATTAAATATTAAAATGGCCCTATCTGTAGTAATCACTTTTCAAGTGTATTCAGTTCTGTAATTGTAATTTAGATTAATAATTGCATATAAGACATGAAAGAAAATGAAATAGAATTGTTTTTGATATACTGTCATTAATTTAACCAATTTTCTTAGTATATCTGATGAACGTATATTGGATTCAAAATTGAGTTTTATCTTGGATTATTTTTAGTTTTCTTATAACCCATGAGTGTATAGAACATTTTAAAAAATTACTTGCATTTGGTATCTTCCCATTTACGTGAGTTTATTCCTCTTGGTCTTGGATTTAACCAAAGATTTAACTGAAGTCATTTATGACTTAGCTAACATATATAGAACAAATTATGTTCTTAAATGAAGACGTTTAATATAAAGAAAAAAATATAGAAAGCATCACATTGATATTTTAAGCCTGGGCTCATTATTTCTTAACCGTGCTCCTGAAATAAATAATTTAACTATTCTGAGGTGTTTCTGCATGTGTAAACTGGAGATGAGAGGGAATATTAATACTAGCCTCCCTTTCCTTACGTGGTCATGAATAGCCTATTGAAGGGCCAGCCTGAATGCTCAAATGCATTAGCTTTTTCAGTCTTCACAACAATCCTATGATTTAAATATTATTACATCACACATTGCAGATAAGAGAACTGAGGAGTCTTGGAAAATTCAGATAACCTGTCCAAGGGTCTCTACTAGAAAGTGGTAAACTGGGATATTAACCTGGGGAGCCAAGCTGATGCTCAAATTTTGTGTGTAAAATTTATCACACTTGATTCTCAGAATGTTCTTTGATCATCATTTTTTGATAAATGCCGGATTTCACATTTTAACAGGTGTTTGGTTTTGCTGGCCTGGGTAACGGTGGTGATAGTGTCATCGATGAAACCATGAGATGTTCACTTCAGTATGACCTGAAGTGAAAAGAAAACAGCTTTAACCTTTCAAGTGCTTTTGTCATTATTGACATAAAGACAGGACTAATAGAGTCAATGGCTGAAGTTATTTAGAGAGGCATTGATTTGATAAATGTTAAATATCAAAATTTTTGGCAGTGGCCTTCCTTGTTTATATGTAGATGTTCCTGTTTTCAGGAGATCAACTGCTAAAAGCTAAATGGAAATTAAGAATAGTATACCATGATGATTCATTGAATTTTCGGTATAGAGCACATGCTTCCTGAGTCTGAGAAGCAAACAAAGTAGCTGCCTTTCCTTGCTAAATTCCATCATCCACCCCCACCCCACTTTTTTCTATGTTCAGGCAACACCAGGTAGGCAACATGACAGATTTAGAAATAATTCACTGTGGAATTTCCAACAAATTTTCAAGAGAAGAGAAAATGGTAAAGAATAGATTCGAACAATGTCTATCTGAGATCTATTGCATTTGACAACCTTCCTACTATAGCACAGTGGTTAATAGTATGAAATATACTTTGTGGAGTTTTGAATGTTGGTGTGTGCACATGGGGATTCGGTGACGTGGCCTAGTTCTAGTGTCAGCCACTATGGGTGACATCTGTAAGCAGAGAAAGAAGTTCCTCAGTTAAAGTATTAGCTGATTTCTTCCTCTATATAAATATGGCTACCATCTCTCTCCTCTGTGCTGCCCCCCAATGTAAAACAGTTTGTGTCCTGCCTCTCCTTAAAGAAACCTGTTCTCTTTGCAATAGGGTTTACTTGGTTGCCTTGTGACAGCTCTCTGATTGTCTCATGAAAAATGATAATACTGTAGACAGTCCATTTTTTTCTTATTGTTAGTATGGCAGTGACATTGTTTGTTGCTTTTAACACTTGAGGTCGCCTCAAACATAAATGGAAGGACTTGAACTTCTGGTTGTAACTTACCTAGTGCTCTTTATGTTGATGGTTAAATATATACAATTGTTAGAGGCTTTTGTTTTAGATACTCTGCCATTGTCATAGCTTGGGTTCTTGGTTATCCACGAGTATTTAAGCCATTAACAAACATTTCTTCAGAGTTAGAAATTGGTGGAAAAAGGTATCAACAAAATTCAACACACTTTATATTAAAAACTCTCAAGAAACTAGGCATAGAAGGAACATACCTCAAAGTAACAAGAGCCATCTGTGACAAACCCACAGCTAACATTATACTGAATGGGCAAAAGCTGAAGCATTCCCCTTGAAAACTTCCACAACATAAGGATGCCCTCTCTCATCATTCTTATTGAACATAGTATTGGAAGTCCTAGCCAGAGTAATTAAGCAAGACAAAGAAATAAAGAGCATCCCTGTTTTCAGATGGCATGATTCTATATCTAGAGAACCCCAAGTCTAGGCCCAAAAGCTCCTTTAGCTGATAAGCAACTTCAGCAAGTTTCAGGATACAAAATCAGTGTTCAGAAATCACAAGCATTCCTATACATCACCAACTGCCATGCCAAGAGTCAAATCAGGAAGGCAATCTCATTCACAATTGCCACAAAAACAATAAAATACCTAGTAATACAGCTAACCAAGGAAGTGAAAAATCTCTGCAATGAGAATTACAAAGCACTGCTCAAAGAAATCAGCGAAGACACAAACAAATGGAAAAACAAATCACATGCTCTTGGATAGGAAGAATCAATATCATTAAAATGGCCATACTGCCCAAAGCAATTTACAGATTCAAGGCTATTCCTATCACACTACCAATGACCTTCTTCACGGAAGTAGCAAAATTTTTTTACAATTCATATGGAACCAAAAAAGAGCCCAAATAGCCAAGACAATTCTAAACAAAAAGAACAAAACTGAAAACATCACATTCCCCAACTTCAAATTATACTGCAGGGCTGAAGTTACCAAAACAGCATGTTACTGGTACAAAAACAGTCACACAGACTAATGGAACAGAATAGAGAGCCCAGAAGTAAGGCCACACACCTATGACAATCTGACCTTCAACAAACCTGACAAAAACAAGCAATGGAGAAAAGACTCCCTATTTAATAAATGGTGCTGGGATAACTGGCTAGCCATATACAGCAGATTGAAGCTAGATCCCTTCCTTACACCGTATACAAAAAAATCAATTCAAGATGGATTAAAGACTTAGATGTAAAACCCAAAACTATAAAAACCCTGGAAGACAACCTAGGCAATACCATTCTGGACATAGTAAAAGGCAAAGATTTTATGACAAAGACACCAAAACCAATCACGACGAAAGCAAAAATTAACAAATGGGATCTAATTAAACTAAAGAGCTTCTGCACAGCAAAAGAAACTATCAACAGAGTAAACAGACAACCTACAGAATGGGAGAAAATATTTGCAAGCTATGCATCTGACAAAGGTCTAATATCCAGCACCTACAGGGAAGTTAAACAAATTTACAAGAAAAAACAAAAACATTAAAAAGTGGGCAAAGACATGAACAGGCACTTTTCAAAAGAAGACATACATGCAGCCAAGAAGCATATGAAAAAAAGCTCAATATCACTGATCATTAGAGAAATGCAAAACAAAAACCCCAGTGAGATATCATTTCACACCTATTAGAATAGCTATTATTAAAAAGTAAAAACAAAACAAAAACAAACAAACAAAAAAAAACAGATGCTGGTGAGGTTGCAGATTAAAGGGAACACTTATACACTGTTGGTGATGCTGTAAATTAATTCAACCATTGTGGAAAGAAATATGGCAATTCCTCAAAGATCTAAAGACAGAAACACCATTCGACTCAGCAATCCTATTACTGGGTATATACCCAGAGGAATATAAATCATTCTACTATAAAGACACATGCATGTGAATGTTTATTGCAGCACTATTCACAAAAGCAAAGACGTGGAATCAACCTAAATGCCCATCAATGACAGATTGGATAAAGAAAATGTGGTACGTATATACTATGGAATACCATGCAGCCATAAAAAAGAACAAGATCATGTCTTTTGTGGGAACATGAACAGAACTGGAGGCCATTATCCTTAGCAAACTAATAAAGGAACAGGAACCAAATATACCATGTTCTCACGTATAAGTGGAGCTAAACGATAAGAAGTTATGAACACAAAGTAGGGAAAAGCAGACACTGGAGTCTACTTAAGGGTGGAGGGTGGGAGGAGAGAGAGGAGCAGAAAAGATAACTATTGGTTGCTAAGCTTAATATTTGGGTAATGAAAGAATCCATACAATTCCTATAACATGAGTTCACCTGTGTAACAAACTTTCACACATACTGCTGACCCTAAAATAAAGGTTACAAAATCTATATGTGCTATTATGGTTATATGGTATCTCAAAACCCAATATACACTTAGGGTTGGATTAATGACAGTGGAGGTATAAACCCTATTTTAAATACTCTTTCTCTTAATTTTGAATATTTTTGGCCTCCATCTTGTCAGATCTGATTCCATCATTATAGTTTTTACTTCATGATGTGTTTCATACAAGGCTGATTCAGCACAGAGCTTTGCTAGCCACAGTCTTGTGCACTCCTGTGCTTTCATTTATTAGTATAAAAACCAAATCTCTTATTTGGCAGGTCTAGATGGGCCAGAAAATTTGCATTTCTACAAATTCCAAGGTCATGCTCATGCCGCTAATCCAGGGACCATGCTCAGACGCTATAGCAGGGGTTGACATCCTGTTTCTCAAAGGTCAACACAATATGTTAGTTGTTGCAGGCCTTATGGTCTTTGTCACAACTACTCAACTCTATTGTTACAGCTTAATAGCCATAGACAATATGTAAATGAACAGGCATGGCTGTGTTCCAATAAAACTTTATTTATGGAAATAAAGAAGACATTGGTCCTGTATCTACTTTGTTATTACTCTCAACAGAAAACACACACACACACACACACACACACACACACACACACACACCCCATACGTGATCACACAAACACACAAAAAAACACACTGACTCACACTTCCATTTTAACAATAAGATTGGTAATATTAACTATTTTCCATTTGAAAAAAAATGCTACGTGAAGTCCTTCATTTAAATTTACAGCCTAAATATTACAAATTTACTTGCTAGAATATTTTTAAAATTCCCCACATTCTCTTGTCATAAATGTGATTACTAAATATTAGCCTGAGCTTTCCAAACTGTATAGAGTAATCCATGTTCTAGCATTTCCTCAGTTGGTCTTTCTACCTTTCCAATCCTGCCTGGTTCTCTGTTTCATTTCCATTGCGCTTTTCTCAGAATAAAATCAAGTTGTTACAAAAGATGACAGAATTTTAATATTAAGGTGATATCATGACCGGGGGCTGAGTAATGCCCACATACACGTCTACATGCAACACACACACATACTTCATGATGCTGAGGTGGTAAAGCACGAGGGAAAATGGAAAATGGCAAACATGAATCCACCTTATTAATTAGCTTTGCTCCTGTTCTCATTGACATAAAAAGCTCTCTGGTAATTTGGCTGGAAACAGGATTTAAATTTAAGCTCCAAGGGAAAGAAGGGAGTTTCTCGAATCTTATCACCAGTTCATATAATTTGCATGCCCACGAGTATATATTCTGTCAACAAATTATGCAAAAAAAAAAAAAAAAAAAAAAGATTTAGCTCAGGATAGTCCCAGGACCAGAGGGCTAACAATTTAGCCCTGAATAAGCAAGAGGTAGAGTCAGAAGGCAAGAATGTTGACCCTCCCAGAAGAGGCAACTTACCACCCACTTCCCTGTTTCCTGAAATGGAAAAGAGGAGGGTACAAGAGATATTTTACCTAGGAACATTATTTTTTTAAAAACATATTTCCCCCTTTACCATCACTGCATATAAATGTGGTCCAAACACTATTTTGGAATCTTAGATAATATTCTTGAAAGAGGAGGAGGGTGGAAATAAAGTAAGTTTTTCCTTTTCTCCCATCCACAATAATATCTTATAATTTCAGAGCAGAATAAAACATAGAAATCATTGAATTCACATATTTGACATGCCCACACACATTGGTATCTCTTTCCTTTTATAATCTCAATCATAATCATTAGTATTTACATGACATATGTGTACAGTGGAATTTGATTACATGTGCTTTCAAATCTCTCCATTGTCATTTTTGTTTAAATAACATTTCTTAAATCATTGTTGCAAAATAAGCAGATGCTAAAACCTAGTTTTGCAGTTGACAAATTAAGGCAAAGACCATGTCTTTCTAGCTAAAGCAAAGTGAAGAATTGGTATGAGTTCCTGCCAGATGGTAAGCAATGAGGCAGGCACTTGATATTAAAATTCTCACAGTTATCTGGGTATTTTGTCCTTCATTCAGAGCCGTACAGTTTTCAGGTTGCAAATCTAAAAGTTTCTGACTATAAACCTAGAAACCAGCCTGGACTTGTTCTTTTCCCTCTTTCTAGACATTTGAAATTCCACATTTTTGTGATTTTTCTCTATATTTCTACATCTATATTATTTAATTTATTTCTGGACACAGTTTGATTCAACTGCCAGACATATTAGGATTATTTTGTCTTCTGAAATGACATTCTGATTGACAACTCCTAAAGATATATCTGTGTCCTGGTGGAAGGAGTCCAGTGTTTGAAGTTAGGAAACCTTAGCTCCAACACTTATTTTTGTGGATTCTGGCCTCTTTGCACCTCAATTTGTAACCTGGAAGAAAGGGGGTAAAAATGCCTGCCTTGACTGCCTCCCAGTGCAATGTTGAGAATAAAAATGAAATAGTTATAAAAGAACACTGAAAACCTCAACAAAACAATACAGTTGCTGAGCATTATTATTTGAGTGTTCTAATTCTTTACAACAAAAAAATAATAAGCCTGTCAAAGAAAGTAGTTAAGGCAGTAAAAACAGATTGTATTTAGGGTTATTGCAATGAGGAAAAGAATCTTGATATAGAACTGGGCTCAGTTCTGAATGTAGCATGGGCAAGACGAAGATACGGCCAAGAGCAGAGTGGGCATCAGTGGAGGGAAAATTATAAGAGGAGACGTGAGAAGTAAGTGGCGATTGTGCCTAAACTGAGTTGTTAGGATTTTTACTGAAGGAGGGTCAGGGTGATTAGATAGCAAGGGTGGGGGATGAGGGTTTGATCAGTATTGAGGATGGTCAGACATCAAGGGTGGGGAGTCTTGCTAAACTGACTTAGCATCTTGTCATTCCCAAATAAGTTAATATCTGAGTCTAAGAGTCTCTCTCAGATAGATAAATACATAGATGCATATGGATGGATGGATGGATGGATGGATGGATGGATGGATGGATGGATGGATGGA